>NC_057356.1:90657266-90957266 GCF_016509475.1 Prionailurus bengalensis | reverse complement strand
ATCTTCGTCTTGCACAGAGCATCTTCTCTGAGTCTCCATCTCCTTCCTGCACGCCTAACCTGGATTTTCCGTTACAGACACCCAGGGACCGTCTTTCCTTTTTCTTCTGACCGCATCGCTCCCTTCTTCTGAGAGCCTGATCTAAATCGCAAAAGTTGTTTTTAATCCTTATTATGCGCGGGCACAGGACGAAGTGTGCACGACCCTCCTCTCCCCTAATCCTTGCCCCAGGCCGAGAAGTAAAGGCTACCAACCTCCCCATCCTACGGACAAGCAAACTGAGTCGCAGAAAGATTAGCTACCTTGCCAGAGACCAAGCGGAGTGAGTGGTAGAGTGGGGACCTGCGACCCAGCTCCTCCGTCTCCTTTCCATCCCGTTCTGCATTTCCTGGCCTGGAACGTAGCCTACACAGAACATGTGTAGATGTCAGTTCTCCACCATGCTTCCGCGACGTGGTGAAAATGTCCTTAAACACGAGCGTGAGGAATCTATTAAACAATACAGAGAACACGGCAAAATAGAGCTGACACTCATTACTCATGGTGGTTCTATGAAGTCTAGATACAGTTTTCTATGGTCACCTTGGAAACTGAGTTAGCAAAACCTGGAGACTCGCTTCCAGAGGAAATCGGGGGTCAGGTTCCTGCAACGCTCCAGTCACAGCATTTCATCAACCAATTCATAGACAGCCTTGTTTGATGTGTGCTTCTGTTTAAAGACACCTTGTTGAATATGTATTATATATTGTTGATTCATTAACATGGGACTCGTGGCCAACAGCCCTGTAACTCATGCCTGAACAGCGCTCACCTAACACACAGCACAACACAGGCATCCTTAGGAACACTAGACAGCCCCTAAGCACTGTCTGGGGACCATTTTTTGGAGGGGGGCATTTTAAACAGCAAAGTTACCAACACACAAAAAAACCCCACAGAAATGTGGAAAACATTTGCAAATACCAAGTCCCTGAATAACGAGGATCGGTCGTACCAGCCAGCCTTACTACTCTTCAGCCATCCCGCCACTCCACTGACGTTCGTGGGAAGAACCAATTACTTGAGCGATCCGGGTCTCTGCTGCATGTCTGCTCTTCGGTGAATGCAGTTGGCACCCCCTTCTCCACACACGTTCTTTCCTTAGCTTCCAAGCATCACAGCACACTTGCCCTCCACTCATCTGCCTGGTGGTCTCCTTCCTCTCCATCCCTTCAGTCTGGAAACTTCTCTGACCTGGGAGCCCTTCCGAGCTTCTCAATCCCCGCATGCTTGCTAAGGGATGATGCCCTCAGCTTCCATTGCAATCCCTAAGGAAGCTCAAGCTTTGGGTTTCTTCTTCCTGGAAGGTTCTCCTCTGCCGTCCACATAAAAACTCACTTTCCCTCTTCCTTCAGGTGTCTGTCAGGATGCCACCTCCTCCAGGCTCTCGTCCCTTTACCCTCCTTTATTTGTTGCATGGCTTCTTACGCCACATGAGGTATTACATATCTGTTGCTGTTCCTTTGTCGTTTTTAATCTTCCTGTGGCAGGCACATTCCTAAGCTGGTCCCCAAGATTCCCGCCCTTCTGGACAGATACCAGTGTGACCCTCTCTCTGGGTGAGAGGAACCTCTAAATGCAGGGGGATGGTCTCTCCTTGATTGGTGATGCTATAGGGCAGTGGTGGGAGCTGCGCCTGCCCTAGTGGACTGGACAGAGATTTCCCTGCAGGCCTTGGAGAAGTGGGCTGCCATGTTGTGGGAAAGCATGTGTCAAGGACCTAAGGAGCCCATATTGCTGAATTCTCCCAGCAAGCGGGATGATCCTGGAAGAGGCAGATGACCCTGAGCCCCAGCCAACACTTGGATTTCAGCCTGTGAGACACTGAGCAGACAGCACAGCTAACAGGTGCCCAGGCTCTTGACCCACGGACATTTAGACAATAAACGGGCTTTTCTTTGAGCGGCCTAGACTTTGGTAACTAGTTACACAGCAATAGATACACCTTTCCATTAGAAAGCAAGCTCTGTGAGGGCAGCGAACCTGTGTTCCTCACTCCTTTCTCCTCTCAGCCCACCGCTGGGACTCAATAATGAGTATGGGCTGGGGCTGCTTGGGGTCCAGTTTTATAGAACCTGGGGTCCAGAGCGCACCCAAAGATTTCTGCAAAGTCCTGCCTTCCTCCCTCATGCTTCTATCTGGCTACCATCCCCTGGCACAGCAGCAAACAGTGTGGGTGTGAAACACTGCCCCTTGATGAGTGTTTTCTCCAAATTCCAATAGAACTAAGTATTGAGACGTCGCTAACCTGGGAGGGGTCATCTGCCATGGGAAGGGCCAGGATATGAAGCACGCTGCCTTCTCCACTTTGGGGACAGCCCTGTCCATGGCCAGGTTCCTCCAGCTTTCAGTGTGGAACCCATGGGGGCCTCTCAAGGAATTCTTTCTAAATAAACCCAGTGCCTTTCTTGGAAGCTCGTGGGGACAGCTGTTAATATAGTGACATTTTCTACATCGTTTAATCTATGCTGATAAATTCTACTTCAGACTCTCCACTGGGCGTCACATGCGTCGCATTTATCCATTTGCCTGCTGGTCACCTGCGTTTGGAAGTCTCACAGGTACCACAAATTCCACACGTCCAAACACTGAACTAACCATTTCATTCCTGAAAGCTTCTTCTCCAGGGCTCCATAGCTCATCGCCTGGCATTTCCACCCAGTTGTCCAAGCCGCAAACCTTGGAATCACTTCTGAGGTGCCCTCTCTCTCACCTCTGGCGTCTGATCAGTCATCCAGAGAGTTGGACCTCTTTCTTCTCCTTTGGAAATGGCTTTGGGTCCATCCACCCCCCTGCAATGTCATGACCATGACCTGACGCCAGACCACCATCACCATCTCACTGCTCCTTCAGAAAGCTTCACGGGGGCTTCTCTGCCCTTTGTCCTGACAGTTCATTTTCCACAGTGCAGCCAGGTCTGTGTCCTGATGCAAATATGCTCCCCATGACTTCCCTGCAGCCCTCTGTCATGTATGTTCTCAGTTCCTCAGAAACTCCCTTGTCCTTCTCACTCCCCCTTGGCCTTTGCCCATACGTCTGCCTGGAAGGCCCCATCTCCTCCCCTGCACCTGCTGACTTGTCTCTACCCCTCAGGTCTCTTCTGCATTACTTCCTTAAGACTTGGTTAGAGTGCCCTCTTATTTGCTTTCATAGCTATCAAAATGGTCACCTACTGCCTTATAATGGACAATCCAGTGCCCGACTCCCCACCTGAACAGATGATTTACAGGGCAGAAGTTGCATGTGTCATCTTGTTAGAAGCTGTGTCCCAGTGGCCAGCACGGTGTGGGACAACAGGTGGTGCTTAAGACTTGTAGGTCGGGGGACAAGAGAACAAGGAGAAGACACAGGCCCCAGGAACCCCAGAAGATGCTGGCCCCCAGGAGCTCACTGCCTTGTTGCAAAGTTAACCCATGAAAACTCACTGTCCAATAGCGATGCAACAGTGCTAGGTCATGCTAGATGGTGTGGAGCTATATTTGACTGATTGTGGGTCAGAACCACAGAAAGGGAATGTCCATGAGTTGAGAGACACATGGGAGCCCTGTGTGCGGGGAATATCTCACTGAGAAGTTGCACTTTGAGCAGAGCCCTGGTCAACGCCGACAACTATATCAAAGGAAAAAGCCAGGGCAAGTTTCTCTGAAAGAAGCAGATGTACAAGAGGGGCTCTTGGGGGTTGGGATGGTGAGGTGGGAAACAGAGGGCACACCCGAGAGAGGTTGCATGGACACAGTTCAGCTAGGAGGCAACTTGATGAGATGTGGGGACCAGCAGACAAGCAGGGTGGTGGTGGTGCAGCGCCCAAGGTCTTGGAAATGGCGGAGCCATTACTCTGGTGAAGTTCAGAGGGATGAGGACAGAACACGGGCTCCCGGCCCATGCCTGAAGGAGCCGCACAGGAATGGGCCTTGGGGTCACCACCAGCATCACCTTCCCACCCCCCACCTGCCTCCCCACAGGATCTGGGAGGAGAAAGCCCGAGGGACACAGTGGATGGGGGGCAGGAGGGGGCACAGAGCTGGGTGAGGGTGGGCTGGGCAGGCAGTGCAAGATGTGAAATCATCATAAGTAACCCCTTTAACTCTGCAGCAGAAATTCTGTACAGAATCAGGGTTCTGTAGGATGCGGGATTGGATAGGTTCCCAGCCCCCCCATTTGAAGGATCACGGAGCAAATGAATGAATAGGTGCAGACTGATGTTTCTGGAGCCGTAGCTGGGCACTGGCAGCACATTTCACATACCACACAACGTCAGTCCATCCAGATTAGTGAGTTTGGACTTCATCACATCACCACGGGCAGCTAAGTAAAGCCTGTCGCAGCAGAGAGATGGAATGAAGTTCATCTAGAGTCTCTAGGTGAGCTAAGCTCCGCGGTGGCACATTGGGAGAGCAGAAGGGGAGAGTCTGGATGCAGGCGAAGTCAGAGGTTCCTGGTGGTCGTGATGATGATAGTTATAACAACAATAATGTATTGAGTGTCTTCCATAGACCCGGCACTGGTGGCCCACGTTTCTGCTAAACTCTCTCTCTCACCGCACACAACTCCACTGGGGGAGGCAGGTACTAACATTCCCTTCATTTTACAGCTGAGGAAACGGGGGCTCGGAGATGTTTGGAAACCTGCTGCTGTCGCACACATGGTAACTCATAAAGCTCCAATCACTCGATGTCAGAGTCCACGCGGGTGACCCCGAGGCGGAGCCACGTGCCGGACCGGAAGTGACCAGGGCGGAGTCAGCAGGCCCTGTGGGAGCAGGAGTACAGCCCATCCTCCTCCAAATGAGCTCACTCCCTCTCAGTCTCTGTGCTGTGTTTCAGGCAGCCTGCCCCCTCTGCATCCTGCCCACGATAAGGTCCACTGGATCCATCATGATTTGCACTTCTCTGAAGGTGTCCCCAAATCTCTGTAAAACTCCCCCTTTCACTTTCCATCTAATGGCAAATTGTGAAACAGTCAAGGTCCTTCTGCTGAAATTGCAAGACGGTGAAGAAAGGTAAGATTTTTAAAAATGTGGGGATTATGTTAAATACCCCCCACATAAAGGCATTTATTTTCCCATTATCTGAGAACCACTCGAGAAGAAAAACACAAGTGGGTCCTTGACTTATAGGGGGTGATCATGGATAGACCAATTTTTTAAAAACACACACAAAAACTTTTTTTTTATTAGATTACTGGTTGTGTGGGCTGTTTCTATATGTAGAAACAAAGCATGCTATCTCTTTGGGGCACATGAGAGAACAGTCCCATGTCCCACAAGAGTCCCCTCCATGGTCCCCGCACAAAATGCCATGGGGTCCCACTAGATTCCTCATGGGGTTGCTCCCACCACCCACGTGTTAGCAGCAGAGCAGGAAAGATCCGGTGTGTTTCACGAGCATTGTCAACCCAAAGCCAACCCGTACCCCCTACCAAATCGTCCAGTGATTACCAGAGTCGGGGCAGGTGTGCTGGTTTTGGATAGCTCCGCCGACCCTCCAAACAAGTGTCCCAGTGAAGCCAAGTCAACACAATTCAGTTTCTAACTACTAACATCCCTACTGAACCGTTTGGATGGCCGTTCCATCACCATTATCCCCATTCCTTCACTAAATAAATCAACCAACAGAGTAAGGCGTAGAATCCAAGAAGAATATAAACCAAGTCAATGAGAGAAGAAAATGGCAGTTGCAACCAAAGCCATTGTTTGGTTGGGTTGCTGGTTAGTTTCGTGGTTAATTTTGGTTGTTTTTCAAGCGCATGACCTGGAGGGATCACAGGGAAAGGGAGGGTGGGAGGCAGGAGGTCCTCCTCGAGAAGGAGGCTTTGTCTGAGCTTCCAGAAAATCCAAGTCTGTCACACCCCTGAAATGAGAAAGCTGGGCATGTGAAGCAAGCCATTTTTTTTTGTAACTCCTAATGCCTGTGTGCATAATTCCAAATCAAACATATTCACATTATTAACTTTTTAAAGTTTATTAGTCTCAGCGCTAATGAACTCATTCATCCTTGGCAAAGGCACACGGCTCCCTAATGAAACGTCAATAGATACATCGCCCGTGAAGTGAGCACATCCAATGTCTGATGCCAAATTCCACTTGGCTGTAAGGACTGGAAAGACGAGATCACTTCCAAGGAGACGCTTGGACTCAGCTTCGCGTCACGGGAAAAGCACCAGAGCGGATGTCTGCAGACTGGGATTCTACACCTGGCTCAGCCACTTGGTGGCTGGGTGACCTTGAGCAAGTCTCCTGCAGGAAGAGGAGAGCGGTCTGGCTTAGCCCTAACGTTGGCTCTCGGTGTGTAATTAAATACTCTCCCTCCCGCCCCACACACCCGCGCCCTTCTAAGAGCTATCAGCGTTTACCTACGCTATGTTGCATGGCATCCTGTGTTCAGACATCTGCCTAGTTAAACAATGGTTCGTTTTTTAAGGATGAAATTAAAACTTGGCTCCTTGGGAGATAGCATGCCACAGGTTAAGGGTTTTAATTTCTGACCCGTCTGAACACTGCACGAATCCGGAGCTGTAATGAGTTTCCTAACCCGCGCTGTATGTGTCAGCCTGCGTGACACTGTGTTGAGCGTGCCACGGGAGACAGAAAAGGGAACGGCCTTTTAAAAAAAATCTAAGCGAGCCTCCCCTTCTCTCAATTATCAGTTTTGAAAAGTAGCCTGAGCATGGGTGCGATTCTGTTTGGAGGTTTCTGAACTGCTAGCATTAATTCTCCGGGGTAAACTTCCTGTCTACAAGCAATGATGGGTTTGTTTGTTTGTTTTTCTCACTTTACCTCAGATCTTTAAAATTGCACCACAGCTAGGAAGTGAGGACGGCGTTCCCCCAATGCTTCATGGAAAGAGACTGCTTTATTATTGAGCAAAAGCAAAAACGATAATCGTGAAAAGCTTTTGCTTCGGGACCGCATAAATTATCTCCAATTTTCCTCATTATTTTCTTCTGCAGGGTATAAAGAGATTGCCTGCAGTAAAATATGGATCAGTACAAAACAAATAGAAAACAGTTTAAACCACTGAAGTATTTACTTTTTTTATTTAAAAAAAAAAGACATTTTAATCCTATTAACGGTAAATTATATTACCTATTGTGAAGGCAGACATGAAAGAAATATTTGAAGCATGCAGTTAATTATGATACCAAGTGACACATAATATTTATGCTCTTCTTCTCTGGCCTCCACAGTTTTTCTCTCACTAACTGTGAGTCACACGCTGATTGAAGTCTTGAAATCAACGCCGAGGCGGACCCACAAGCACATGTGCAGAGGATGCCTTGTTCTATGGCTAATTAATGGTGCAAGGAATAGCCATTGTTTATTCTTTTATAGTCCTAATTTCACATAGAGGAGAAAATTCTCTCCCCCAGTCCTTTTATCTTAATTCTCCATTTCAGCATATTTGCTAACTGCCTGTCCGGGCACGGCGAAGCACGGAGCTTGCAAACGACCATCTGTGCCTCCGTGAGGCGGGTGGGCTTTGCGAAACTCCAAGACATTCAGTAGAGCCCAACCGTCTTTGAAGGAAGTGGCTAACCCACCTAAATAAGTCAGGTGTTTCAGACGTTACGACGTATTTCCGTACAATTGGAATAAGATATAAAATACCGGCTGGAGTTAGTAAGTCGTATTCCTGTTTGACGACTACACGGTGACTTTGCCAAGCTATGTCAGAGAAACAGGTAACAGGTTCCCGCTGGCTGGCTTTCCGATCAAGAATGTTCCAGTTCCAGGGGCAGTGTGCTGGGAGGTCACTCCGGAGGGCTGAGGGCATGGGGACACACCCACTGGTCTATGCTGCACCAAGGCAGGGTCTCAAGCAGCAAAATACTTCTCCTTCCTTTCGCACATAGAAGGCTAAGCCCTGTGGACGTCCACTGTCTCCTACCAGAGTCCCAGTATACGTTCTGCTGTTTGTAGCAGTGGCGATGTGTTTTATTTGAACTACCCCATTGTTACCTGTGAGTCATACAGGCATTTCCCCTAACGCTTCGGTTTCATGACCACTTGTAATTCCCAACAAGGATTGAGTGGGAATCCGATTGGCTACGGAAGTATGTAGTTGACCATGAGACATTCCCGCTATTAGATCTTGAGATGAGATGTCACTATCATCCTAAAAACAAGAGTTTTTACTCACCTATTATTCCCCATTGTAGTTCCATGAGATTGATTAATTTTTATGTCAGAACCTAAATAATGTGAGAAATATCTATCATTTGAAGTAACAAGAGCCATCCAGTCTGTTGAAGATCAATCATACACTACGTGTTTCGCATATGTTCTCATTTATCCTCACAATAAATTTGCAACGTCAGCACTAACATCCACTATGGTCAAGATAGAAACAGAGGTTCAGAGAAGCTAAGTCACTTGCTGAAAGCCAAGAGCCTATATGTTGAAGGACCACAAAACAAATGCAAGCAGGTACTTGGTCCCCAACACCAACTATTTCTCATTTAAATAGCTTCATACTACAAAATTATGACACAAATATTAACAATTGAGTGAAAGCATTTAAATTTGAATTCAATATCCATTCTGAGTTAGAGAAATAATTCTACCAGACCTCATTTAGTGACAAAATATTCAGAACATTTCGTCCAATTCTCAAATTATAATGAGATATTTTTTTTTTTTTTTTTTTTTTGCTGAGGTGTAATTTACATTTTCTGAAACGCACAGATCTCAAGTGTGCAGTTTGATAAGTTTCGACAAACGCATACGCCTGTATAACCCAAGGCTCTGTCTGGATAAAAGTGTTTCTGTCACGCCAGAGCATTCTGTCATGCCTGTGTCTGGCCGATACCTGCCCGTCCACATGGGGAAGCACTGTTCTATTTCCTTTAGATGATCTCACCTGTTCTTACCTCCATGCAGAACCATAGAGTATTGGGTTTGTGTTCTATTGTGTCCATAAGAAATTACCACCAATTTAGCTAATTTTACTCACACTCATTCGCTTGGGTGTGCTTAGTTCTGTACAGTTTTGTCACATGTATAGGTCCCTGTTTCCACCACCACAAAGTACTGAACAGCCCACCTGAAGGCTGGTGGTGCCATTTGCAATAGCGGAACTGAAGGGTCCCCCCTGTGGCCATTGAAGAGCCATACACACCTGCTTCTTCCTGCCCTGTCCCCCCTGTATCTAGTCACTAGAAACCACTAATCTTGTATCTATTTCCACTATTTTGTCATTTAAACATGTTTACATAGGGGCACTTGGGTGACTCGGTCGGTTGAGCTTCCAACTCTTCATTTCGGCTCAGGTCATGATCCCAGGGTCATGGGATCGAACCCCACATCAGGCTCTGTGATGAGCATGTTGCCTGCTTAAGATTTTCTCTCTCTCTCTCTCTCTCTCTCTCTCTCTCCCTCTACTCCTCTTCCCCGCTTGCATGCCCTCTCTCTCTCTAAAAATAAAATAAAATAAAAATGTTTATATAGATGGAATCATACCATATGTAACTTTTTGGATCGGCTTTTTTCACTCAGCGTAATGACCTGGACATTCATCCAGTTTCTTGTATGTATCAATAGCTTGTTTATTTTATTGAGGAGTAGTATTCTGTGGGATGGCTATGCCACAGTTTGTTTAACTATATACTTATCGAAAGATATCTGGACTCTTTCCAGTCTGGGGCTATTTAAAAAAAATAAAGGAAATATGAATACTTATGTACTGCTCTTTGTACGAACATGTTTTCATTTCTCAGGTAGCCACTGATGAACGTTTCAAGTGCTAAGTTGCCCGTCGGTTGCATAATTAGCTTTAAAAGAGAAACAAAACTGCAAAACTCGTTTCCAGAGTGGTTAAACCATTTTCCGTTTCTACCAGCGATGCATGTGCGACTCACATCCTCGCCAGCATTTGACTTTGTCACCGTTTTTAATGTTAGCCTTTCTGATAGGCGCGCAGTGATAGTTCATTATCATTTTAATTGCATTTGCCTAATGGCTAATAATCCTGAGCACCAATTAATATGCTTATTTGCCATTTCTAATATCCTCTTTGGTAAACTGTCTATTTATGTCTTTAGTCCATTTTCTAATTGGATTGCTTAATTTTTACTGTTGAGTTGTGAGAGTTCTTTATATACCCTACTTGTTAGTCCTTTGTTGGATATTTTCTGTGAGCCTGTAGTTTGGTTTTTTACGCTTTCCGCGTGCGGTTTCGAAGAGAAAAACGTTTTCACTTTGATGAGGACCAAAAATTCATTTTTTAAAATGAAATGAGCTTTTAATGTCAAGCCTAAGAACTCTTTGTCTGTACCTAGATTCTAAAGATTGTCTCCTATGTTTTTAAAGAGGTTCTATAATTTTGTGTATTACATTAAGTCCATAATCCATTTTAAGTTAACTCTTGTATAACATGTGAGACTTAAGTCAACATGCTATTTTTATGGCCTATAAAAAAAGTTGTTGAAGCAATTTTGTGAAGTCTGTCCTTCCTCTATTGAATTGCTTTTCTACCTTTGTCAAAACTAATTTAAGTGTATGTTTGAGGTTCTACTTCTTGGTTCTCTACTCTGTTCCATATATCTAGGTCTCTATCTCTCCACCAACTCCTACTTGGTGTTGGATCGTTTTTCCTACTTTATTTTTCTTTGTCAATACTATTGTAGCTATTCAAGAGTAGCTTTCTACATAAATTTTAGAATTAAGTTTGTCTATATCTGCAAAAAATCTTGGTGAGATTCTGACAAGAATTGCATTATATTCATTAATGAATTTGGGGGAGAAGTGACGCCTTATGATGTTAACTAATCCATTAACATGGTACAGTTTTTCATTTATTTATATATCCTTTTATTTCTTTTATCAGCATTTTAAAATATGTAACATACAGGCCCTGTACGTGTGTTGTTTGGTGGATGTTTTAGTATTTCATTTTCTTCGGGACAAATATCAATGGTATTTGTTTTTAATTTAGATTTCCACATGTTCATTGCTAGTATAGAATAATGTGTCTTGACCTTGTGCCCTATGAACTTGCTGAACTCACTTACTATAGAATTTTATGGGTAAGCACAAATTCCTTGAGATTTTCTACATAGGCAATCACTCATTTTCAAATAGAGGCTATTTAATTTCTTCTTTACAGATCTGTGTGTCTTTTGTTTCTTAAGCTTGTCTTGTTACAGTGGAAATTATTGCCAGTAGTATGTAGAATAAGAGTGGTGAGAACAAATGTCTTTGCCTTTTTTATTACCTTAGGAGTAAAGTTTTAATTCACCACTAAGTATGATGTTAACTGTTGGTGTTTCATAGATATTTTTAATCAAGATGAGGTAATTACTTCCCATTTCTAACTTAATGAAAGTTTTTTTTTTTTAATTTTTTTTTTTCAACGTTTATTTATTTTTGGGACAGAGAGAGACAGAGCATGAACGGGGGAGGGGCAGAGAGAGAGGGAGACACAGAATCGGAAACAAGCTCCAGGCTCTGAGCCATCAGCCCAGAGCCTGACGCAGGGCTCGAACTCACAGACCGCGAGATCGTGACCTGGCTGAAGTCGGACGCTTAACCGACTGCGCCACCCAGGCGCCCCAATGAAAGTATTTTTTAAAGTCATAAATAGTGTTACATTTTGTCAAATGTAGGGGTTTTGTTTTGTTTTGTTTTTTGGGTTTTTTTTGGTGGTTTTTTGTTTGTTTGTTTGTTTTTTGTTTTTTGTTTTTTGCATCAGTTGACATGATTGTATGGTTGTTATTCTTTAGCTTGTTAGTATGGTGGAATGCCTTAACTGATTTTCAAAAGCTGAATTAGCCTTGAATAACACTCCACAGCCAATCTACAAATCACTGATTTCTGACTACTGCAGTTAGTCCATATACATTATGGTGACTATTGACACATTGGAGATTAAGCCTGCCATTTTATTATTTAATATTTGTTTTTTCTGGTCCTTGGTCCTGTTTCTCTTTTCTTGACTTCCTATAGGTTATACATTTTTTTCAGAGGTGTATCTTGATTTATTTATCGTGTTTTTTCATTTATCTCTTTTATAGTTTTTTTGGTGGTTCTTCTGAGTTTTGAAACACACACACATGACATCACAGTCTACTGATATCAACATCTTCTCTCTTTCACTGGGGGAAATCTTACCTCCATTTGGGTCCTTTTAACCTGCCACACTGTAAAATATAATTATCCTCATTGTTAACTTTTTTTTTCAATCATGAAATAAGATTTATAAAATCTTTTAGAAAAAATAATCTATTGTGTGTACCCATATTTCTGTTCTTTCTGTTGTTCATTCCTTCTTCCACACCATCTAAGACCTTTACATTTTTTTTGTTTGAAGAAATTCCTTTGGTCAATATTTAAGGGTAGGTTTTCTAACAACAAATTCTTCTAGTACTTCAATTCTTTGAGAATGTATTTATTTCCCCTGTATTCTTAAAGGATCGTTTTCCTGGATATAAAATTCTGGGTTGACAGTTTTCTTCTTTCACAATTGAAAATTTTTATTCTACTTTCTCCTGGCATTCATGATGTTAGATGAGCATTGTACAAGCTTTCAGAATGATTTTTTTCTAGTATTGGGGAAAATGCTACACTAATTGCTATTCTAGTCTTATTTAACAAAGATAAAATATAAAAGAGATAGGGATGAGACTCTTTGCAAGTAACTTTACTACACTGAGAATAAAGCTCAAGAATATTTATAGGGTTGCAAAAATATCCAGCACTCAACACAGAAAAATTTACATTATATTGCATCCCATAAAAAGCACCAGCCAAATAAAACAGCTGTATTATTATGAGAATGATTAAGATGAAATCGCACACAATGCAAACTTAAAACTGACACAAATGATAAAACAAAAGATAGATAAAGAGCAAATATCTACTATAAATATATTCCATATGTTTAAGGAGCTAGAGAAAGATTGAACATATTAAATAGAGACATTGATATTAAAATAAAAGTCTAAATAAAACTTCTAGGGATAAACTTCACAGAGTCTGAAGTTAGAAATATATTGGATGGGATTAACAACAGATTAGATATTTCAGAAGAGAACAATAATAGAAACAATCCAATATAAAACACAGAGAAAATAGATTTTTCAATGAAAAGAGCATTGGTGAGCTGTGGGACAATGTACAGAAGAACAAAGGTAAGAGCTACAGCCAACTTCTTGTCAGAAACAATGCAGCCAGAAGATAGTGTAGGAGCATCTTTACTATATAGCAAAGCAAAGAAAAAAATGTGAAGGCAAAAAGAAATGGTCAACCTAGAGTCTGTACCAATAAAAATAGCCTTCAAAAACAATGATGAAGGAAAAACTTTTCAGACACACATAAACTGAAAGAATTCAGTTCAACTGTATATAAGTTGTATTAAAGTGAGTCCTTCAGGCAAAAAGAAAATGATCCCAGATGGAAATCTGGTTATACCTTAGGGTTGCTCTACGATGGTACTACCTGTCTTTGAAACAGAGAGTCTGTTGCAAAGGATTTCTGTTCATTGTAGGCTGCCTTGGAGCATCCCTGGCCTCTACCCACTAGATGTCAGCAACACTCCCCCTGCCCCAATTGTGACCCCCCAAAGTCTCTACATATTATCAATTGTCCTCCAGAGGGGGAAAAATTGTTCAAGTGGAGAATCACTAATCAACATAAAACAATAAAGACTACTGGAAATTATTACTATGTGAGTAATATAAAAAACATTTTTCCTCTTATTTAAATCTCTTTAAAAGACGATTGCTTAAAGCAAAAATAATAATGTAGTCAGAGAGTTACAACATATGTAGAAATAAAATACATGGCAATAATAACACAAGCCTTGAAGCGAAAAAATATACTTTGATAAGATTCTTATACTATATGTGAAATGAAAAAATGTCCATGAAGGTAAACTTATAAATTAAGATGGATACCACAAATCCTACAGCAACCACCAAAACAAAACAAAATATTATAATAATAGCCAACAAAAGAGGTAAAATGAAATAATAAAAATGCTCAATAGTGCAAAAGAAGACAGAAAAAGACAACAAAAGAATCAAATGATGAATAGTATAGCAGGAAACAAATGGCAAAATGGTCGATTTAAACTCAACCATATCAGTGATTATATTAAGTGTAAATGATCTAACATTCCAATTAGAAGACAGAGATTGTCAGATTAAATAATAAAAAGAACCTCACCCAACCATATTCTGTCAACAAGAAACTGAGCATAAATATAAAGACACAAATTGGAGGAGTTTAAAAATGGAGAAAGATGCCTCATAAAGACATTAATTTTTTAGAAAACTGGAGTGACTATATTAATATCAGACAAAGTAGATTTCAGCACAAAGATTTTTCTGGAATAGTCATTTCATAAAAATAAAGGGATCAATTCATCAAGAGGATGTAACAAACTAAATGTTTATACCTCTAATAACAGTGTTTCAAATACATGAAGCAAACACAAACAGAACTGCAAGGAGATATAGACAAATGCACAATTATAACTGGAGATTTCAACACCCCTATCTCAGTAATTGATAAAATAAATAGACCAAAAATAATCAATAATTATATAGATGATTTAACCGACATTATCAACTAAATTGACTTAATAGGCATTACAAAAATAGAATACACATTTTTTCTAGCGCACACAAACATTTGCTAAGAGAAACTAAATTCTGGTACATAAAACAAAGTAGGAACAGAAGAGAACTTCATAAAACTGATAGAGTACATCTATTTAAAATGTACAGCTAGTATCAGACCTAACTATAGAAGACCAAATGCTTTCTGCTTAAGATTAGTAACAAGGAAAGAATATTCACTGTCATCACTTTTATTCAATATTGTATTGGAGGTTATAATCACAAAGCAATAAAAAGAAAGAGAAGGCACCCGAATTGGAAAGGGAGAATTAAGACTGTCTTTATACACGGATGACATGATAGCATATACATAGAAAATCCTATAGAATCTAAAAAATAAAATAAAATAAAGCCTACTAGAACTGATAAGTCAGTTTAGCTAAATTGCAGGATACAAGGATACAAAATAAATGTGCAAAAAGAAATTGTATTTCTATATACTAGCAATACATATTAGAAATTAAAATTAAAAATAAAACAATTTATAATAATGTCAAAAAATGCAAAATAACTTGAGGTAAGTCTGACAAAAAAGTGTGCAAGATGAGTACACTAAAAACTACAAGACACTGCTGAGAAAAATTAAATAAATTATCAATAAAAGAAAAGATACTGCATTATAAACAAAATATCAGCAGTCTTTCATAGAAATTGACAGAAGGTTTCTAAATTTCAAAGCTGGAAGCTTTACATTACCTGATTTCAATACTTATTATAAAGCTACAGTAATGAAAACGATGTAGTATTGGCCTAAAGATGGACAAATAGATCAATAGAACAAATAGTCTAGAAATAGATATACACATCTGTGGCCAACTGGTTTTCAACCAGGTTGCAAGAAAATTCAATAACCATAATTTTTAGCAAATGGTGTTATAAAATTGGATAGCCACATTGAAAAAGACAGACATTTTTTTTTAATTTTTTTTTCAACATTTATTTATTTTTGGGACAGAGAGAGACAGAGCATGAACGGGGGAGGGGCAGAGAGAGAGAGGGAGACACAGAATCGGAAACAGGCTCCAGGCTCTGAGCCATCAGCCCAGAGCCCGACGCGGGGCTCGAACTCACGGAGCGCGAGATCGTGACCTGGCTGAAGTCGGACGCCCAACCGACTGCGCCACCCAGGCGCCCCCCCCCTTTTTTTTTTTTGACATTTTTGATACCTTAGACTATTTGCAAAAAGATAAATCCAGTTGGATCATATACTTAAATGTAAGACCTAAAATGATAAAATTTCTAAGAGAAAACAGGATAAAATCTTTCAGTTCTTTGGCTACAAAAGTTTACTTAATTACAATACCAAAAGCATGAGCCAAAGAAGCACAAAAGGCTACGTGTTCTATGATCTATTTATATAGCATTCTGGAAAAAGTGAAACTATACGGACAAGAATCAGATAAATGGATGCCCAGGCGCTGGGGTGGAAACCAGAGATTGACTACACAGGGGTTATAGGGCACGTCTGGGAATCCTACACCTTCATCAAAAGTCATGAAACTACAAAAGTGAATTTAACTGTATTCTGTCTCAATAAACTTGCCTTTTTAAATTAAAAACAAATTAGAAGACTGAGTCTTTTTATCCCCCTCTCCGCTAGCACTTGGCCAACAGTAGATGTTGTGGAAACAAATATTGGGTAGATGGCAAATGTGCTTCTCCCATCTCTGGAAGATCTCTAACAGCCTGGTCTCTTTCTATCTCCATCTCTACTCCTGAATCCCAAGACAATAATGGCCCATCTCCCTTACAGAATTGGGTCCAGAATGGAATAAGGTAATGGGTGTGAAAAGCCAATGCAAACATTAAAAGTTACCATGATCCAAGTTTGCACACTGTAGACTGTGCCCATCTGCTCTCTGGCGTCAAAGCACCTCCCGGGTTGAAGACACTGATCCTACATCCAATATTTATTCCAGCCAGCCCTTTTGCCGGTCCCACTGAAAGTTTCTCCTACCCACCATTCACCCCCTCACATCCACTTTGGAAACTTGAAGCAAGACACAGAGGTCATCCCAATGCTACCAAGCACAGCCCGTTATTCCTCTTGGGGAATCCTTCAAGCCTGCTCGAAACTCTCCCAAGAAGGGAATGTGAGGAAGGTGGTGCAGATCCCAGCAAGTGACCGAAAGAGAGTGGGAATGCCCTAAAATTAAAGTTTTAACCACTTACTTTAAGTGGAGGGGGAACATCAAGTCTACTTGGGTTTTCAGAGGCTCAAAAACTGAGAGGAGGGCTTAACCAGTTCCATCTGGTCACACCTTAAAGAGAAATGTCCTTTACACATCTCACGGACGTGAGTATTCTGAACTTCATGTAGTATACTCCTTCTCCAAGTGCTCACTGAGGGCTGGCTGGGTGCAGGTGTTTCTCCAGGAAATGTAACATCCCAGTGAAAAAAGAGAGTGAACCTGTCCCTCAGAGCTTATGCTCTTTTTATTTATTTATTTATTTATTTATTTATTCATTCATTCATTTAATTTTTTAAATTTTATACATATATATATATATATATAATTTGTCCAGTTGGTTTTCATACAACACCCAGTGCTCACCCCAACAAGTGCCTATGTTCTTTAAACGATTATTAGAATCCAAAAAAAATTAGAAATGCGTTTTATCCAATTTGTTTGTTTGCTCATCGCTTTGAAATGTTACTTTTTTGGCCAATGTTAGCACAGGACTGGAAAGACAAATAACAAAATCATTAAGTGTACCCTTAAAAGGCCCAAATTCTAACAAAAAGCGTAAGTATCTTCAATGTGTGCTCCGTTCGACCACATGGCCAAGTCCAATATTTATAAGAATCATGGTAGGGAGAGAACATGTCTGTCATAAGCCCACCACACTGGCTGTTTGGGAGGCACAAGCAGATGATGCGCGGACATAGGGAAAGCAAGGGGCCACTGCTCGCTCTCAGGCCCTTTACAGGCAAGCTTGCTCTGATGTCAAGTCACAGAGAATTCCTTCATAACCTGAGCTCAAGGAGCCATCCAAAACTATGACTACAACAAAAAAATCACAGACCAATTTTTAAAAAAATTTTTTAAAGTTTTATTTATTTTGAGAGACAGAGAGTGTGGAGCAGGGGAAGAGAGGGAGGGAGACAGAGAATCCCAGGAAGGACCGTGCTGCCAGCACGAAGCCCAATGTGGACTCGAACTCACCAACTGGGAGATCATGACCTGAGCCAAAACTAGGAGTTGGACGCTTAACTGACTAAGCCACCAAGGTGCCCTAATTACAGACCAAATTTTTAAGTAGTTTTTAAATAATAACCCGTACATATGGTATAAAAATAGATGACATATACATTGGTATGTATATACCTACATATGTAATATATATAGACCTGGTGTATATAATGATAATAAAACGTTATGAAAGACATAGATGCTGGATGCTTTTTCTTGAGGCTGTTTGATGGTGTTTTTAATCTTGAGGCTACATATAGCTAGCAGATCTTTTTGAAAAGATACTAATATAATATCCAGAATCTGATCACAATCTTCTAATATCTAGTTGTTAGAGAGTGACCACCTCTAAGGACTTTTGCAACATCCACACTGTGCAGGGCATTTGCAGTCAGTCGTAAGGACTCTTGGCAGTCAATACTTCTGGAGCCTTCAGAGGCCCGCTCGCCTAAACCCTTCTCAAACTGCAGTCCTAGAATTCAACACAGGAGCCAGGACTGGGAAAATATGTCATCTGTCCCTCCATTGCTCAGAACATGAATTATTCGAAATCCCTTTCCTCTTTACCGATAATTTTGTTTATTACTTGCTTCTCTCAGCTTGGCAGGAACAATCTGTTTCTTTTCTATTCCCTGCTAGTATCATTTTGTCATATTTGGGTTCGGTGGTAACATTCCTGTGTTTAGATCTCCCATTACTACTCAGGAATATTCAATCTCAGAACAGTTTTCGTTGACTTTTTAAAAAAATGCATTTTCTCTCAATCTCTTCCCATCCCCACCCCCAAACACACATTGACACTGGCTTCAGTCAGTGGTCTTTTACAACTGGCCAGCACCCAATACCTGAATCTTTGCATCATGAATGAATTTTATAATCTGTTTATTGACTAAAGCCTGAAACAAAGGCAAAATTACCTGAAACTATCTCTTTTATACCACATAGTTAAGCGTAAACATTTGAATTCATTTTCACCATTTTCTACTCCAAATGGCACTGATCCACGGACTAGAAGAAAAAAAAAACATTCTTTAAACTTCATTGGTATCATTTTTTAACCAATATTAAAATGATGGAGTGTGATATATGTAGAGGAGTATAGACAATCAGAGATTGTTAAAAACTAAAAATTGGGAACGTATGAGATATTTAGGCATCATTAAGATCATTCCTCATTAAGATATCAGTGGGCATCCCCATCAAAAGAAGAATGCCATCAAGTCAATTCCATTCTCTGATCCCTTTATGTATGTGAAATTATCATTACGTCTGATCCGAAGATCTGTCCACATGGAGACGATGGACCAAAATCTCTCTATGGCCCTTTAACCAAATTCCTTAAGCTCAACATTCAAATGGCCCTCCGCATTCCTAACAACACATATTTAAACCCACACAAACGTGCAGGGTGATGTACGTCGTAACTGTCTGTGTGGCATCCTGCCCCATGGATTTCTCCCATTTGCCATATGAAAACCAATGGATGTGTCCGTGGGAGATAAGAAGCTGGCCCCGTGGCAGGCAGCTCCAGATTTCCGTATGGAATCCACTATTTAATGTAGGTGTTCTTAATGGCTGCTTAATTAGTAAACTCAGACAATTGCACTCAACTCGGGTCCCTGAGTGAGAATCTCAATTCTAGCAGTAAACTTGCATCTGGCTCACTACTGCCTTCATGGCACCCTGTCTCCCTGGAAGCTTTGGGTTATTGGGTTTGGGTGAGGGTTTCATCTGTTTGTTAGTGTGCTTTTCATGCCCGTATTTACCAAGTCTGTTACTGGCTTGTTTTCTCCTCAACCCTCCCTGGGCATCCAAGTCCACTGGTCCTTGACCTTGTGGGGCCACCTTTCTGGTGCAGGTTCTCCTTCGTACAGCCATCCATCATTTTCCCTGACTTCAACACAAGCTCTGACACACTCGGTGAGGAGCTACAGCTGCTCTGCCACCTACAGGGACTTACACGTCACCTGCTCCAAGCCCTCTGTTGTCACTGGATTAAAAGACCAGACAGCTAGAATGTCTGGATAAACTCGTATCTGCTCGTGATCGTCATGGCCTCAAGCCAGCAACAAATCCTATGTGTTTTCAGGGGAGGTCACAAGGATTTCTAGGATTTGGCTCTTCCCACAGCTTAGAAATTTCTTTCACCTTCCCTTTATGTTTTAGAATAAAAAAAAAAAATCCCATGTCAATCCAACAATACGAGAGAGAGAATGTACTTATACCCAGAATGTGAAATTCTCCAGGTAGAGTGGAATTTATAAATCAAATATTAAACTACAAGGCAAATATTCCCTAGGAAAGAGTTATGCCCATGTTGATGGCCTATCTTCCTCACAAACTGGTAATTTAGTCATTGCCAAATTAACAAATACTCCTGCTTAGTTGTCTCCCTTTGTTAAAAGCACATCACTACCAGTTTTGAAGTCTGAACCATGCCATCAGACAGACCTCATTTGATACGTGATCTCTGTTTTACCCAAAAGAATGTTCTCCCACACTGCAAAACCTTCTAGGTGTTCATTGTGAGATTTTCCTGGGCCTGATCTGAGCGCTGACATCCTGACATGTTTCACGAAGTCTTAAAAAACATTTTTTTGGCCTAAAATATAAGGAGGAAATGTGTCGGGTGTCTTTCTTCCACGTCCACTAACACCCTTTGCTTTATTTACTTCCTTAATTTGATTGCATTGCTTCTGCCTTTTTTAAAAAAAAACTGGTAAACGTTGAGTGACTGTTGCAACACGTTGGTCTTGGTGTCTAGGCCTCTCAGACCCTATAACCATTCTCTGCAAACCCGTGATTTCCTCCCCTGGGTCTGGGGCATGTGGGCCTTGCTTTTCAACAGCTCATTCAACCAGCTGGAAATTCCCATGTCCTCCAGCAGGAAGCGCCTGATGGAAGCGCCGATGGCAGGTCAGATAAACCAAAGGCACAACCATTTTTCTTTCGCGTCTGAGCCGAAGGGTAAACTTTTGGATTTGATGAGAATTCCTTAAAACGTCAGTATTGAAGCAGTGATGAAGCAGGAGGTTTCCTTACCACAAACACTCCCAATCTCCTGTGTCAACGATGGCCAATACCGAGGCAGCAGACCCTTGTCACGTGTGGACTTTCCCAAGTAATTTACATGCAGGAGGCCGGTGTTCCCCCCGGTTCCCATTCTGCAGCTGAGGAGACAGAGGCAGAAGAGGTCGGCCAACCTACAGAGTCTAGTGCAAAAAGCTAGATGTTTAGTGGCCACACCAGCAGATTGAACATCCAACAGGATGTGTGCAAGATATGGTATCAGCTAGATCCCCACTGAAGACTGAAAGTGGCACACTTGTGTTACTGAATTTGTCTACAAGCATCTAGAGGCAACCTTCACCTGGAAACTCACAGCCATCTGACTGGAGACTGAGTTACGGCTCAATTTAGAACGCCCAAGCAACTTTTGCATTGTCACTGTCTAGAACTCTGGTTAAGATTTCATCTGGGGGGACGGTCTAATTAGATGGTAAATTCAATTTCTTTGAAGAGGCAATTCATTGGCAATTTTGATACAATTTAGAATAAATACTAAATTAACCATGAACTCAGAGTTGAAAGTTCTTCTAACCAAATCAATAATGGAGAAAAGCAGGTAACCCTTTAATAGTCAAGACTGTAAAGGGTTTTTTTTTTTTTATCTAAATATATGCCCCCAATAACATCTGTTAAATCAAGGCAAATAAGGTTGACCTCTCTCGTGGGTCCTTGTGAGAAACAGTCAATAAAAATGTATTCTGCTTAACTCTTAATCCAATTTTATCCCTTTGTGCAACATTTCCAAATTTTTAAGCTGCTAATAATGTTCCAAAAATAAACCTTCCATCAGTTCAAGCTAGCACCTTTGTGTGAGGGGGGAAAAAAATAATAATAAATGCATCGCTACAAGCAGTTAAAAAATCAAAACTACAGGAAGCTCAGGAAGCTTCTCTATAGGGAGTCCTTGCAAACGGTAACATAAGTCCCCATGCAAATCCACTTCTGTCAGCTATGTCACAGATGCCAAAAAAAAGCAGGCACAATAAATATGGAGTATATAGATATAAAAAGGCAATGATGTCAACGCTGGGGGATTTATAAGCCCCTCCATTCCTTGCTTCGAATGTGGACAATGCAAAAGCCTTTAAACAATTCTATCTTCTTACCGGGTCGCGGGACATCACAAAAGCAAATATTTTCTGTTTGTGTTGGTGATGGGTAAAAACAAAACAAAAAAAAACAACTCTCCTTCAAAACAGCAACCGCGGTTTGCATTATCTGTAACACGTTGGTATTCAAAGACCGAGTTTCCAGAAGAGAAAAGTAGATATCAGAGTTGCCATCTGGCAGATTCCCCGTCCAAGTCACCCTGGAATCCTATGTGAGCGTTAGTTACACTGAAGTGCTCCACATTCGGGGCGTCGTTCCCTGGACCCTGCCTCCGAGCTGGGACCCGACGATGCGCCCGTGGCCTTCGAGAGCCACGGGGCATCCTCCTCTAGGGCTTTGGTGCCACGTCTCCTCGCCGCCAGCTTCTGACATCCTTCTCTTCGGCACCCACCCCCCACCCCCGCCCCCGCCCCAGCGAGTGCCCGTCCCCTCGATCGAGCCAAGCAACCTGGCTGTTCTTGGCAGGGTCCCTGGGCCCCCCTGTCCCGGACGTCCCATCCGGTGGGCACGCTGACCGCCCTCAGATTCCTCCTTTTGTGGAGGTACTTCTCCCAGACTTGTCTCCAGGGGAGGGAGTGAAAGAAAGGCTCGCCCACACAGCCGACCTGGCCCCTCATGAACATCTATTGAAACTGATTGATCTAATGCCCCGCATCTGCCAAGCTGTCACTCAAGCCGGGGGGGATTTGGACGGAGACAAGGCGAGCATCATAAAAACGACTCTGTGATCTAGTTTATGAAGCCTGCCTTGAACTCCTAGGTACGGTGAGGGCGGAAAACTTTGTTCCCCTCGCACAAATGGGAAAATGCACTATATAAGGAACGGCGAATATTTTCCCTTGATTTGTGCCTGAAACCTAAGAGTGGGGGGAAAGTATCCCAGCTGTCTACTGCATTGTGTGAACATATACATGCATTTAAATTACTTATATCATTACTTACAGATGTAATTGTGAAATATGTTCTTTTTGCATTCGAAATGAGGGACGGAACAGATGGCGGGCGCTCAGTTTAAAGCAATATGTCCATTAAAATAACCCGTACTGTTGGTGTTTAGTGTCACAATAGCAGAGAGTTCATTATCACGGGATTCTGCGGCAACTGCCCGCCCGGGAAGGGGCGGCAGGAAACGCTCAGCCACCCAGGTGACGCCGGGGCCAGGCCGGGGCCGCTTGCCCACAGCTGCGTGGCCACCAGCAGCGGCTTTCCGAGTCGAACTCGGCTTGTTTGGCTTCGTATTTTGCTTCCAAACAGGAAAGTCAATAAACAGCTGACATTTACCAATGCCTTGCTTCTGGGTTATTTTTTTTCCCCACTCTCCAGATGTGCTGAAATGTGTGGCTCCAGATGCATCACCTCCAACAGGATAATCCTACCCCCGCCAGGAGTCATTGTCTCGCCTAATGAGCCTGGGTCAGGCGGATGGGCTAACGGCACATCAGAGAGCCAATCTCTCTTCTTCGAGACCCACCGAGAAGCAAGGTATCTGGCTGAAGGGCCGGAAGAGTTTCCCAACCTAGCAGGGACTCGACAGACCTCTCGCCCGGACAAAGGCTGCTGGCCTTCTCGCGAGCACCGCTCGCCGTGTGAGTAGTCTATTAAAGAAAGGAAAATGAACACCCTCCCTCTGAACCCCCAATGATTTCCGTTTTGACAACAGTGCCTGTGGCTAATATCCTCTAGAAAACCGTTCATAAATAGGGCAGAGAAATGCTAAATTTTCTCTGGGTGCCCAGACTAGGAAAGAAAGTGGGAAAATCTTACTGTGTGGCCTTCGATAAATCCAATCACACCCGGAGTGGATCTCTCCGTTGTTACAATGGGAAATAATGGCTACCGAGCCTCCCTCCCTTGACAGGTAATGATCAAGTGCATCTCCTGGGCGTGGCGGAGTTGTAAACTTCCCGCGTGCAGCACGTGGGGAGGCTGAGGTCAGGGGGTTCCCGGTGGAGGGGAGCAGGGCACGGTCTGAGGACGCGCCGCGCAGAGCTCAGCGTTAAGCCCGGGAGGGTGGCGGCATGGCCGGCAGTGACAGCCGCCGACCGGTGGAAGGTGAGTGGCAAAGGCAGACAAACTTCCCTCCCCGGGGGCCAGGGGAGGAGGGCTGACGAGCCGGTTTCGGCGTGAATAAGGAGGTAGAAAGGACACAGGAACATTTGGGCAGAGGGAGAAGGCTGGGGAGAAGCAGTTACGTTCTAAGATCTTATTACACCAGAGGACCGGGAAGGTGGAAAAAAGCTTCCTCCCTTTGCAGGGAGAGGAGGGATTTGCACCTGATTTTATCTGATTCAAGTGTCCGTGTGCTTTCCACCTATGTCCTCATTTCCTCTTTGCTGCCACCGGAAAAGATGGGAGGGAGAGAGAAAATGGGGTCAGCTTTTGGGAGGACAGAGGGCAATCCGCAGATCCTTTTGAAGGTCAACTAGGGACCAAAGAGGTAGATGGTCAGCTGGCGGGAGTTTATGGCATTTGCAGGGGTCAGTAACTGTGCTTTACCGCCATCATCCGTAAAGGACATTCGTGGACAGACACCTGGACCCACTGTAGACCTACGGATTCAGAACTCTTGGAGACGGAGCCTGGCTGTTCCACTCTCTAGAAAGCTCCTTAGGCAATTCTATTGTGTGGGTGGGGCAGAGGAGGCGGGTCTGAGGATAGGAACAAGGATACGTGCCCCCAAGAGGTCCCCCGCGGCCCGTCCTAGAGACTCCTCACCTGGGAGACCGTCAGCTGCCCAGAGCACAGCGTGGCACTCAGGGCAGCCCTGCTCAGTCCACCTGCCCAGCCTCCAGGCGGCCACCCCCTCCCCAGCCACTCTCCTGTTCTAGACCCTTTGCTGGTCCAGAAGCTTGTTGTGCCTTGTCATAGGCGTATGTGTTTGCTAATTTGCTAACCCTCCCTTTCTAGAGTTTCCTCCCATCCCTTGCCTCCCTGCTGAGCTGTTACTCATCCCTCAAGGTCACGTCTCCATGTCGATCTTCTTTGCCTCTACTCCGGACATGGCCACCCCAGTGGCCACGGCCACATCAATCGTCTCCTCCCTCGCTGTGGCGGTAAAGCCGTATTTAACATCTCCTGTGCACCACAATCCCTGCAGTTCGGCTACACATGCCGAAGCCCGAGTGTGGCCCCTTGCAGAGCCGAGGCACGAGGTCCGTGTTTCCTAGGCATCGGGGTGAGGCCGATGCAGGGGTGCGAGGAGAAGGTGCTGAGAACACGGCAGCGTTCGCCACAGAGCAGAGCCTCCCTTGTGCCCGGCGATGGGTCTAAGCCCCTCGGTGGTGCTCTGAGCCCGGCACTGAGGTCTCCATCTCCGGCCGCGGGGGCCCTGCCAGCACAGTGCCTGACACATAGTAGGGGCTGGGAAAAGTTGGGTGGATTAAAAAAAAAAAAAAAGTGAGACGGGCACAGATGGTCTGGTGTTAAGTACCAGAGGCAAAGGGGAAATAAAAGAAATAAGCTGGTAACACCTGCCAAGATAAATAAATGAAAGAAAGTCACCTGGGGCCATAAAAGGCAAGGAAGCAGCGAGACAGGGATCAGAGACATGGGAGGAAATAGAAGCCGTGGGCTCAAAACTCAGAATCAAACAAAAGCAGCGTGGCTCTATGGACGAGGACGTGGTCGGAAAATAGCAGGGCGAGGTTCAAGGAAGCTTGACTCTGAAAGAAATTATTGTCTCGGAAGGCCTCAAAAGAGCAAAGCAAAGACTGGGCATAGCTGAAAACGCAAAAGCGGTAACATTTACTGGCAGGTGTTGGGGGCTGAATTGCGTCCCTCGAAACGCATATGTTGCGGCTCTAACTCTCCGGACCTCAGAAGGGAACTGTATCTGGAGACGGGGTCTTGAGAGATAATTAAATTAAAATGAGGACGCTGGGGTGTCCTTGTTCGTAGAGGAGAGTGGGACTCAGGCCCACGCGGAGGGCTGGCCGTGTGAGGACGGCCAGCTGTGTGCTGGGGAGAGAGGCCTCGGGAGGAACGACCTTCACCGTGGACTTCCGGCTTCCAGAACCAGGAGCGGATAAATACATTTCTGTGGTTCCGGTGGCCCAGGCCTGTGGTGCTTTGCAGAAGGTCCGCAGGGAGGAGGAGGAGGATGGGCCCACAGGAATGGAAGGTTGGCCTCAGGGGAAGGGCACCGCGGGAGGGCGCCTGAGGGAGGCCCGAGGAAGACCCTCCCTCTCCCATGGCTGGTGTCTGCAGCCCCTCTCCCTGCACGCAGGTGCCAGTCCCGAGGAGAGGTTCCCAACACTCACCAGTCAACAGGCAGCCCCACGGCGGCCCCACGGGGACAGTGGTCAGAGACTGAGGGATCACCTACCTGTCCAGCTCGGGAGGCAGCGTGGCTGATGTCTGGTTGCATTTTGAGGGATGAGTGGGAATTTGAGAGGACGGGCGGGCCTTCCAGGTCAAGGGAGCAGAGTGAACAAATCCAGAGCGGGGAGAGCCCGGGACCCCTGGGCAACCAAAGGGTCCCGCGTATCTGGGCCATTAGGGACCAGAGACCCACAGAACAACGTGCTATCTGTGCAAGGCACTGAGACACATTGTCACTGAAATAGCGACCCGGGACCCTGCCTCATGGGGCTTCTGCTCCAGCAAGGAGTCCTTGTCTCCAGGGGGTGGGTGGGCTCCTGAGTTCCCACCTTACCTCGTAGGTCCCTGGACGCTCTGCCTAGTTCCCTGTGACTCATACGTGCGTTATCCTCAACCAGAACGCACTTCTCTCTGCATGACGAACCCTTACCCAACACTCTAAGGGCCCGTCCAGCTCGGTCATTACCTGCTTTATAAAGCCACCTCCCGAACCCTCCACAGAACGAGTTCTTCCATTCTGTGCCCCACGGAACAGGACGGCTTGATTAAAACGTTTGTCATGCTGGGCTCTGCCTCCTCACGTGTATGGTGGCCTTCTCCACTCTCTCTGTGGCTTCAGTAATCCTGGGCTCAGCAGGTGTTTGCAGAGAGACTGAGGGCATCAGTACGTGGACAAAGGACGCAGGAGGGGCACACAGGTAGCTGGGAATAAGGGGGAGCTGGAGACGGAGACCGTGTGACAATGTGTGTCCACATCAGCCCCCCACCCTGCTTACTGGAAGAAAGGTTTGCAGCCCGGGGTGGCTCGTGCCCCGCTCGCTGTGGTCAAGCTTATGCAGCCGGCTGTGGACCAGCCCCTGGGCTCCCCGCTCCCAAGCATTTTCTTCCACGCGTCCAGGCTCCAGGTGGAGAGGGGCAGCCGATGGCGATGAGGGGTCGGGGAGAAGGAAGGTGGCCAGCAGCACTGGCTGGGCTCTTGCACCAGAGGGAGGCTGAGACACCCAGGGTGGCAGGGCCCCTTCTCTGTGTACACAACGGCAAAGCTGAAACTCACTTTTCAGAAGCCAGAAGAATTGGCAGAGCTGTTTGGAAGATGCGAAAGTCCTGGCTCAAAAAACTAAGAAATATAAAATCAGAATGCGATCAGCGGCACAGTGAAGGGGCCCGTCTCGCGTTCCATAGGTCAGGGAAGCAGGACTCGTGACAAAGGATGGAAGAAAAAATCACTGACCGGAACAGAAAAAAATTAACGCGTCACAAGGACGGAGCACGTGTGCGGTATTCTACGCGAAATTAAAACAGAACAGTTTGTGATACAAATGGAATGGCAATGCCATGCCCACGGGGGGGCAGATAACGTCATGGAAAACCTCAAGAGTACTCAGATAAGAGGGGCGCCTGGACGGCTCCATCAGATAAGCACTCGATTCTTGATTTCGGCTCAGGTCGTGGGGTCCCAGGGTGGTGGGATCGAGCGCCATGTCAGGCTGGAGGTGCAGCCTGCGTGGGATTCTCTCACTCTCTCCCTCCCTCTTTCTCTCTCTCCCTCTCTCTCTGCCCCTCCCCCACTCGTGCGCTCCCTCTCTCTCTCTCTCTCTCTCAAAATAAATAATAAATACACTTAAAAAAATTAAACATAAAATGGCCTTTCAGTCTGAATGTCATCTACCATGTTTAAACATTTTTTTAAAGCGTCCTCTTAATGTCTTGCAATATTCTGTCCCGTGGGGATGTTCGTTGATTCGGTCAACAAATAGTCAACATCGATTGGGCTCCAGAGCTACCCACCTACCCCGGAGCTAGAGCGGGGAACAAGAAGGGGCAGAGGGACCGAGAGAGGAGAACACGAACAAGTTTAAGCAGATGTGTGGTAGCATCACGGGTGTAATCATCCCTGGGTTGTTAGCTGTCTAGCTTCTCTGGCATTTCTGACGTAACCAGCCATCGGGGCCCTGCCGGGCAGAGGGCACAGCCCGAGCCTGGACCAGAATTCAGACGCAGGTGGACGAGGCCCCTTGGGGTGGTGTTGTTGGATGACGTCAGGGTTGACGGAGAGGGAGGAGTACTTTTCTGGTCACATTTGTGGGAACGGGGTAGATGGCCCTGGGAAGGGCAGGCCCTCTGCCTGGCCCCACGAACTTGACCCTGACTCCCAACAGGCGTCAAAAGAGAAAGCTGCTTTGGGGAGGGCATCCTGGGGCAGGTGCCCCTCGGGGTCAGAGCTGCAAGCTCGTGGGAGACGGTGTGCTTGGCCAGACAGCAGCCTTCTCGCAGGGACGCCGCGTCCGCGGGGGAGGCCCGCAGTGGCACGCAGCCTTCCAGACGCCTCTTGAGCGCAGGAGAAAGCGAAGGCTTTCTGGTCTCCATGGTAACTGTAACTGTGGCTCTTCCCCGGTTTCGTGCAGGTTTTCTGGGGTCTGGAAGGAATAATTGCTGCGGAAGGTGCTTTGCACGGGGCTGGAGCCCAACATGTATGTATGTTGTGTGTCGGCAGGTACAGGACAGGGTTACTTCTGCTGGGGCGGCCGAGCCGTAAGGGACGTGGGGACACCTGAGGGGTGGGATTGCTGGCTCCAGAGGTAAGAGCCGCTTCCGGATCCTGACCACGTCCCGCCAACACGAGGCCAGCCGTGTTGCAGCAACTCGTGTCCAGAAGGCTGCCTCCCCAGGAAAGCAGGAGAGGGCCTGTGCCCACACCCCCATTGGCACTGAGGACGTGCAGAGTTTTATCTTGACCAATACGATGACTTTAAACGACATGGTGTTTTAATTCTCCCAAAGGGCGAGTTTTTTACTTCCTGATAAATTCCCATTTTCTTCCTCAGGAAATGTTTATGTTCAGTAAAAAGAAAAAAGAAATGGTTGTGTTTCCCCTATGGATCGCTGTCTGTATATGAAGGATATTAACTCTTTAGCTTCGTGAGTGTTGCCCGTCTTTTCTTTACGCGACGCGTGCGTCTGGTTTGGGCTATGATTTTTGACATACAAAATAACCTTCACAGGGTCACACTTATCAGCCACTTTGTGTGTGTGTGTCCCTGAATCGTGTGGCAGAAAGCCCTTCCCTAGCCTGGAACCAGTTAAACAGCTAACATATTTTTTCTTTTATTTTTACGGTCTTCTTTTTTACTTTCATCCTGAATTTTTCAGGAATTTTTTGGAGCGTGGTCTATAGGGAGGAGAAGACGCAACTTTTTTTGTTTCCCCTGAATTGCTAATTTCTCAGTGCTGCTTGTTGGATAACAGCCGTTTTCTCTTCTTTTAGAATCCGTCCTTTCTCATAGCTTAGACCCTCATTTAAATATCTCAAATTCAGTATTTTTATCTGTTTACAAAAAAAAAATGTTTCCATTGTGATGTTAATTTCTGATGTATGGAGTGCTTCAACTGATGGGCACATCTACGATTTTCCTTCCAGCTGCACTTTTGGGTTATTTTCCAGAAGTTCCAAAAATAATCCTGGTCATATCATTTTATTTAATCCCCAAATATCTTTGAAAAGTAGATTTTATAATTTCTCTTTTACAGCTGAAGAAATTTAAGGTCGGGAACCTAAGGAAGCATGCCAGCACTGCTGGTAAAAGCCGGCGGGCCGATTTGGTAGACCAGAACTTCCGCACGGTCCCGCTTGCCGGGAGATACCAATCCCCAGCCTCACACAGAGGTGTTCCTGGGCTTTGAAGATCCCCTTTGCCCATTAATCCTCAAATTCTTCCTCTGAAGGTACTTTTGTTGTTAAGGATTAATGGAAGAGGCGATCCGAAGAGAAAAGAGGAGCTGAAGAGGAGGAGTTCCTGCGAGCCCTTCTCTTCGTCTTCCCAGGGTCCGTACGTGGTCCACTCAGCTCGCTGCTCCAGAAGGCAGTTCTCTGGCATCACAGACTTCCAAGCATGCCGCTCTTCGATGGCACACAGCTCTCTCTCCTCTTCCTTTTCAACACCCCGGGGCCAACAAGTGCTTGTTATGAATCAAAACAGCTTCTGTTGGCCCGGGCATAATGTGCTAGGATTGTTTATCAACGATGGGAGAGCAAAGGCTTTGCAGGACGTTTCAAGAGTGACTGCCAAAACCACGGTAGCAGGTGAAATCGTGAGTTCATTTGTCACCTGAAACTTCAATGGGGGCGTCTAACTTAGGGGCAGGGCTCTGTGTATCCTGAATATTATTTTCCTGTAGGAAACCAAAAAATGGAGCCCTCACTCGTTTCTACAGTTTCACAATTTGAGTCATTTGCCATTTGCAAAGAAAAACGCAGTTTCAACTGGGTTGGAAGAAAACACAGCTCACACTGGAATCACCTCCCTAAATGAGGTGATTCTGTACTAACAGCTCAATCTTCCCAAAGAAACACGAGTTAAGTTTTTGTCAGAAAGGTAAACTCTTGTGTAGGAAGTTCATGGCTAAGACTGAAATTTAATGTACTATTATTTCTTTTCAGATTTCTAATCCTGCGTGGCTAGAACCATACGAACAGAAAAGCGCATCTATGTGAATATTCTTCCATGAAATGCTTTTGTTCTCGAAACTGTGAAAGAAATCCCCGTCTCTTGAGAATTTGATTTTGCAGGTTCTTGCAGGGACGGCTACCATTCGTTCATGCTGCGAACTCTCACAGCCCCCACTCTCCTTCCTTGCTCCACAAATACAGGTGCCACGTAAGCCGACGGGATTTTTTTTCTTCCTTTGAAGGTGGGGCTATTTTATTCCCAGGTAACCACATACACTTTAAGTATCTAACGGAAATAAATGGCGCATTTCCTCTCCCACCTTAAAATGCCTTCAATTAAAAAACATTTCCAGAGAGAGAGGAACATTGCCAATGCTGAGCTGTATGTGGTAATTGTATTCCTTTTGAAATGTGATAGATATTAGGTATTGTGGCAGATTGTGAGGTAATATTCATCTCTCTTGTAAAACATATATTCCCAGGAGGTATAGCGAAAGTATTAGATGTTTCGGCCAGAATAAAGTGTATTCCATTTCCAGGAGGTTTTTGTGATCAGGGCTTTTGTGCAGACCTGACTAGCCCAGGCACCCTCTCCAGTCTTTGTGAACCACTCAGGTGGTAGTTCTGGGGAGGTGAGTCAACCTCCCTTTCCGTGGCTGCACAAAGACACAGCTCTCTGCGATCGGGCAGCCGGGGGTGTCCCCGTGGCCCTGAATTGGGTACTCAATCCCTCCCCCCACCACCAAAACACAACATTTTCAGAAGTTCCCCTAATCGCCTGATGGAATATCGAAGCCTGATTGCTGACACGGGGCGTGTTGTGCTACGAAACACGTCTCTTGCTTTTCTAGAAAAAATAGACAAATCTCAGTTCATTCCCCACTGCTAAATTTTGGCACGAACGGTCACTCTTTTTAAGTGACATCCAGGGGGAAGGAAGTCGTTGCCACATTTCCAAGGAGAATCCGGGGTTAGCTTCATGGCTCAGTGCATCTCAGAACGAATGTTCCTCATCGTGCTCGCCCGGTCCCCAGGTCACTGCGGTCCTGGAAGAGAGGACGGAGTGCAAAGCCAAGCGGCCGTCTGCGTTCTGAGGGAGGACAGCATGCTGCTGTCACCCTCCTGGGTGGGTCCCCAGGCTCATCCCAGAGGTGCTGGCACAGCCTCGTGGTGGCCCCGGACCCTGGGTGAACTGTCCGTGCCCTGGGGTGCCCAAGCCAGACCTGCGCCCACATCAATCGCAGGGTCATTCTGAGAAGGCAAAAAACACTTGCGGCCGTGCCACGGCTGCACTGTGCGTGCAAACACTCATTTCTAACCAGGGCAGGAAGGTCCTCGGCAAGCAATGGCTCCCCGGGGCTCCTCTGCCCCAAGCACACGAGGAGAGAAGAGTCAGCGGAGGCCGGGTGCTCAGAGCCCGGTCCACAAGGTGCCGTGGCCCCCTTTCCCTGTCTTGAGAAATGGAACCAATCCAAGGACACATTTGGAATAGAGCTCATGATGACTTTGTGGCCAACCTGGCTCCAGCGTCCCACCGGCTTGCACCTGCGGGCATAGGCAGGGTCGTACGTGGGACAGGAAGCCCCCTCGCTCTGGCAACAGAGCTCAGCCATGGATCGTGACCCTGGGGACTAAGCGTTGCTCCTCTCTTGCGGCCGAAATCACGGGCGTGCCACCGCCTGAGAAAGAACGTGTTCTCCGCTGGGAAATATATGCTCAGCTGTCGTCTCTGGATCACCGAGGCTTACCTCTTGCGATAGGCCCTTAAAAAACCACATATCTTGTTCTCCATCCTGGACGCTTCTTACAGGGTAAGCTCTGCTATCTAACCCACGAGCGGGACCTCTGGGCTTTACAACCAGAACGTATTTTAAATCTATCCATGAGCTCACTGCACCCCAGTGCCCATGCCCCCCATTTTCCTCAGGACTAGAACTGGAGAATTGCAGTGAGCTACGCTAAGACTGCCTTTCCCGACCTTCCTTTGGCCAGCCACGGTTACTCGGACGGAAGTAAACGTAGTATACGCACGTCGCACAGCGCCCGTAAGGGAAGGAAGCGTACCTTCCTCCTTTCTCTTTATTCTTTGCTTCTAACTGGGATGCAGAGCTCATGGCCGGGGCCCGAGTAGCCACCTGAGACAGTGAGGTAAGCTCCGGGAGGCACCGGCGCTGCCCTGCTGCCTGGAATTCTGTGGGAGAAACAAATCTCCTTCAAGCCGTTGCTTCCACTGGGGGCTCTGGGTCACCCCGCGCTGAGCCGAACCGTAACTAGGGAGATCACTGTTTTATTCACCACCAACATGCGCTGGTGTTACCTCTTGTTTGATCACTTTACAAATTAGATGGTGTTACTCCCCGGGTCGAAACCCTGTCACGGCTCCCCACTGTGCTTGGAATCAAATCCAGACTCCGTACCGCAGGCCCGGGGAGGCTCGGATCCTACCACCTAGCAGCTGACGTGTCAGACCCCCCGGCAGCTGCCTTTCGCCTCGTCCTCCAGGAAGTGCGGGTCATTCTAGCCTCAGGGCCTTTGCACTCGCTGTCCTCTCTTCCCGGCGTACTGTCTTTCCACCCCTTCACGCGGCTAGTTCTACTCACCCCTCACCCCTCGACTTAACTACCCCCATCCCGAGAGAGTCTATTTTCACGGGCGGGTAGACCCAGCTTTCAGTGCGCCCTGCACCTCGCCTGGTGTCATAGAGTCCCTGACATCACGATTCCTATTCGCACTTCTGCAGCCTTCGTGCCATGACTGGTGGGAAGAACGGGCAGGACGAGCAGGTTTGGGGCTGCCCACCCCCATGAGGCTGGCTTCCCTGGGCCTTGTATTAAAGCTTCAGCCCCGATCCACCAGAAATGAATGGAAGCTTCTGCCGCTCGATCCGCACGGTGATGCTCCGTGAGCCAAGGCTCTGGTGCTGCAGGGAGAGGAGGCTTCTGGGAAGTTCAGCCCAGGAAAGCCTGGAAGAAGAAGAGAGGAGACGTGACACCAGGAGGTGAGGAGGCAGAAGAGAAAGAAAGCATCGTGACCCCCGGCCGAACAGAGGTAGCCATCACCGCCGGTGAATCCGGGGAGGTGGAACCGTGACACAGACAGGCAGCCAGCAGCCCCCACGAGGCTCACAGCGTCCGAGCGATGGGCTGGAGGGCCGTCTGTCCCCCGGGGAAGGTTTCCTCCTCGGTACAACAGGCACCTGGGGCTGGACGATTCCTCGTTGCCGGGACACGATCCCAGGCCTTCCTGAGATGCTCTGTGGCATCCCTGGTCTCTACCCAAGAGGCGCCCGGGCCACCTCCCTCCCACCAATTTGCGACAACAGTGAACGCGTCCACATATTGTCAGTCGGTCCCTGTGGGGGGCAAAACTGCCCCCAGCAGAGGACCACTTGTCCTTGTGCAAACTGAAGAGGGGTTTCTGGGTGAACGGCTTACTTCTGGGGGGGGGCGGATTTCCCCAGTGAAGGGGGGCTCGGCTTCGTCCGGAAGGGAATCCAAGTGAGGCCACGGTAACATGAACTCGGGAAAAGCTGAGAGGTTGAGGCTGACGTGCCGGCCGGGGAAGCGGACTCCAAGGCCCCTGACACTCTGCTCAGGTGGGTGCCTTGTTCTAGACTGGTTTTGTTCCAGGCCCGTTAGGTAGGGGGTCCGTCACACCCCACCTTTCCAGAGGCCCCGCTCCTCCCACTGAATCTCTCTAGCCTCACCCCTCCCTCCTCTCTGTGATCTGTCTGGCCTGGAAGGCACCTGAGCCTGTGGTCCTTGGAACAAAGCTTTAGTAGCTGCTGGGTGAGGACGAGAATGACCCCGACAGGCTGAGCGAGTCCTAGACTCTCTAACCCATCCGCAATGTTTGCGGTAGGAACTACGCGACTCTTCTCGTCTGCACGGCTCGGCATAATGTCACCGTGAGAGTGCCTGGCCCAGAGCTCAGATGCAGCCAAGATGATGGAACCCAGGAGACCCCACAGAATGCCCAGGGGGTCTGTGCGAACACCTGCCCCGATGGGAGGGCACCCGGGCCGCCTTCTCCCGGGGAAGTGCCCCCCTCTGCGGGGTCAAGCCCCAGCACGTCAGGCTCCAGCCCCCCCGCCCCGACCCCCTCGCTCATTATGCCCCGAGTTCGGCCTTGACAACACGCCTCTTCCCCTCTTTTTCTCCCAGCCTTTCCACGCACGGCCTCCCTCCCTGGCTCCCCAGAAGGTCAAACTGCACCGAGCCCTTCACCGGCCCTCATTCCAGCGCCCCCCACCCTGTGGTCTTCCCCACCCGGCCCCCCAGATCCCTGCTCCTGCGGGCAGTCAGTCAGTGGTGTTCATCCCCAGCCCTGGACTCCCGCTACAGTGCTCTGTGCCAGACTCGTTCTCCCTGACAGGCCATCAGGTCTGCCACCATCCAGAGAACAGCCTGACCGCCGGGTCTCGGAGAAAACTGAGCAAGCCAGCCCCGGATCCCTCAGCGGGCTGCCTGCCACACCTGCGTCCTAGCTCTGGGAGGAGGAGCCCCCTTCCCCCCACTGAGGCCAGCCCCCCACGGTGGTGGACACCCTCCTCTTCCTCTCTTAGATGCTTTTCCAATACACTCAATGCTTTTCCTTTCTACTGCCTGCTCTCTGAAAGCCTGGGAGCCTGAGGACAGCTAGCCGTTCCTTAGAACCCTCCCTGCGGCCTCATCATCGGAGACCCAGCTCCGTCCCACTCCTTCCCATCACGAGGCAAGCGACTTGGAAGTCAGCCCTTTCTTGCTATTTCTTTTCGAAACTAACACTGTTTATTTATTGCTAACCTTTTTCTCAATGCGAAAACAATACACGTCCATGTGAGACCATTCAGAAACTGTAGCAAAGCATGTAGAAGGAAATAAAAATCACACGCAATCCCACAACTTGGAGGGAGTGACTAATTTTGATTCATCCGTGCACTTTTTAAGGGTAAAATCTGGAGGACACTTTTGCATCCTGTTGTTTCTACTTGATGCTGAGTTTTGAACCTATTCCCACGTCAGAAACGTGTTTCCTAAGTGACTTCTCGGTGTCCGAGTTCAGGTACACGCCAAGAGGCACTTGGCCGTATCCTCCACTGCCGTCCATTCCGGGCCATTTAGATTTCTGTAGTTCTATGTACTAATATGATGAGCTTCAGGGACCACTAGCCCTTAAGTACATTCTGATTACTTATGTGAGATCAATGCCAATTAAAAACATGGCACCAGGGGTTCCCCGGGCGGCTCAGTCGGTTGAGCGTCCGACTTCGGCTCGGGTCATGATCTCGCGGTTTGGGAGCTCGAGCCCCGCGTCGGGCTCTGTGCCGACGGCTCGGAGCCCGGAGCCTGCTTCGGATTCTGTGTCTCCTCCTCTCTCTGCCCCTCCCCTGCTCACCCTCACTCTCTGTCTCTCAATAATGAATAAACATTAAAAAACAAATTTAAGTGTTTATCTTTTCCTCATGTGCTCATTAAAAAACAAAACAAAACAAAATTAAAAAAAAAAAAACCCAAAACACAAAAAACGAAACCAAACAAAAACAAAACAAAAAGTCCCAAAACTCTGTATGCCTTAGGAGTAGTCACTCTTTTCTCGTTCATTTGTCAGGAGTACCTTTGCCATTTTTGTCGCTTCCTTTTCCATTTCTTATCCATGCAGTGATTTTTACAAGTTTGGACAGGATCAAACCCGTGCATGTTCTTCCTTTCTTGTTACCTTTGCCTTTCCCCCACTCGTTTTCCTGCCCCCTGCACTCGGTCTTCTCCCCGAACGTGTGGCTAGAACCGCTCTGCAAACCCAACGGCAACCAGCAGCCCCAGCTGCCCGGAACAAAAGGCTCTCGGTGGCCGTTTGCTGTTGCCTGCTCGGTCAGGGAGCCGCCCTCGCCTTTTCTTCCTCCCGCATCTGAGATCCCCATCCGTTCACCGTCTTCACAGACATGCGTTAGGTTCTCAGCCACACGGAGGGGAGGGCGCAGAGATTCCGCGTGGACTCCTGCCCCTTGCAAAGCAGGACACTTGCCACAAGGATGGACCCACAAGGACCCGTCGTTGCCGGACCGTCTTTCTCTGCCCATGCCTCTTGGCGTCCTCCGGGCTGTGACCTTGGCCCTGTTCTCTTCCCGTTCTGCCGCTTGCCCGAGACCGCTGCCCTCTCCCACCGACGATGCGCGCCACGTTCTCAGTTGGCCCTCTCTCGTGGCTCCAGACCTGCAGCCTCCCGCTGCTTCCTGCGCATCCTCCTGAAAAGGTCCCACTGGCTCCCCGACCTCCTTGGGGGCAAACCCCCTCCTCTTCCCCGTTCCCTTCTCCGGAGACACTAGAGCCTTCCCAGACGTGGCGCGCTTCCACACCCCACGGGTGCCCTTCCTCCTTGTCAGTTTCCCAGCTCGAGCCCCTCCTCCCACCACGCTGCCATAATTCAGACCCCTGTTGGCCCCAACTTTGCGGTGAGCAGATTCGCGCCCCACTGAAGAGTTCGTGCTCTCCGGTGAACAGACTTCCTTGTTGGTCCCCAGTCACGTCGCCTGTAACACAGAAGTGATTCGAGCCCTTGCCTCGTGTGCTTGTGTCGAGGACTAAGTAAGGTGAGATGGGTGAGGCGCTTAGCCGGATCCCCGGCATATAGCAAGTGTCCAAGTGGATGTCAACCGTCCTAATTCTTTATCCCACCGCTTCCGGCCTGACGCATCCACAAGGCCCACTGCCACGCTGCCGCCATAATTCTCCCTCTCGAACGCAAACCAGATCACGGCTTGTCTCCCTGGACGAAGTCTCCTTCACTGCAGGAGACATCTAAATACCTCCAGACCATACAGGCTTTTCGTGGCATCGGCTGCTTCCCACCCCCCTCGGGTGGCGGTCTCACCGTCTCCGCCCTGTGTTTCAGCCTTGCTGGATGCAGCTGTCGGCTCTCGCCTCGGTCACCACGTGTGACAGCCATGCCCGTGCCTGCGGGTCTGGTTGGGCCCCATGGGTTAGCATAGGCCCGACTGGTGTATGGGCTGCAAGCCACAGTTTGGGTGTAAATTTGCCCTCTTGTGTGTGTTACGGGGCCCCGGCTCACAAGTCGGTGCCTGCCCTTTTCACGTCTGGTCACCACCGCACAGGAGCCATGCCAGACCGAGCAGGCTTAGCAAGGCCCCCACTTCACATCTGCTCATCTACCGGCCAGAGCAAGTCACGTGGCCAAACCCGGCATCGGTGATGCAGGAACGTACGCTCTGTCCAGAGGAAGGGATGCAGAGGGGGCCCTGGCCAAACGGTAACCCTGAATTACCCACATCCCTGAGCACGCCGCGCTACCTCTCACGCCCCTGGGCATTTGCCGGCGGCCCTTCCTGGAGAGGTCTTCACCTCCCAGGCCCCTTCTTCCACCTAACAGACAAGCATCTGTCTCCTAAGGCTCTGCTTAGCTGTCACCTCCTCAATAAAGACATTCCCCTTGCCCCAGATAGACCTTGCCTCAGTTTCCCCCAGGCACTCACCATGACCTGTGCATAAGCGGTCTTGTCATCCTCCATGCCTGGCATAGAACACTTAGAAATTTCTATTGTGGGGGCGCCTGGGGCTCAGCCTGTTAAATGTCCAACTCTTGATTTCAGCTCTGCTCATGATCTTGTGGTCCGTGAGTTCGAGTCCCACTTCAGGCTCTGTCCTGACAGTACGGAGCCTACTTGGGATTCTCTCTCTCTCTCTCTCTCTCTGCCCCTCCCCTGTGTGCTCTCTCTCTCTCTCTCTCAAGACAAATAAATAAATATTTGTTAAAAAGGAAGAAATCTCATTGTGGTTGAGTGGGTGGATATGTGAAGTTGGTCTAGTAAATTTCCCTATAATTCAGCCAGCGTAATGTAAGCCCTTCTCAAATAATCTCTTTTCTTTAAAAAAAAAAGTCTGAAAAAAAATATTATGTATTACAAACCAGACATTCTATGGATACTGGCATTTCAAACCAGATATTCTCAGATAACCATCTGGTCCTGTCTAATTACTTAAAGAGGGACCATGGATTACATCGGTCAGACCAAAGTTTACACGAGAAGCAGTTGTATCATGAATGATCTTAAACCTGGATACAATGGATAAGTCTTATTTATGCTTGTGGGACCACAGGCAACCCAAGCCTTGTACCCTGGCATCAGCCTGGTGGGATGCGGGCACACCCAGGGGCATGTTCTGTTAATTTACAGTGATACCCCAAAGCACTTCCTATGAGTGCCTGGGCCTGCTCTTATCCCCTTGATATAATACATGGGAATCTTACTGAATCCGGGAGAGAGAGACACAGATAGACATTGTCCCGTAGAAAAACTCATACTGGTTTTCACTTGAAACAGAAGACGTTCTCGGTAGAAATATTTTGAAGCCAAAATAAATAAAAAAGAAAAAGTAGAAAAGAGTCAAACAGGCAATTATTTGTAATAGAAAAAACTATTGATTTTCCTTTTTTGATACATAGTCTAAATTATCCCTCAAGAAAAGTAGTAATGCATCTTTAAACAGATTTATTGGTTCTAGGAGGGAAAAAATGTATTATTTAACTTCCATGCTATTGGATTTTTCTTTTATGTTAGACGTAGAGATTGTGCAGAAGCACAGAGCTGGGACAGAGAAATACTTTCAAGGATCGTGGTTATTTTGGGTCCCAAGGTAAGATGCTTTCGTATTTCTCTCAAAGCAGTAAGAGTTCGTAAACAAAAGATCATTTTTCTTGCTAAACAGATGGCATCACCCAATTGCAATAAGTATGTTTTCCACCAGATTCAAAGTTCCCGTGGGTGGAATGAACAAACCACACTGGATCCCTGAGTGCTACTTTGAGGATCAGCCTCTTTGTTATAAAGGATCTTTGCCCCGGGGAACAATCCCGGAGCCACAATCCCCTTCTCCGAGCTGGATTTCTGCACTTCTCCCTCTTACTCGATGACTTCTGAGCTCAGAAGGCACAGTAACCGGCCTCGTGGGGAAGCCTCTCTCTCATCCTATCCAATGAACTTGAAGTTGACCGGAAGAGCCGTGCCTGTTCTCTTCCCAGCTCTGTATGTAGCCTGTGCCGTCTCTCTCGGAAGAGGGACCTTGGGCTCGATGGGGCCTGACACATTTGGGGCTGCAGAGACCGTGGACCAGGCCCCACAGCTCTCTGTTTGCCTGTCACGTGACCTTGCAAAGCCCCCTCACCCAGGTGTCCCTATCTATCAGTCAGCGACAATCCTAGGTGACCTCGCTGGATTGTCACAAAGAAAAATTACTCCAAAGGATTGGAAAGCATTTTTCAAATATAGAGTGCTCTAAAAGCCATAAATAAATATTTCAGACCACAGCTACAAGCTGAGCCCCTCATCATGTTTATTCTGTATAGTTCAGCACTTCAGGAGTTTGATGTGTTTGTTCTCTGTTTTTAATAACTAGGCTCTTTCAATGAGCTCGGGGTATATTTACCAGGAGTCAATATGGAATGACCTGTAAAATCTAGTGGCCAGAAAGCATCGGGTCTGAACTATAACCAAGGAAGTCCCCAGACCACCCTTAAGCACACTGCCCTCCCCACTGCTTCCCGGGTCATTGCGCTCACATGTCCACAGGAGAAGGAGATCCAGGATCGGAAAAGGGAACGCCCATGCTTTTCACGCCACTCCACATGGCGGTTCTTCCCTCTTTCGGGGATGATTTTGGCATTCTGGTTCTTTACGTTGAGATCGACGTGCCAAGTCTGTGAGGCTGCTCTACGACCCACCTCAGGAACCGTGGACACGGCAGTCACTCGGTGCCCGCAGGCTGGAACATCTCCTTGACCGCAATGCAACAGGACAGAGGCAAGCGTCCTTCTGGTCACCCAACAGCACAACGGCCGCTATGGGCGTTTCTGTTCAGTGGCCATTCGGCCACTACCATCCGTCACTACCTGGGTGCCCACTCTTCTCCTTCCTCCCCGTGGCTTCCACACCTAGACCTCAGCACTTGTACCTACAAAACTCAGTAGTTGTCTATGTGGAACCCAAAGGCACGTCCTATTCTATATTCCAACGTGTGTACTTGGGGAGACTGGCTACTTGACAAGCAGCCTTAATCACCTTCCTACCACGAGATGGAACCTTTTCTACACGGAACTGTCCTTTAGAAACCAAGCCAATGAAAGCCTGGTCAGAGTTTCGAAAAGCCAGCCACTTGCAAGAGGATTATCTGTAAAGACCAGCTGTACACCTTTCTTTGCTGTGAATAAGGAATGCTTTCGTTCCACGAGGCTCCCGAGTTCATGATCAAACCTTCTGGTGAGAAAACAGGGCACAGAGAAATCCGTACACTCCCCGTGTGACAGATGATGTTGTGAATGCAGACCCTTCTTTAAAACTCCAGCTAATTCAGGTGGCAGGATGAAGTGTCATAATTAATCCCTCATGTATTGCAAGCAATTTAATGTCAAAATAATCAACAGTAGCTTTTTTTACCCTTTTGTGAGTACATAATAAATACTGCCATTTAGCCGAAGCAAACATCGGATTTCTTTTCTGGTCTTTGAATAACACTATCTGTGAGGTAAATACCAGACCCTATCCCTCAAGCTCCCCTCCCCAAGCCCCACCAAGCTCATGTACATATTCTCCTTAGGAAAAGATATGGTGGGTGTCAAAAGAGGAGTAGCGTGTCTAATTTCCATTGGGTTCCTCCCAGCACTCCTGAAGAAGATGAACGCTGCCCTCTCTCTCCAACGCAGAACGTGGAGCACGGTGGGTCTACACCTTCCTCTTCACTGCTTCTCTCCAGGAGGTCTTATGTCACGGTGTTTGTGACATCTTCCCCTTCCAGGGTGCCGGGGCGGGGGTTGCTTTAGGTAGAAGCTCTCCTGTTGCAATGATGTAGCGATGAGGAGGAGAGCCCCGGGAGCAAGTTCAGGGCAGATGGTTGATCTCCAGAAGGTACGTGTGAGCAAAGAATGCCTAAAATCCAGGCTTTGAGGTGATCCTTCCCGTCAGGTAGGAAGACCAAAGAATGACTCTTCTACCTTGAAAGATCTTGTGTGGAGATAATTTCTAAAATATTGAAGTGGGAAACAGGGTCCCAAGAAGAGCTCCTTCTCAATGAGTAGGTTTTCATTATCACGGACCTGAGTTTCCATGACATGGCATTGCATTTTACCCCGTGCTATCTGTTCGGCCGTCGTGACCAAAGACCCTGGGTCTCTCCTTTAGATATTTACACATTTTGTGGGTGTGCAGGAAGCTTACAACTACCTACTTTCATGTTATCATGGTCTTCGTTACACTATTATTGGTTTTTATTCAACTCATACAGAGTGTCCACTTTGCCAGAAGCTCTGGATAGAGTTTCCTGTGATATGGAGAAAAAGAAAACACAGTTTAAGTGTTCACACAACACACACACACACACACACACACACACACACACATACACACACACAGGCCAATAATCATAATAAAACATAATTCCCCTCTGAGGCATGTCTGAGAGGCCAAGACTATTCCTCGTTTCTTGGATTTGCAGGTCCTGGTACAACACTTTGCATATGGCAGCTGTTCCATTACCGTCCCACGATGATGCCATTTACCTTGACTGGGCAGGGAGGAACTTCCAGAACAGATTAGACAGTAAGCCATTCACATGATGACACAGGAAGGGTGCTGGGGCTGCTCTGAGAGAGAGTGCCTCTTTTGTCGATCTTACCACATCTCTGAGGACATGGGCAGATCGTGGGAAGACACCCGAAATGTCTGAGTGGCAGCATTTTAAGTTTTTCCAATACTTCTTTTATATGACCTTATTAGATTCAATAGCCAATTACCCAAATAGATCCCGAGTGGATGGCACACGGGTAGAGTGTGTAAGGACAGAATGCACTGCTGTGGGGGAGTCCAGACTGCAGGGCAGACCCAGGGACATGGGGACACTGGACACATCGCAGAGATGCTGAAGCATGAACCGGGGTCTGCCCGCAGGCAGAAGGGCAGTGAAGCCAACCCGCCCAGCTAACGGCTTTCTGTGGGCTGACTCTGTTTGCAGTATATCTTTATGACCAGGAAGAACACTTCTGTCCACGCAACCCTCAAGCTCCCTATAAAGTGGCTTAAAATGCTCGGAAAGAGGGGCGGGAGAGCACAGCACAGAAGGTTTGCAGAAGCTGCATTTAAAACCGCCAAATCAATCTCCCTTGTAGACTTTTCTTTTAAAATAAACTTATCTCTGAAAGCTGCCTCTCGAAGCTTTCGCTCTAACAGTAGGGTTTCGCTGGTTTACGAGCTGGTGGTAAAATCCTAAAACCAGAAGCTCCTCAAGGAGGTACTAACACGCCATTTACAGGAGTACTGCGGTGAAAATAATATGTGGCAATGAAGTCACTATAAATTCACACACACTCGCGCACGCACAACGCATCGACCCTGCTTTACACTGCTTTCTCTTTAAGAGGACAGATAACGGCACAGACACAGCCCTCACTGCGTCCCTGGCCACTATTCTTAGCAAACCCGGCCCGGACAGAGGCCATCAAACAGCAAGGTGGCGGGTCCCCGAATGTTCTGCCCTGGCACTACTGGGCTGTTTGCAAGATAACAGTAGACACAAGAATATTTCACCAGTGTCATTGCTAAACAATGTAATATGACAGCATCCATGAAACCGATTAGCATAAATCAACATAATACCCACTTTACAGCATTAGTATTGAAAACTTTCATCTTGAAATAGTAAGAGGAGAAAGACAACGTATGATGAATTGTAATGATTTTGCTGGAATGTTACCAGATGACTATATAAGACGCACATGTCGACGGAGCCACGCACTAACATACATATGTCAACATAATAATTCCAAACAGCTTTATTTTCATTTCACAGGCTCCGTATGACTACATGCCTGGTTTCCCAACCATGGCTAGTGAAAACAAGCCCGGAATTATCCCCACAATTCAAGATGGTTTGGTGACGGGCGATACATAAAAGTTGCCTGATATACCGAAGGCCATTCTGAGGGCCGCACACACCGCCCCTGGAGTTCAAGCGACACATAATTGTACTTCACAAGGCCACCTTCTAAACTGAGGAAGAGGGACAGAACTGCCTCGCCGAGTGGCGTTTTTGGTAGTTGATGGATGAGCTCTACGCTTCAGGGTGATTGAGACAGAGGTCATGTGTCCCTCTGGCAGGGGCAAACATCCTTCCTTTTCTTCCCTCTGCTTAAACCTTCTCTCTTTGTCAATGATCCATCCAATTCTTCTCTTCGAAATGAATTTCTTCAGTGTGGCCAATTGGGAAAATGGCAGGCCTTGAAAGTTGACCGGAGTTTTCTTTAACATGCCCAAAGACGGGACTGGATGTTGGAGCACATTCCTGAGATTTTTGAAACTCCGGAAACCTTGTGATGACACCATTTACTCTTAATTGTATCAATGGGATGCCAGGACTTGGCCATTGCCAAGTAAACCTTCCCAGGATGGGGGGGTGTGGCCCGTCTCCTGGGGTCGTAGGAAGAGAGTCACACGTTCACATTGAGTTTCCCCTGCTGACCCACACTTGCTGGGCACAGGCAAGTAGACAATGGCTAGGAGGCCCTCACCCAGGCTCCGTCTCCTCCTCCGCGGCCACCACCCCAGTCGCCAAGGCAGGCAGGCAGGCAGTGCTGCTGTCCCTGTGCGCACCTCCACGATAAGAAAAGGGTGCTATGTGTGGAGTCAAACTACATCCCCGCGGTGCTCAGAAGCGCTTTCACATAAATTTTTAAGCCTTAAAACTCCCCCATGCCATAAAGCATAACCCTATTTAATAGATGAGGAAGGAATGTGGCTTAGAGAATCATGTAGCTGGTCCCCTCCCCCCCCCCCCCCCCAGTATGAACGCCAGCATTTGGACCCAAGAAGGCGAACAGTCTGTGTGGTTAAGAACTGGCCTGCATTGATTGCCTTCTCCCTCCGGAGGACGTCTGTGCCTGTTTAGCAACAGTAGGAATTAAGCTAAGAGGTGTAATCCAGTTAATAAGTAATTATTGAATGCCAGCTATGTGCTCAATACTGAAAAGAAAACAATAAGAAGACAATTATACATTATTCACTTTTTTCCCGTTGCTCCCACAACCTTAGCCTCCCAATCGGTCACTTTTAGGAGCCGAAAAAAAATCCGCACTCGATCGATCTCTTACTCTTTCTCTGCTTCGGCAAAAAACCCGTTATTTTGCTACTATGTTGATGACAGTGAGCAAAGAAAAAATAAAATACAAAGACGGCTTAGGTGCTTTCATTGGCTCGCCATTTTTTGTTTAACTTAGACTTAGGTGCAAGCCACGCCAGAGACCAAAAACTTGGCAAGTCCGAAAGACAGCCGGCCATCACCCAACACATCCTGGCTCCTGTTCACTCTGTACATGATGGGGGGCGGTCGTGTTCTGTAACTCTGGCATGTGTTTTCAGCTTTGAATTTCTGATAGTGGAATTCAGCTCATCCCACCTCTCAGATCACCCACTGGTAGGAATTTTGGTTGGTCTTGCAACACGGCGCGTGTCTTTTCTCCATCTCTAAATAATCTTTAAACCGCCTAAAGCAGCCCCTTCACCAACAATGTGCTTCCATTCCCACCAGTCGCCGTCAAGGCTAGGTCTCTGCTAACACAGCAGATACAGCCAAATCACCTTCATGATTCATACAAATTGTTACATGGCACAGACACAGAATCTAAGATTTATTATCAAGAGAGTTGAAATAATCTAGTGGATGGGACAGGCTCTGATCTGACGTTGATGTGTACACATACAGGCATGACTTTCTTACCAGTTATGGAGAGGAGCAGATCAGTTGTAATCCAAGGGCCAGAGATAAAAGTAATTAAGTTATTAGGGGAATCATTTCAATCACCTAGAAAGTTCATTATGCCCGATTTTAAGATTTGCAAAAGTTGCAATGGCAGGATTGATGATTTATGGGTTATTGGCTATCAAACAAGGATAATGAAAATAAATGCATTGATTTGTGAATATGTATGCCAGCTTTATGCATATAAATAGACTTTAAAAATCCTATTGTGTTTTATGGCTGCACATAAATAACAAAACAACCTCATGACTTGGAAATAGGGTATGTGCATCTTAAACGTTCCAATCAGGCATCTTGGTTTCCCCATTAAATTCTCCCGTTAATGCCAGTCTATGGGTGAACGCGTCCCTCCTGGAGAAGATACAAGAGGAAGTGAGATCAGTGCTTCCAACCATGAATGTGCTTAGAAGTCACCCAGGAAACCTGTTAAAATGCAGGTCCTGACTCCACGGAGCCAGAGTGGGACTGCCAGTATCTGTTTCTAACCACCGCCCCCCCCCCCCCGGTTGATGCTGATGTTGTTGGCTCATGGTCCACCCTTTGGGCAGCAAGGATTAGATTTCTCTGCACTCCCTAAGGTCTCACCTCCACCTGAACTGGATGGAATGATCCAGATGCAGAAGAGAAGAAAGAGAAGCTATGGCTGCCTAAGGAATAGTATTTGCAAAGATGTCTGAAGAATATATTTAAGGAAGCATGATTTCGATAAAGCATGATAAGCTCCTTTCGTGATTGCAAGGTTCTGAGATGTTTGTTTAGCTCTGGGACCTCCATTCCATGAGGCTTCCTGCTCATTCCTCCACCTTTCAGAGGGCTCTAGATTGGAGGAACAGACTCGTATAATAAAAGCTAGTTTTACTCACCCAGCAGAATGGACGAACAATATATATCACCGAAAAGCAAGGATAATTTTTATATACCTCTTCTTCTCCTCCTGCCCTTCCTTCTCTTCTTTTCCTTCTTCTTCTTATGCCTTTTTCGGGTAGGAAGCGCTTTCTAAGTGAAAGCTCCCAACGGCACCTTTTTTGGAGGTAGCAGTGTGTAACTTCCTAGATAGAAATAGCAGTGACCGCACTGTGTTGAGAACAGCCCCGGATGTCGGTGCCCTCCAACACTGCCACCTTCTTGTGAAAACCGGCAACCAGGTCACCAAATCACGGGGCTCCCCAAAAGACACATCTGAAGCCCATAAACTAGTCAGACTGCGAATCCATTCCTTAGAGAGTCATTTATGAGCATACAGATACGTGATAATGATTAAAATGGTACCGAAGCCTCGTCTCATTTAAGTTTAACTCTTTATTCCACCTCTTGTTTTCAAAATGAGTTGCAATGAATTTTCATCGAGAAATGCAAATGTTAACATTTTTTTTCTATTCCCACAACCATAAAACAACTTAACATCAAAGTCCAGTTTTTAAGAATCAGTTACCCAAGGGCAGGCAAACAATTTTGTTAAAAATGCGTTCACTGATCTTATGAATCCAAAACACCAAACCAATATTTTATGAAATTCTGTAGCTCCAAACACTCAACTGTGACACGGCATACCTCCTTTTCTGAACGACTACAACCCTACTGAGAAAACCGTTTCCAAAGGTACAGGCTGCACCAAACAAGGGAAGATTTATATTCAATTTTAAAGGAGCAAACTACCTATAAATCTCAAACTTCCAAAGCCACTAAATGAATCATATTCGTTAAACTTTGGCAATACCCACATTTTGCTCACAAAACACACACACACACACACACTTTAATTTAAAATAAGGTATAATTTAAAATACTGAACTTATGCAAATAAATACTGATATAAAATTTAGCGTTTGAAAGACCAAGAAAAGTAAATAACGTCACACTCTATTTCTTAATCCTAGTGTAACAAAGCATATTTTTCTTCATAACCCTAAACTTTTTCCAATTTATTGGTAAAATTTCATTATTTCTTTAATATCCTCAAATGTATTTATTTCGCAAAGGTTTTTTCTTCTAAAAGTCTTCCCTTTTTATCTTAAAATGCATGACTGCCAGGAAGTTCCAATGTTATCTCAGTATTGGCTTTTATGTTGATGAATATGCTTCCCTTTCTTTCTTTCTTTGTTTATATAGAAATCACATGATATTGTTTTCCTTTCTTTTTGATTAAAGTGTTATATTTGATTTTCCAGGAATAAAGTAGCTCACACGAACCAAAGTAAGATAAAACTTTGAATCTGCAAAACAACCAGATGGACCAAGCAATACAGAAAAGCTCCAAATCAACAGTCGCCATAAATCAGTTTTGCCATTCAAATTCACATTTGTGATGCAATTTATTTTTTGAGAGAATTTACAACTATCCAAGCTTCACTATTTACTAGGTAAGGCAGGGATCTGAGTGCAGGATTTATGTCTTATTAATGCCTTTTATAACCTATTAATTCAGACAACTTATAACATATAAACAATCTGAGCTGCATTATCGCCGCGTGGATTCAGACCCTGAGTCGGGCGGAGGGCTGGCTTTCACGGCCCCTTTCCTGCCCTGAGACGCTCTCATGAGATCAGGATGCTCCGGCGGGGGGGGGGGGGGGGGGGGGGGGGGGGGGGGGGGGGGGGGGGGGGGGGGGGTGGCGGGCACACTGCAGCCTGAAAGAGTTAGCCGAAGGTCTGAAATGGCCTTCTCTCCCCCCACCCCCGAAAACTTTGCACTTGGAGGAACCAGAAAGCAGTACGATGTTTTTTATGGTATCTTTGTGATTACAATTCCATTCAAAACTCAACCTACTCAACCCCATTTCTTCTTCAAAATGGGGCGTGCGTTCATGTTTCTAAATTCTGTTTCTCCAATGCAACCCCATTATCCTTTCTCCCAGGGTCGTGTGGTTGAGGTTCGGGTACCCTAAATGTACACGACAATGGTATTTCTTCCTTGAAGACGGGGAGTCATCGGCTTGGGCGGGATGCGCTCCTGGATGTCAGGGCCCACGTGCTTTTCGGAAATAGCTTATATTTCTTTAACCCAGGTCATATTTTACATTTAACATTTATTACATTTAAGGTTTTCCTAGCAGCACGGAACAAATAGAACGTGGTGCTGCCTGACCGTTTTCTTTGGTTTCTAACAAAACGAATTTACACGGTGCTGTTTTGTTCTATCAGTGATACAAAAAAAAGGAATGTTTGGTGTTTAATTATATACATGTGATATTCAGCAGGTACTGGGAGTGATATTTTAAGCTCCCTCAGCTTTGTTTCAGGTTCGAGTGTATTAATTCCTATGCAAATCATTCTGTGGCAGAGTTCACTGTCACGCTGATGCTGGGAAAAGAGACTTCCATATATTAGTAGAAAGAAAGAAGAAATTCTGGGAAGATGTCTGAAGATTCAGAGCGCAAATCAAGGCAAGGCCTATGCTAATGCCCCAAATCTTTCTCCCCCCAAAACCTTGTAATACTAAACAACACAGAGCAAACTCATTGCGTAAGGGCAAGTGGGGCTAAACTCACGTAAGAAATGCACAGCACGGACCACATTCTCAGAATCGTGGACAGCAGCCACTGGAGGTCCGCCACGCTGGAGATGATGGTACCTTGGGTCCAGTCCACACCACGTGGCCATCCATCAAGCAGACTTGAGTTTTCATTTCTAACATAACTTCTGGGAAGGGAAACAGGAAAATACACAGAGAGGTGTGGATATTTTTTGGGAATCTTCAGAATATTTTTTAGGTCACATGTATGTGCCTAATCAGAGAAAAGATACTTTGAGGGCCTTCAAGGACCATGAGGTCTATAGATGTTACCCATTCATCTCCTCTCGACCCTACTCCAAACTCGGTCTCAATCCCGCAATCGGTGATTGATTAAGCAAAACTTCTGAGCCTTGAAATGATAGCCAGGGTGAAAATTTCAGCAAACTCTGAAAGCGTCAAACAGACGTTAAGTTCAAATGGTGGGACGGGTGGGAGGTAGGATGGGAGGGGGAAGCGGTGTGAGAGGACAGAAGAGCAAAACCAGGGAGATGCCCAGCCCTTTCATGCCATCTTTCTGCTCCTGGGAGCCCTTCTGCTAAATCCCCTCCGGCAGCCATGGCTGAGAGGGATGGAAAGTTCCAGGAGAACCGTTCACCAAAAGCTTTTATGGAATCACCAAAGTTAAGAATACCGGCTTCTACAATGAGGGAAAATATTTAGACACCAAACGTGTGATCAATTCCATCTTTCTTCTCTTCAGAGACCCTTCAGGAAGGTAGAAAGAGCTCACCTGTGTGAGTTATAGGTCTCTCAGTATGTCACCGCACAAATGAAGCTGCCATAAAGCCAGCCATTATATGTTTCAGAAACTCCAGTTGATTTAGTGCAATGGTGGTCTATATGACGCTGTTTTAAAAAATAGTAATTATGTTTGTGAAAATAAGATGATTCCTCTCTTGTGAAAATTCATATGGCCGCTCTTTCTCTGGCTGTAACAGCTGAGGAAAAAACAAATGCCTTTTTTTGTTTCAGTTTTCTTTTCCAATAGTAATTTATGACTCTTCTACATTGCCCGAATAACAAGTGACTTTTCAGACGCAAAAATAAAAATATGTGTGTTTTTTTTAAGCCGTTAGTATTTCCAAGAAACGACTTGGGAACAGAGATGTAGTTGATATCGGAGACATCGATTTCCCAACTTCCTAATTTCGGTCTAAAAATTCCAGAAAAGAAGCCATGTTTTCAATTTTAAAGAAGTTGTTGGCCTCTGGTAATATTTCCTCCAAGCAGAAGGTGGTTTCCTCGTGTGAGTTTCCAGCACCTTTTCTCTCTGACTCCTCATCCACTGCTTTGCATGGTCGGTACCTGGAAAAGTAGGCTTGAAAGTTAATGCCAAAGGGCACCTGACCGAAAAGAGAGCCTTGCCTTTGTACAAGACAAAACAAGCTTTCTTTGACCACCTGGGGACCTCCAGAGCTCGTTGTGGATGGACCCACACGTGTTAGCCATGAGCTCACCGTAAGGTCATGTGATGGAAGGAGACAATGGCTCTAAAAGGAAGGGAATAAGGTCACAGATCCTCGGATGCCACTGATTGATCTTAAGGACCCAGGTCCACAGAAGGAGAAGAGTTTTCGAGAATATTAACATTTATCACTCACAGGCCATATTTACACCCTAATGGTAGAATTTTCTGTAAAAGATGGCTATATGCCAATCCAGTAAGAGTCCATTTACTTAAATAAATTTCACCATAGAAAGACCCTGAGGGGAAAAATTGTACAAGTCTAATAAATTAAACAAATACAGTATCAGTATAATAGAACGGAACCCTCCAAATGTGTGGCACAGAAATGTCTCTTTACATGTTTGCCAGTGCATTAGCCTTCTAAGCTTTTATAATTAAAAAATAATTATGCTTTGGTACAAAACAGAAGAATAAAATTTCAAATTTTACGTTTATGAGAATAAACTGGAAAGGCATAGCCCTTAAGTATTAACTTTTAATTTCAAAATAATCAAAACTATTTTTTTTTTTTTTGAGAGACAGCGAGTGCGTGAGGGGCAGAGAGAGAGGGAGACAGAGGATCCAAATCAGGCTCGGCACCGACAGCAGACCGCCCGATGAGAGGCCCGAATTCATGAACTGTGAGATCATGAAGTGAGCCGAAGTTGGACGCTTAACCAGCTGAGCCACCCGGGTGCCCCAAACTGAATTTTTATTTTATTTTTTATTTATTTATTTTTTAAAATTTTTTTTTCAACGTTTATTTGTTTTTGGGACAGAGAGAGACAGAGCATGAACGGGGGAGAGGCAGAGAGAGAGGGAGACACAGAATCGGAAACAGGCTCCAGGCTCCGAGCCATCAGCCCAGAGCCTGACGCGGGGCTCGAACTCGCGGGGCTCGAACTCCCGGACCGCGAGATCGTGACCTGGCTGAAGTCGGACACTTAACCGACTGCGCCACCCAGGCGCCCCCTAAATTTTTAAATAAAATCAATGTAAACGTTTCTATAGCTCATCCGTAACTGTCCAGAATCATTTGGAATTCGGTAATTGGTGGCTGAGTGATCGATTTGTGTATTTCCTTCTAAGAGAACACATACCTAAAATCCAATGCCACCATAAGCTTTCTCATTCAATTAACAGATATGAACCAGGACATGGGTATGATGTGGCAATATTATAAATATGGTAAAAATGTTGTCTTTAAGTGGGATCTCCTTTGTCACTTAGCAAAAGCTGGAGACTTTTTTTTTGGCAATTTGGGAAAGCGTAAATGATAACCGATTCTCCTATGCTAAGTGTAAACGAGGTGTCAACGAGGCATCGTTTACATCCAGATGAATAGTCTGTGGCAGAAGAAAGTGAAGCCTCAGCCAGAATTCAGAGTTGCGGGGTCTGTGGTCAATGCATGTTTCAATGCTTCCTGGGGTTTGCAAAACACATGAAACACATGTGTATCTCCAAGCCCAGAGAGTTTAATTGATTTTCTAAATAAATTGGATTAATCCCAATCCTAATAGAACTTCTCGTTCTAAACTTTTTAAAATTTTTCTAAATTTTGTTAATGTTTATCCATTTATTTTTGAGAGAGAGAGAGAGAGAGAGAGCACAAGCAGGGGAGGGGCAGGGAAAGGGAGACACAGGATCCAAAGCAGGCTCTGAGCTGTCAGCACAGAGCCCAACATGGGCTCGGACTCACAAACTGTGGGACCGTGACCTGAGCCGAAGTCAGGCGCTCAACCCCCCGAGCCACCCAGGCACCCCTAGAATTTCTCATTCTAAAGCACACGACACGGTGCACATTATTACTACTGGGTAGTCTCAGAGGAACTGAAATAGGTCCCTTACTGGAAACAAAACACAGATGGGCCTCAAACCCCAGGTAAGCCCCGTGGAATGATATTTCACCATATTCAGTGTGGTAATTTGAATTTTCCGCATGCCGAGGTCAACAACTCAGATGAACCAGGACATTCTGGCTAATGAACCCTTGATTTGAACTTAGCGTGGGTGTTTAGAGACGAGGAGTAGGTAAGGTTCCCGAATTTCTCATTCAAGAGCCTCTTTTCCCAAACGTCCTTCCTTATGAACCTGCGAGTATCCCTTTCTACCTTGAGAACGCAGCCCTCAGATGATCTGCTCCGTGGGTCTGCCTGCCCGAATGACGCTGGGAAATGCTAGCCGAGTTAACTGTGCATTTTGGAGAGAATTCCTCCCACTGTCATTTATCAACCTCCTGCTTTGTCTCGATGACGCCTCAGTATTCACACAGTACTAGCACATTCTCATGGATCTGAAAAGGAAGTCAGTTTGCCAGGGATAAATAGATAACTCTTTACCCTGAACCCTGGGAGTGGATGCTCTTGTATCAATCTGTGTGCCCAGGTGCATGGAAAATGTATGTGCGTCTGGTATGAGACGACAGCCAAACAATGCCACCCTGAACTTTCCCACCATGATTTGCTACCTGTCCCCCAAAAACCTAGAAACCTGGGCTCTGGCCAGAAGTAAACGAGCAGAACAAATGAAAGAAAGAAATAACGTCTTTGTAGTATTTATAGTCTGTAGTCTAAGTAGAAGCAGGAAATACCAGAAATTTCCAAGAGAGGGGCTGTTTCCAGGAGATTTTTCAGACTAATTTTGCATAACCGCATTTGCTTATCCAAGGGGCTTAGACAGCTTGAATGAAGCATCTGAACTTCTGGGTGCTCATTTGAACCAAAGCCAAACCCTGAACTTTTCAGGTTTCCCTGTCATTAATCAAAATTTCAAAGATCAATGGCAGGCAATGAATCAAGTATAATGGCCACCATCAATTGGGAGTGGCACCGGGGGAATCGCCGGAACACGGTGTTGGATAAAAATCTGGCCGACTTTGACTACCAAGTGAATCAGTGCTGCGATCTGGTACCGAGAAAGCTGACCGCGTGCGAGAGGCACCCTGCCGTGGAGAAGGAAGGAGAGGCTTCCAGAGTTCCAGAGCTCACTGAGCAGGGACCTCAGAACACCTGGGGGGGGGGGGGGGTAGTCCTGGATGCCTAAAATGTCTCGTGCTGCCCTGACACCTTTGAGTCCTCACAGGGCACCTCACCTGCCCTCACCAGACACGCCCCCCACCCAGCAGGAGAGCCTCCCCACCCAGCTAGTTTTCCCTCTCTGCTGAACCAGCTGCACACATCCCCACCCCAGTCCACGACTAACTGGTCCACCTCCCTGACGGCCCACAGAACGATTCCAACAAACCAGTGATGTCCTCCCGCGGGAACCAGGGGGCACGTTCGCCTTTCGTTACTACAAAGCCTGCTTCCCGCAACCCCTGCTGGTTCTCCCTGCTCCCTCGTGCAGCCCCCACGTGGCCTCACGTGGCGTGCAGCGTGTTCTTCGGGGGCTGTGGGTCTGCTTCATTAATAAACTTCTGTTTGATGTCAGTCCTGAGCATTCTGCACTTGGCCGTGCGATACCATTTAGGGAGGGGGATCGTCCTCTCCCCAGTGAGGTGAATAGGAAGCAATCAAACTGGATGACGGTGTCAGTAGGCGACCCTTTGGAGGACATTTGTAGAAAGGTTCCAGAAATAAGAGCCGGAGAAAATCAGTTGCCCGAGAATATTTGACACATGACTCAAATCCACCCTTGTGTGATGTTTGTGTTCGTGCGTGTGTGTTACGCACACACAAAGGAAAATGTGCATTATCAAGGAATAGAGCCTGTGTCAGGCACACACCCGCATGCCTGCAGTCCACAAAGCGTGCTCCTGGAACACCGGATCCAAAGGGTATTTAGGGTGTGGTGAGAAAAATATAGGCTTAGTCAAACAACCGTGAGAAATGCTGACTTGAACAAACTTAGACAAGTTTATTATTAATGTGCATTTCAAACCATCAAACTTATTTGAGGTCTAATGTTCCAGAACAATATTCCAGTAAATGTCAGTCTATAAAATGACATTTGGGCTTAAAATAACTTTTAAAAAGTAATAGAACATATTCTTGACCCTGTCTCCATGATTCGCCATAAATAATATACTTATTTATTTGACATCAATTAAAAAGGAAGTAAAAAAAGAAGTCATTGTAAGGTATTCATGAAAAACTTGTTTTTCAATTCTACCTCTACTGCTCCCCCTGCTAACTCCTACTATTCAGCCACTCAGAATCCCAAAATAATGAACACTGCTCTCTCTCTTTTTTGTTCGTTTGTTTTTGTTTACTTTTTTTTCCCCTTCTCTTCTGGTACCTTTTTCTCAGTGATAGCCATATGAATACTTTTAGACTCATATTAGGCCTAATAAAAAACAAAAATAACTGAGCAGGAACTTCGGAGTAGTGTCTAATGAAAACATGATCTATAGGCAGACACAGACGCATGTTAGTAAGTATTTTAATATCTGGTTTAGAAGTTCCAGTCTATTGTTATGTGAAATACATGACTCATCGTATTTTTTTTTTTTTGCTTAAAATGAAATTACAGAATGCTCATTTTAAAACTTCATGATTCGCAAATTTTCCGAGGCAATATTCTGGAGAATTCTCCTACTAAAATAATGTTGAAATCATAGATTGATTAGATAGATAGATAGATAGATTGATAGATGATGGATGATAGATAGATAGATAGATGATAGATAGATGATAGGTAGGCAGATAGACAGATAAATAGATAAGCAAATAGATGGATGGATAGATAGATAGATAGATAGATAGATAGATAGATAGATATAGATAGATAACAACAAGCCACATGGCAAAGAATGGAGCCATGTAAGTGGGGAAGGTAAGTCTGATATGCTAGACTACACTGAGATCCACTTATCGTCAGGATAAATACCATTTAAAAAAAAAAGATCTGGGGCGCCTGGGTGGCTCAGTTGGTTAAGCGTCCGACTTCAGCTCAGGTCACGATCTCGCGGTCCGTGAGTTTGAGCCCCGCGTCGGGTTCTGGGCTGATGGCTCAGAGCCTGGAGCCTGCTTCCGATTCTGTGTCTCCCTCTCTCTCTGCCCCTCCCCCATTCATGCTCTGTCTCTCTCTGTCTCAAAAATAAAAATAAAACGTTAAAAAAGTTAAAAAAAAAAGATCTAAAGACATTTCAACACAAATTGGTCAATTTAATTTTAGATAAATTTGTGTATTTTTTTTTTAATTTTTTTCAACGTTTATTTATTTTTGGGACAGAGAGAGACAGAGCATGAACGGGGGAGGGGCAGAGAGAGAGGGAGACACAGAATCGGAAACAGGCTCCAGGCTCTGAGCCATCAGCCCAGAGCCTGATGCGGGGCTCGAACTCACGGACCGCGAGATCGTGACCTGGCTGAAGTCGGACGCTTAACCAACTACGCCACCCAGGCGCCCCTAAATTTGTGTATTTTTAATGATTAAATTTAAATTGATGTTTTTCCAGTTTGTATCCTTACTATCATTGATTAACAACGAGAATAATGCATACAGCAGAATTAGTGCATAAGAGCAGTTTTACAGCTACAATAACCCAGTCATTCAGAAATCACTAAGCAAATACCATTAAACATACATTATGCTAGAAATTAGGGACAGAGTCATGATTCAGACATAGTCCCTTTCTTCAAAGAATTTATAATCTATTCACACACTATAGAAAGAAATCCCTTTGATTTCACATATATCATATTTGATGTTGATTCCAGGGGAAATTTCCTTAAACAACTTAAGGAACATATAATGTTGAATTTATTTCAACCAATAGTTCTGGTGTCTTATTTCAGCCAATGGTTTATACAGAGCCATTCCAAATATATTTGTACCTGGACAAGAAAAAGCCAATGCAAAAGGTGACCTCACTAAATTCTTACTCACTGAGATTGTCTCCCAAACCACAACCGCAATAAGGAAACAACCAGCAATTAAAATGTCCTTTACCTGTGGCGCAGGTTGGGGTTCCACAAATACTCTCTTACTAGCAAACCAGGAATTTTGACACATCTCCAGCAGATTGCATCACACACACACACACACACACACACACAGAGTCACAAAACTGACAAAAAGGGAAAGGTGGAGACAAAGAAAAGCACACCTCCTACAACAGTGAGGAAACGTCTTGCAAAAAGACAGGACCTCGTCCACCTGACTGACTCCACCCTCGGGAGTAAGTGTTCGGCACAGCAGGAGCAGGTCGTGGGGAGGCGTGCCAGGCTCCCACACCACGACCATCGCTAACCGCAAGTGCCTCGCGTTATTGTCTGCGTATTTGTCTCTTGCCCTAAAAGAGTATGAGCTTCATGATGAAGTGTGAATCAACATAGCAGTGAAAAAGCCAACGGTGACACAAAATGAAGGCAGAAAAAAGAGATGGAGAGAGATTAATAACTCCGACTTTACCAAAGTGAGTCATCAATCACCCACCCACCAGAGGTCTGCTGTGCAAGGCCTCGCCGGCGGGGGTCCTGCCTCGCGAGGCTGAGGGGGTGCTGCCCTCTTTGGTTTCTGCCTGGACAGGGACCTCTAAGGGTGTGCAGGGACCACAGCGCCCCAACCACCCAAGGGGAGGGCTGGCGGCCTTTGTCGGCCATGTGCACAGCAAGCAGCCCCCACCTCTCTCCTCGGGGCTGGCCCTCCTGTCCGGCCCTCTCTCAGGCAAGAGCAAAGATGCCACATTCCTTGGGATGGCCACCCACGGGAATTTGGGCAGCTCCACGAGCACGCTACCCGAACTTCTGTGCGGTAACGCAGGGAAGCTTTGGACTCAGAAAGTCCTGGACTCACCTGATGGCGTGACTACTTTGGCCTCGCTACTCATCCTCTGCCCACCGTCTCGGGACAGCACGAGCATGGAATCCCAGGTATGTAAGCTCGCAATGTCATGGGCATCTTCGATATTCCTATTGGCCGCTAGAGGCTTTTACCCGCTGTAGAAGCTGAAGCCTGGAAAGGTTGGGCAGGATGTCTCTAATATTACTGTCAGTCGTGACAGGAACAGAAATAAATGCAGGTATTGTGGTTTCCGTGTTGGCAATCAACATAAATTTTTGTCAACAACCCCTACGCCATCACAGGGCCCTTATTCATGCAAATTAGTTTCTGATAGTTTCGTCCACCATTAAATAACTAATATGGGCTGAGTTCAACATCCTCAGACAAAAAGAAAAAAAAAACTCACAAAAATGTGAGTTCATTGACATGGCTAAAATATGTTGTCATTAATTTTGATAGGAATGATTTCCAGTGGGCTGAATCTAGGGAAATGGTTGATTAAGTAGGAGAGGTAACAGAAAAAAATATGTCTAAGTTGATATGAGAAAGGACGTGGAGGGAGAATGTGGGGTGAAAGAAGAGGTTTATTGCTACAAAATCACACTTGTCACCTTCATTCTTGGTGCAAATTCTCTCTGCCCAGGGTTATGGGCCATCAGGCGGGGCCTCAACTTCCAGGAGGGAGACTGACATAATCTTCATGGCTGGCATGCATTCAGTTGAAGGACTTCACCTACAAAACCACTATTTCGTTTTCAACTACCATATTTCGATTTTAATTCCTTTTAGTAGGCTTTAGTTTTTAGAGCACCTTTCGGCTCACAACAAAAGCAAGGGAAAGGTACTGAGATTTCCTTTAGACTCCCTGACCCCACACACCTGTCCTCCCCCACTGTCAGCATCCCCCAGAAAAGTGGGCTATTTGTTACAGTCAATGACTCTATTTTGACATGTCATTATCACCCAAAGTCCGTAGTTGGTTTACATTAGGGTTCACTCTTGGTGGTGTACATTCTATGGATTTGGACTTAAGTGTAATGACCTGTGTTTGCAATTACAGTATCGTGCAGAGTAGTCTCACTGCCCTAAAAATCCTCTGTGTCCCCCCTGTTTATCCCTCACTCGCCGCGGACCCCTGGCAACCACTGATCCTTTTACTGTCTCCATAGTTTTTCTTTTCCAGACTGTCATAGTTGGAATTATATATTATGTGGCCTCTTCACGTTCTATCCTTTCACTTAGTGCTGTGCATTTAAGGTTCCTTCATGCCTTTTCATGGCTTGGTGGCTCATTTCCTTTCAGCACTGAAGAACATTCCATTGTCTGGATGGACCACGGTTTATTTATCCATCACCTCCTGAAGGACAGCTTGGTTGTTTCCAAGTTTTAGCAATTGTGAATAAAGCAGCTATAAATATCTACGTGGAGATTTTTGTGTGGACATAAATTTTCACATCCTTTGGGTAAATACCAGAGAACATGATTTCTGGGTCGTATGGCAAAAGTATGTTTCATTTAGTTAGAAATTTCCAAGTTGTCTTCCAAAGTAGCTGTAGCGTTTCTGTATTCTTATCAGCAGTAAATGAGACTTTCACGTGCTCCCTATCCTTCCTGATATTTGGTAGCATCAGTGTTTGGATTTGGGCCCAGTCTCCCGAGATCATATGATGTAGAACATCTTTAATATGCTTATTTGCCATCTGTATATCTTCTTTGGTGAGGTGACAGTTCAGATTTTTTCTCCATTTTTAAATCGGGCTGTTCGTTTTCACATTGTTGAATTTTAAGAGTTCTCTCCTATCTTGAATAACTGTCATTTATCAGACAAATCTTTTTTCTAAGTTTTTCATTCTTTCATGGATCACGCCTTCGGTGTTGTGGCCAAAAAGTCACCACCATAGCCGCCATAGCTATGGTTACGTAGGTTTTCTCCTACGTGATCCCTCCTGGAGTTTTATAGTTTTCCATCTTACGTTTGAGTCTATGGTCCGTTTTGAGCTAATTTTTTTTAATGGGTATAATGTCTTGTCTAGATTCTTTTTTTTTTTTTTTTTTGTCATGTTGATGCCCAATTCCAGCTCCATTTGTTGAAAGGACTATCCTGTCTTCATTCGTGTTACCTATGTTTCTTTGTCAAGGTCAGTTGACATACCTCTGGGCTCACTATTCTGGTCTATTGATTATCTATTCCTTCACCGATACTACGCTGCCTTGATTACTACAGTTTTATACTAAACCTTGAAGCCACGTAGTGTCAGTCTTCCAACTTTTTTCTCCTTCACTAATGAGTTGGTTGTCCTGTGTCTTCTGTCTCTCCATATAAACTTAAGAGGCAGTTTGTCAAGATCCATGAAGTAACTTGCTGGAATTTTGGATTGGGATTGCATTGAATCTATAGACCATCTTGAGAAGAACTGACATCTTAACAATATTGATTCTTCTTATCCATAAACATAGAATATCTTCCCATTCATTTAATTCTTCTTATTTGTTCCAAGTTTTGCAGTTTTCCTCATGTAAATTTTTTTTTACATATTTTGTTAGTTTTACATCTAACTGCATCATTTGAGGAGTGCTAATGTGAATGGTATTGTGTTTTAAATTTCAAACTTCACTTGTTCATTCCTGGCAATGTTGAAAAGCAATTCACTGTTACATTAACCTTGTATCTTACAACCATGTTATAATTGCTCGTTAGTTCCAGGAGTTTTCTTTTTGATTCCTTCAGATTTACTAGATAGATGATTATGTCATCTTTGAACAAAAATAGTTTTCTTTCTTTCTTTCTTCCCAATTTTCCTATCTTTTTACTTCCTTCTCTTGCCATATTGTATAGCTAACAATTCCAATACGATGTTGAAATGGAGTGGTAAGAGGGAACATCCTTGCCTTGTTCCTGATCTTGGTAGAAAAACTTCTAGTTAATTACCATTAAATATGAATTCAACTGCAGAATTTTGTAAGTGGTCTTTGCAAGTTGAGGAAGTATCCTTATTTTTAGTTGCGGGGTTCTTCATCATGAATGGGTGTTGGATTTTTGTCAGATGTTTTTTCTACGTCTATTGTATAATCATGTGGTTTTTCTTATTTAGTCTGTTGATATGATTGATAACATTAATCAGCTTTTTAATGTTGAACCAGTCTTGAATACCTGGGATAAACCCCATTTGGTCACGGTGTATACTTCTTTTTATACATTATTGCATTTGATTTGCTAACATCTGGGGTCATATATGTTCGTAAGATATATGTGTCTGTTGTTTTCTTGTGATGTATTTGTCTGACTTTGATGTTGGGGTAGTGTTCACTTCATAGAACTATTCCCTCTGTTTCTTTCGCTGAAAGAGACTGTAGAGAATTCATATAATTTCTTCCTTAAATGTTTGGTAGAAATTACCAGTGAACGCATCTGGGCCTGGTGCTTTTTCTTTGGGAAGGTTATTAATTACGGGTTCAATGTGTTTACTATATACAGGCCTATTCAGATGGTCCATTTTTCCTTATTTGAGTTTTGGCAGAATTTGTTACACAACGAATTGGTCTATTTCACCTAGGTTACCAAGTTTGTGGACATACAGTTGATCACAGTATTCCTTTATTATCTTTTTATTTATTTTTATAAGGATTTTTTTAATGTTTGTTTATTTATTTTGATAGTGCACCGGCAAGAGAGAGCAGGAGCGAGAAGGAGAGGGGCAGAGAGAGAGGGAGAGAGAGAATCCTAAGCAGGCTTCATGCTGACAGGACTTGATCTCACGAACCGTGAGAAATTAAGATTCGGACGCTTAACCAACTGAGCCACTCAGGCTCCCCACTTTATTATATTCTTAGTGTCATGGGATCTGGAGTGATGTCTTCTCCCTCATTTCTGATATTGGTAATTTCTGTCCTCTTTTTCTTCATTAGTAGAGGCTTATCAATTTCACTTATCTTTTCAAAGACTAGGATTGGGATTTTTTTTTTTTAATTTTCTCTTTTGATTTCCTGTTTTTGATTTCATTGTATTCGGAATATGTTTTTAAAGAACTCTGAAAATGCAATAAGAATAAGCCACCCACGGTGACAGATGTTAACTATGCTTATCACGATGAGCATTTAGTAATATATATATAAATATTGGGGGCGCCTGGGTGGCTCAGTCGGTTAAGCCTCCAACTTCAGCTCAGGTCACGATCTCACGGTCCGTGAGTTCGAGCCCCGCATCGGGCTCTGGGCTGATGGCTCAGAGCCTGGAGCCTGATTCCAATTCTGTGTCTCCCTCTCTCTCTGCCCCTCCCCCGTTCATGCTCTGTCTCTCTCTGTCTCAAAAATAAATAAACGTTAAAAAAAAAATTAAAAAAAATATTGAATCACTATATGGTAGACCTGAAAGTATAATATTGTATGTCAACTATACCTCAATTATTATTTTTTTAAAAGAATACCCCAACGATACAATGGGCAAAGAATTTGGGCAGACATGTCTCCGAAGAAGGTATACAAATGGTGAAAACGCACACGGAAAAACGTTCAATGTCATTTCTCATTAGGGAACTGCAAACCAAACCCAATAAGACACCGCTAGACATCATCAGAATGGCTGTAATCAAAAAGACGGCCAGTAGCAAAAGCTGGCAAAGATGTGGAGAGATTGGAACGCCGCTTGCTGGTGAGAATGAAAACTGGTAGGGTCACACGAAAACAGTTTGGCAGGACCTCAAAATGTAAAATATACAGATATCAGATGTGCCACAATTCCACTCCTAGTAACCGCCGAAGGAAAAATGAGAGCATGTGTCCATGCAAAGACTCATAAATGAACGTTCATAAGTTATTCATAATGGCCAAAAAGTGGACACGACCCAAATATCCATCAACTGATAAACGCATAACACAAAATGCGGTATGCCCATACAACGGAATACTATATGGCAATAGAAAAAAATAAAAGGAATAAAGTACGTGTATGTACTGCAAAGGTAAACTTTCAAATGTTTTGTCATGAAAAGAAGCCAGTTGCAGAAGATCAAATGTTATATTATTCCATTTATGTAGTGTTCACAATAGGTGTATCCAGGGAAATAGAAATAGGTCAGTAACTAGCTGGGGCTGGGGTGGGGCGTTGGGGTGATGAGAGGAGAATAGGGACTGATCCCTAATAGATACAGTTTCTTCTGGAGACGATGAAGTTATCTAAAACTAGATTCTGGTGATCATTACACAATTCTGCAAATACAGGAAACACTTTGAACTGTATATTTTAAATTGGAGAATGTTACGTGCTGGGACTCCTACCTCAATAAAGCTGTTATTAAAGAAAGCATTCCGATACAATAAGGAGATTACTAAAAACAGCCCTTCTTCCCATAGATCTGGCATTTTTTATCAATCCTACCACATTACATGCTTCTCCATATGCTTGGTTTAGTTTCGCTACTCGGGGATTCTTACAGTAAAACATTTCTGGGCAGCCTCTACCGCTTTATCTAGATTATATGCAATATTTCCCAATAATAAAGACTATTTACATCTATATTTCTGAAGGAGATGGATATGATTTCCTCATAACACTACAAATATAAAATCTTACATGTCTTTATGGACAGTCTGACGAAACAATGGGACTTCAATGGTTAACTCATTTGTCTTCTCCCTTCAGGACAATACTTCAGTTTTAAAAACGTCCTCTGCTATATTCCCCTCCCCCCAAATATGCATTCAAAATGGCTTGTGAAATGTATGTTAAATAAATCTTTTTCACTATGTTGAAAGTTTAAGTGATTTAATAAAAATAGAATCCACCATTTTACAACTTGAACAAGCTTTCAAACGCCACATTTACTAAACTCCATTCTTTCGGTGATGGAATCATCTGAGAGTTCAGCCTGAGACAGGCTCACCTCCTACGTAACTCCAGAGGAACTGTGTGGGATGGGAGCCTGGCCCTGTAACCTGGTAAGGCCATGAAAGCTTAATTAATTCTCAGAAAACAAAATGATTTGCATGGTCTAATTAGCCTACATCTCTGAAACATACCCCAAACAAAGCTAAGTGATACAGTTTTATGCAAACAAACAATAAAACCTAATCACTCCCCACATTCACACACCACCATTATTATAGTTGTTCAACCTTTTTTAACTCTCCATTGCTTGGAATAATAATAACCTGTTAGAACTTTGAAATGAAAATCTTTCTACCTGACAAATGCTGATGTTTTTAAGTATTTCAAAAGCCAGTGTCAAACAGGCTTCTTGTGATTTCCATCTAGGTTTGTGCTTGAACGTTAGTGAAGTTATCAAGAGCAAAGGGCCTCAGATTAGCCCCTCCTCCATAATTCCCCAATGTCAAGCAGCAGGGGGAGCTCTCCTATTATCTAAGTGACCACAAACAAAGCACGGAAGCATTTTTATAGACTCTCCTGGGGACAATGGCGAGGGATTTTTTTCTAAATGGATGCTCGAATCTGAAGACCATTAATGCAATGATTTGCTCAAAGTTGGGAGCTGTACTTCATTCAGGGTCAAGAAGGTATTTCCTAAAACAGCCTTGTAAATTGATGAGGATGTGGAAGTTGTGAGACTATAGAAAATTGTCCCATTCCGAGAAGGAACCACACCCCATCACTTAAGTGGAATACAACTTAATTGTATCAGAATCTTAATGGCCATAATGAGCATCATCATCTCCTTGATATGATGGAGTGTTTAGAAAGGTTAGAAAAAAGATAAATTCAGACTAATAGATTTTTAGACTTTGAAAAAGGTGGATTTCTGCCATAAATTATATTGCAGGATGTACAAAATGAAAAGAGCTTCCAGAAGTCTTAGACTCTTGAAAACAATTTGAGATTTTGTTAAGTTAAATGAAATGATGTCATGGTAAGGAAATGAATGATATACCCAGTAAGCTTTTCATGTAATTTATGAAAATAATACTATCACAATTAAAGAGAAGTTTGTATCATTCTTTTTTTTTTTTTTTTTTTTTAATTTTTTTTCTCAACATTTATTTATTTTGGGGACAGAGAGAGACAGAGCATGAACGGGCGAGGGGCAGAGATAGAGGGAGACACAGAATTGGAAACAGGCTCCAGGCTCTGAGCCATCAGCCCAGAGCCCGACGCGGGGCTCGAACTCACGGACCACAAGATCGTGACCTGGCTGAAGTCGGACGCTTAACAGACTGCGCCACCCAGGCGCCCCTGTATCATTCTTAATGATAACTGCTGAGTTAAAGTAACAATGCTCTTTCAGATGCTACATGGTGAGTATCACAATATGGTGAATTGAAGGCCATAAAATACAAAGCGGAGTTACCAAGAGGCAACAACAGCAAGAATTTTCTGTTTCAATGTGAATACATCCTCCAACATCATATTGCTAAATGTGGCAGAAACCACGGATTGGCCCAAGTACCTATTTGCTCTTCTTCTCTCTATTAATAGAATTCACACATTTTTGGCTCCTCAGAGGAGAAACTACAATTCCCAGGCTTCCTCGTGGCCAGTAGAAGGCAGATGACTACCTTCTGGCCTATAGGATATGAATGGAAGTCAAGTGATGCGAGCTGAAGGGCCACGAATGGTAGAGGACACATTGGGGAATGGAGCATGCTCACACCTACCGTTTCTCCTTCCCACCGGCAGGAAAGTGGATATGAGAATGAGTCACCTCAGATCATGTGGAGAGGACAAAATCCCTGGGAGTGAAGCAGTAAAACAGAAGGAACTTGTGCACCTTACAACTTGGCCAAGCAGAACCACCATGCTGGCTTAGATCCCTATGTCAGGGGGGAATGCATTGTTTAGACCACTATTATTTTGTGTTTCTGTCTCCATAGTTTAATCCATATCCTAACTAATCCCTAAAAGCTTATTTTTTTCCATTGTGGACTTATCTAAGAGTTTAGCAAGGGAACCCAGCACCAGATTGTTCTAGTGTCAAAAATTTATACAGAGACTTATTGACTGGTGATCCAATATTTGGGAGCTAAATAGATGGATGATAGGTAGGTAGATAGACAGATAGATAGAAAAGAGAGACACACAGAGACACACAGAGAAAAATGATATATTTCCCCTATGAGCAGGAATTAGGAGGGCAAGAAGCAGGTGTTGCAGGAGGAGGAGAAGGAAGGGAGAGGGAAAAAGAAGAGAGAGGAAAGGAAGACCAATCTCAGTCTGGCCAGGATAGTTCCAGTTACATATGTGGCATGACGTAGTTAATAGTGCCTCCTTTTGGGGCTCCTGGGTGGCTCAGTCGGTTGAGCATCCAACTTTGGCTCAGGTTACGATCTCACGGTCCATGAGTTCGAGCCCCGCATCGGGCTCTGTGCTGACAGCTCAGAGCCTGGAGCCTGCTTCAGATTCTGTGTCTCCCTCTCTCTCTGCTCCTCCCCTGCTCATGCTCTGTCTCTCTCTGTCTCAAAAATAAATAAAAACATTTAAAAAATTAAAAAAAAAATAGTGCCCCCTTTTGCTCTAAGAAGAGCCCTGATAAGGACAATATACTATATGGCCACTCTTTCCTTTGATGTACTTACAGAAGACCCCTACTATCTGAGACAGCCTGAGGTGGACTTCGTGTCCTGAAACCTGCAAGTACCTAACCCAGGAGAACATAAATATGCTAAGAGAGAGAACAGGGTCATGGATGACACCAAAACTGAAAGAATATAAAATGCAAATTGTCTAAGAAAAAGAGTATTGCAAGGAAAATGATAAAAAGCATAGGACTTCATCAAATCAAAATTCTAAGAAAAAAATCTTGGTAGAAATGCTTTTGATAAGCCCGAACGAGAAGCACAGGAGGGAGCAGCCAGAGAAGGTAGACGGGAAGTCGAGGGAAGATCCACTGCGGGTACACAGTGAGATTCGGGGAGCAGGAACCTACAGAAGCCATCTTTCCATCAGCTCTTGACTTCCATAGCATCAACTGTATCAATAACCAGTAATGAATTACTGTGTGAAAGAAACTCAGAAAGTCTCTGACCTTGTGGTAAATACCCAATTCACTCTACGCTAACATAAAACTATGGAAGAACATTGGAAGAACATAAAGTGGGCAAGAAGTAGCCTTCTAGGGGCATTTTATCAATGGCTTTCTGTTCTGTTCTGTTTTGTTTTAAGAAAACAGATACATCTTCAGGCTAACTGTGCATCTCTTTATTTCTTATGAATTCACGAAATGGCAGGGTTCCTAGTCAAAATTAACATTCGTTCAGCGGGTGTACGACTAGCCTCTTTCATCAGACCCAAAGTACACTGACTTTGCTGTTCACAAGCACGAACTCCAGGCAGGATGATCAAACCACACATATGGCCAGCCGCCTTTGTTACCTGTGATTCAGAGTGACCAAGAGGGAGAAAAGGTAAGTGAGAAACCACTCCAAGTTCACACATTGTGCACATAATGCACACTTCTCATCAAAAATTTAAGAGACATAGCAAATCATTCACTGAGGTGCCAGGATTATTTTACAGTTTTTAATTGGTGCTTCAGCTAATTATGATTTTCCCTAAAACCCAGGAATATTCACGTGTTTATGTATTTGTGTATGATCTTCACAGACTCTTTGGATACTATAAAATTAATCACTCATAGAACACAAAGTTAATTCATGTGATGGGTGGCAGGGGTTTGTTTTATTTTTATTTTTTATTTTTGTCTTTTGGGTTTTTTTTTTATGTTTTCTTGCTGCACTGATCTATATTTGGAAGCACTGGGAAGTTGGATGACTAGAAGCAGAGGCTAGGGAGACAGAAGAGGTCTATTCCAGACTATTTATCCAAATTAGGAACAGTTCCAAGGGCATTTAGAGCTGAGACCAGGGGGGTGCACCAAAGTGTTTTCTTGAACATGAGAAACCTTTTCCTCTAGGACAGACTGGGCTCAGATGATAGGAGAAACTCACCACACTGTGGCTGAGGGTAGATACACGACTATTGTCTTCATTATGGTTTAAAGCAATAGCCAGACAATGCAGTGAATTTCCTGGTCAGGGAAAGAGTGTGTAAGAAGCACGTAGCTTGTAATGTCAGGAAAAAAATAAGCTGACTTAATAATTGGAAGTCTTTGGCGGCAAGGTCACCGTATTGGGGCAAGTTAAGTGTTAAGGAATCTCATTTTTTCTTACTGGTAAAAAAAAACTCAAAGTCTTCAGGACCCTCTTCCCAGTAGGAAATGTAGATTCAGTGAGAACTGGGACAGTGGCTTGTGTCTCTCCAGTCCAGTGCCAGAATATGTAAGTCTTCCAAAAACCACCCACTCTGCTCTATACACAGATGCGCCCTGGCTGAAGAAAACCTCACTAATGCAGAAGATCTGAAAGGCATACAAAATTCAAGAAAACAAATTGTGACCAGGGAAAGTTGAACAGGCTGTGTAAGGCTGAATTACAAAGCTGGCTGACGTTCATGACTGGAGAACAGTATTAGCAAAGTGCCTGGGAGAGATTCTTACCATGAAAGCGGCTGAGTCACTGGACCAAAGCCTCAGGGGCTCGGCTTGAAGCTGTACAGAGACTTGGAAAATAAAAGGAAAACCACACGATACAGCAGGCTGACCAAAGAACAGCAGGGACGATCACCAGTGTCATCAGTTCATAGTTTTAAAAAAGCAATCAGTAAAGACATTGGGGAACTTCAGGAAGCAATAAGCATAGAACTATATGGTCAGAAGAAATTAAAGACTAAGCCTGATCTTTTCAGTTGTCGACACACAGGTAGGACATGGTCTTAGGTATAAATGACTTACAACCTGTTCACATTGTTCCATTTTAACTGGAGGCATGAGGACTTTATCCTAGGATTCAAACAGAAGAGGGGCATGCCTGGATGACCCCATCCACAAGATCTTTAAGCCTTTGGCGATGGTTTCCTGCTCTGATGAGCCAGGCCAACATGAAGAGGTGGATAAGTGAAAGACCATTTATGTGTTTGCACAGTTTTGTCTGACACAGAACGTGTGGGACACGACTGTGGTATGTCTTTCAGAAAGACTCTGTTGACTCTGATATCAGAATCACCTATACTGATATTTTATTCATTGGACATGGTGAACATTATTATTTTAATATTAAAAATATAAGTAAATATCACCCTGTTTATTCATTTTTATTCGCTTATCATTTTACTAAGCACATTGGTCGGCAATTCTTAGAAAAGCACCTAACAGTTTTGTGGTTTTTTTACAGTGTTTTAAAATAACTATCCATGTGTTTGGTCCTGCGGTTCTCTGATGCAATTCTCGGTCCTCAAATAAGCTTACTTATCGGGTGACAGGCGTCCCGGACCAATATTTCCCAACGTGGGAGAGTGTCTAACAGGCAGTCCTGCATAAGTTCTTTTTTGGCGTGATGGTAGACACGACACTGGCTGTGTAGGACATTGTGATCGGCTGTATTCGGATGGTTTTGTTTGCCTTCATAAACTACAAGTTCAGCACAAACTCAGAACTACCCTCCGACCGGATGCCGACTCTGTGGAGCCCCCGGATGGGGTTAGCAGCTTCCGGTTTCCGCCCCTGTGCGGAAACAGTTCCCACTGCGCGTGCACCATTTTCCTTCTCTTAAAATCCATTGTTTTTTTCTTTCAAATTTCCCACAAGGCCTTTTCTCATTGAAGGCAAGACCAGGAAAACTTTTAGTAGCTAATGTTTTCCGTTGAGCCAAAATGGAGTGTTTCAAAAGTTTGGACTTTTGTGCATATTGAAGCTACGTAAATGTGTTTCAGGAGTTCCCAAAAATGAAGTTTTGAGAGAAGATGAAAAATAGGGAAAAACTTATCCTATGAATATTTTTAGTTTCTTTTTTCTTTTTTAAAATTCTGATTTTAGAAAATTGTGAGAAAGAATTAAGGATCCATAGTTGTACATGGCCAGAAGTATCCACCAAACTGAATAGAAAGGAAGATATTATCCGCCTTCGATATTAAATTCTACAGGTGCGTGGAATATTTGCCTGTTAGGCAGATAGGACTCTCAGGCTTCTAGAGAATTCTAGACCTGTCAGAAATGGTTACAATGAAAAATATTTTCTCCCCCTGGGAAGCAGAAATATGCTAATGCCAAAGCAATTGCATACTTTCAAGTTACGTTCAGGCAGGATAGAAAGCGCCCATCTGAAATTCAGACCCATTTTTACCACATCTCATTTTTAATTATCTAGACAAATATGGCAACTTCTAGTTCACTTTCACTGAGGCTATCCAGCGTTAGACTTTCAAAAGCAGCTACCCTTCACAAGGACGTAGCAGCCGTTGGACAATTCATAGGCACATTCCACTATAATTAAAGCCAAGAAACAGTGGAGAACCATATCCAATTGAATCTGAAAAGAGAATTTTAGTCAGCCAGAACATCCTCACTCAAAATAGACTAGACAAAAAAAAAAAGAAAAGTTCAGTAAACTTTAGAATTTTATAAAAAAAAAAAAAGCCTACCAAAACAATGACTATACTAGAGAGAAAAATTGCCGTTAACTTTGAATGACACCCTGTAATGATTTTATCAAGTTTCACGTCTATTAAATTATAGCTTGAGATCACTGGGCATCCCAGCTCACTTTAGTGAGAAACCCAAAAGCAAGCTGCTACATCCCGTGTCAGCGTCAGTTTTGAGTTCCAAGCAACCCCCGAGGGAAGGGGCCAGGTCTCGCCTGTCCACAGGTGCAGTCCTGGGTGCACCTGCACAGAGCCCGTGCGAGGCCAGTACACCTGCCTGGGTGTCCCGAGACCGCTTCAGAGATTCACCGCGCAGAGGAAGAACCCCCACCCGGAATCTGGAGACAGAGTCCTTCCGGAGACAAGCAGGGAGTTAAATGGTGTGTTCAGCTTTGGAGTGCTTGGTCCAAAGTGGTCAAAGCAACAGTGCAGAGGAGCGTGTTGGTAGCACCCTCATGTCGAATCAAGGCCAGGGGATCAGGCTGGCAGGCCAAGAAGGAACACACACAGCACGTGTGCACCCTTCCATGCAGCCAGCCCGGCGCCCTGCCCCTGGAATAGTGCTCACCAATGTCGCCACCTTTGTCCTCTTAACGGGTCACATCATGCTGTCATCTAGTATTCCAGAGACAGGTTTGGGATTGTTTTACTGAGAAGTGGCCATAGTTTATACCAGTCTCTTTATATCTCCCACTCTTCATATGTTCACATGCACGTGAATGCTTTGTGTTGAAGACATACGTTTAAGTCAGAAGAGCCTACAAGAGGACCCAGTAAATACAGAAAGGGAGCACGAGCAGATGTGCACTCAACTGGCTACGGGGACGCCCAGAACCTGGGGACAGAGCCCTAGTTACTGCAGCGGGACAGGGAGGGCCATTGTACCTCTATGGCCCCATGTCCTCAACTGCAGAGCAAAGACATTGAATTAACGTCCCAATGTCTCTTTGGCTTTTAAAAACATACCGGTCAGGGCACCGGGGTGGCTCAGTTGGTTAAGAGTCCGATTTCGGCTCAGGTCGTGGTCTCATGGTCTATGGGTTCGAGCCCCGCGTCAGGCTCTATGCTGACAGCTCAGAGCCCGGAGCCTGCTTCGGATTCTGTGTCTCCCTCTCTCTCTACCCCTCCCCTGCTTGCACTCTGTCTCTCTCTCAAAATAAATAAACATTAATAAAAATTAAGCAAACAAACAAAAACGTACTGGTCACCCAGCGTTCCTGCTGGATTTAGTGTCAGGAATCCCAGAGAGCCAGCAGCTCCCCGTCATCTGCACCTGTGACTCAACCTTTCGGTCAACCCCTGCCTCAACGTCTGTTTTCTCCTCGTTGTCCACACTTGCACAGATGTTGCGGGTGGGGTGGCTTTCCCTCAGAGCCGACAAAGTCTTCTCTGCCGAGAGGAGAACGAGGGCTTCCCATGACCGCCCGCTCCCATTCTGTAGAGGAGGAAGTGTTTGGAAGAGAGACGTAAAAAGGAAAAGTCACAAATGAATGGAAGAGGCTTTGGTGGTATATCAGGCCGCTGTGCAGACCTTCCCTTCAGATGCTTCCTCCGGGGTTCCATTTCAGGTCACCTTATGCCGTGGCTGGGGTAATGAGGACGCCCCAGCGGAGCTTGTTTCCCTGAGACCTCTCATTAGCAGTAGAGCCCCTGCCTGCCAAGGGATTGCCAAGGAGGCCCGTCTCTGTGGGAATGCCTGCACCTCATGCTTTATGACATGGAAGATGCTTAGAGGCAAATGGGAGTTTTATGAATATAATGTTAATAAAAACTGATTTCCGAAAATGAAGCTGCCTCTTTATACTACCTGCAGGGTAGAGAAACAAGCCACTTGAGGGGCGCTTGGGTGGCTCAGTCGGTTGAGCGTCCGACTTCGGCTCAGGTCATGATCTCGCGGTCCGTGAGTTCGAGCCCCGCGTGGGGTTCTGGGCTGACGGCTCAGAGCCTGGAGCCTGCTTTGGATTCTGTGTCTCCCTCTCTCTCTGACCCTCCCCCGTTCATGCTCTGTCTCTCTCTGTCTCGAAAATAAATAAATGTTAAAAAAATTAATAAAAAAACCAAGCCACTTGAGTGATAAATGCCTGCTTTTCCCAATCATCATCGGCCACATATTCTTTTACTTACACAGGCTCCTGTTTACCTTAGACAAAATAGTAGTACGTAGAGCAATTAGCAGCTTCTAGTAAGACTTGGGAGCTTACGTTTGTGAGGACCAGGCCAGAGCACTCTCCGCCACATCTACAGGTTGGTGGGTTGTCCCCCAGTCTCCTTGCCCTGCTTCCCACCCCCCGCAGAAAGGCTGGGATGCGAACGGTTATCTCACGATGGATGGTGTCCCTTCTTCGTGACCTACCACACTCACATGATTTAAGCCATGGTTTAGGATGTTGTTGATGATTTATTGTATGAAAAATGCAAATGATCTGGATGGCAGATGTTTTATATTTTCTGACCATTCATTTTCAGTGGGAATGTAATTAAAATTTATGAAGTGTATCTGCTGAATTGCATTGGCAATTGATGATCTTACTCCAGGGCTGTCTAGGTAGAGATGATGAGTAATTGTGGACGGTGAGACGTGGTGACAAGGGCGGGGCGTGATGCCTCCGCCACAGTGAAGCCACCTGGGCAAAGGACGGAGTTCCTTTGTCTTACGGCATGACCCCTGGCCCCACCCAGGCACACAGTGGCGAAAGGCAGGAACAGGGTCTGTCCCTCCTTTTGCAGAGTTTAAAACTCTGTGCCAGGCTCCTGATTTCTCTCATTTTCCCTAAGTACTCTCTTCTGTAAGTCATGTTCTAGGCCGATGCTGGGGACCCAGGGTATAGTCTGAACCTTCAGAGAAAGCCCACAGAACTAACTTTGGCAAATTCCAAGTGTCTCCAAGGGAGTTGCATTGTTTGTCCCTTACGTATGATTTTTCCAGATGTCAAAAAAGTAGTCAAAGCCTATATACACACCTCCACTGTACGTGTTCTACGGTAGTGTGATTAGCAGTTTCCATGTCTGTCTCCCTCCTGGATCGTGAGCTGCTTGAGGTCAAGCACCTTGCCTTTGGTTCTCAGTATCTCCAAAATCTAGCCCCCATCCTAGAGCAGTGCCTGCCACGTGAATTGATTCTGCACTTGGTTGACCTGTATTGAGGATGCTTCATCTGGGGTCAGAAAGAGAAGAAAGCCAAAGAACCAGAAAATTCTGTAACATGGGATAATTCGCATGTTTTTTTATTAGCTTATTACCTTTTGTGATATCATTTATTAAAATACCAAAGCTTTACAATGGATATCATTACTATCATGCAAAACCCCTAGATTATTCCAATGAACGTCCACAGTCTGAATCCAAGTAAGCCATGTGATTGGATGATATAAAGGAAGGAAGCAAACAAGAGTCACAAAGTCCATGGTTAATGGTTTGGACACTCCCCATATAGAAGCCTTCCTTTCACTTCCACTTGCTCTGCACCCAAATTTTGACCTGGCATTGCACAACTCAACGTGTGCATAGGTCAATGAAGGCATGCTCTAAAGACGCTGCTGCCAGTAGCCTGGGGTTCCAGAAAGATCGATCCCTATGACAACCAGCTGAAGAGTCTGAGGGGAGCCACGTCTTCTATCAGTTCACCCTTTTCCACCGGAAGCCCATTTTTCCCGTCTCTTCCCCCGTCCGTGGACCTTTATATGACCAGCGCATCCGTGCATTATCTACTAGGTACTTTCCTAGCCATGCATCCCATCTTTCACGATTATTAACATGAGTACTAGGCCGCTTTGACAGCTGCTTCTTCTCACTAAAATGGAAAGGAACGGGAAAATTCTGAGATCGTTTATTTCTACTCTATGAGACCCAGATTCTACAGGTAAGCAATCTGGCAATTTCCATTTTAACCTTTGATTTCTTCACCTACCCCGGCCCTATAATCCCATCTGAGGAAACTACCCTAATGAGCTCTAATCAGTACAAACATTTGGTACAAGGATATTCATTGCAGTGTATTAAATGTCGAAAGATGGGAAAATACTTAAATAAATTATGGTGGAGCCGCAGGACAGGATATCTGCTGAACATAACAAAACTGTGTTTTCCTTCTTTGACCCCAAAATTCTACTTCCATATATTATGCCAGAAATAAATCATGAGGAGTATCCATGAACGTCTGGCTACACGTTATGTTTGTAGCTTCATTATAAATCACAGAAAAGTAACAAGCCTCGATGTCTGATATCAGTTTATCTATTAAGTGAACTATTTAACAGTGGACCATTATGCAGTTAATATAGATAATTATATAGATTATAATTCACAAGAGTTATGTAATACTATTTATTATAAAAGTAAATTATTATGTTCCTAAATTATAAGTGTGCGTATATAATTATGTATATAATTATACTATTTTCATTCAAAATGTATCTGAAAAGACAGTAATAGGCATCTCTCTTTTCTGTATTTTTACTTTTCTTAAAAAGAATATCTAGGCTTGCACAATAAAGAAAAATAAAAGAGTAAAACCCCCTACTTCAAAAAGAAGTATAATTTTAAAAGACAAAATCAGAATACAGCTTTCTAATTAAAGCATCGCCCAAATTTTGTTTTTGACATTTGGAGGATAATGTACACACTTCAGATAATACGGATACGTCTATGACAATTCCTAAGGTTTGGGGTTCGGGGCGATTTTTATTTCATTCTTCATACGGTTGTATCTTCCAAATGTTCTACTGAAATCACATATTTTTTTTTTTGCAGTCACATATTTTAATCATAGAAAACAAATAGCAATTATAGAGTACATACGGATAGAATTTGAGGTTTCCTTTTTTAAGTTTCACTAAAGGGCTAAAAAAGAAAGTAAAATGCTGAGTGAACTTGGGGAAATCTGCAGGCAACCCAGCACCTCTCATGCCTTGACTTTCAACTTCATTTTCGAGCTGCCCTTCTCCTGCCATGTTTACGAAACTCAGTGCTGGGATTTTCATTGACAACCACAAGCTTGCTGAAGCTCTCTTTCCTGTGACACTTGTCATAATAAAAAGACATTAACATTTTAGTATTTGGGCAAAATGTTTAACACTCAAACATTTGTATTTTTCCTTCAGTTTTCAAAACAACTTGAAATCTCTCTTTTCAAAACAGTGTTAAATGATGTCACTCATTAGCTAGCAGGTGGCTGGGAGTGAAGAGCGGTATTCAGGGCTTCCGTTTCCTGGGGACCCTGAGACACGGACCAGGGGAGGGTGCCGGGCAGGGGCTCAACTCAGGACCTCCGAGAGCCTAGCAGGGAGCCCCTGGGCCAGTGCACGTGCCTCCACGGCCACACCAGCGTGGAGCGGGTGACATCCCAGCTCACGCTTGTCCGGAGGGGGCTGATCCTGGGGAAATCAGGCTGCCGCACAGAACTGGGGTCGTGCCGTGCAGGAGCCATGTGCCCCACAGATGAAACTGTGCTCAGAAGCCCAGCTGTCACGTTTAGGGCCGACTGAAAGAAAGGAGGCATCACGCGCCTGGAAGGAAAAGGGCGAGATCCTGAAGTGCACGTGACAGCACAGAAAGAGAACGTGGCACTGATAACACAGTTCGCCTCACGCTGGTGACGATGTTGGGATAATACCGTAGTCGAGGGGGCAACGGTGACAAAGTGCAATCAAAGGGGCGCGTAGAAGAAGCCATCTTGCGTCCTGCCGGGACCAGCCCAACGAGGCTTCCTGCAGACAGAGGCGGCCGAGGCTCAGGGTTCGGGGGCCCGGCCTCGCGGGGTGGTGGAAAGCGTGTGCCTCTGCAAACGGCCCCGCTGGATCTGAGTGGCTGGTGTGGGACTGAAAGGCTCTCGTCAGATGCACCGTAACTGCAGGAGCGAGCGGTATGTCAGCGTTTCCGTAAGGATGGGATCCCTTTGGGCGACAGCAACACCCTCGCTGCCACGTTAGGCCCTGGTCACCTTCGCCCGCCAGCCTTGCCCCCGGTGGGTCCCTCCGATCGCATCAGTGGCCCATTGTCCCGAAGCTGATCAGTGAGACTTGAGGGAGGGAACCGAACCAGCCATTGCCAGAGCCAGAGTAACTGCATTAATGCCTCTTGGACCCAGCGCTAGGGGTGTAGACGGCCCGATCTCCAGGCACGAGACACTCCAGATAATGAGCGACATTGTGGCGTCGGGAGTCACTGAGCCACTGGGATAACAAATGCATGACAAGACTGTTGCGAAAATTAAGTGAGAGACTATGTATGCTGTGCAGGGGCAGTGACGCATCAGTGCGGGCAGCACACCCCCCAGGGACGTGCGTTATCAAAACGTCGTTTGTAGAATGTGCTTTATATTTGCTCCGCCTCTCAGAGGTTTCAGATCAGTTTCAGGAACACTTTCATCCTTGCTGCTCATCTCAGTCCCGAGAGAGAGAGATACAGGGAGACAGGCGCAAAGAGAGACGGACAGAGAAGTGGTTTTTCGGGTGAAGGACTTCAGATCTCGTGGATGTTTGGGGTTTGGCCCAGGGACAGTATTCCAGCACTCTCTCAATTACTCAAGGCTGAGTTTCCAGAATCATCAGCACCTACTGGGGTTCCCTGGTGTCATTTTGAAAAATCTAATGACTTATAAGCTCTGAAGGACGGCGTCAAAGCCACTCCTGCTTAGGACTGTTTTACTCAGCAGTGATATCCAGGCAGTGGCGAGAGGGAACACCCTCCAGGGTCTTGCTCCGGAAAGGTCGCACACTGCTACAGTCATCCCTCGGCGGGGCCTTCTGTAAGCCCTGATGTGCCCTGTCATCTAGATGCATCTTTCCATCCTGGCTGGGACCCCAACAGCCCCAAGTACTCGCGAGTTTCTCAGAGGGCACCTGGGTGGCTTAGTTTGCTAAGCATCTTACTTTTGATAACGGCTCAGGTCATAATCTCTCGGTTGTGAGATGGGACCCCGCGTGGGGCTTGGACCTGAGGGTGGTGCCTGCTTGGGATTCTCTCCCTCCCTCCCTCTCTCTCTCTGCCCCTCCTCTCTCTCTCCCTCCCTCTCTCTCTGCCCCTCCTCTCTCTCTCCCTCCCTCTCTCTCTGCCCCTCTCCTGCTCTCTCTCTCTCTCAAAATAAATAAACATTTTTTAAAAAAAGTTTCTCGGGCAAGCGAGGGGATCCTGGCACAATATTAATAACAAAAACAGCATGGATTGCTCTTCAAGGAATATTCGCTGTGCCAAGGGAATGATGTAAGATCAGTGGCGGCATTCCTACATTTAATCCTTATAATGACCTCTGACAAATAAGGAAACAGGGCTTGGAGCACCGACAAGCTGACAGAAGCAGAATGTGCACTAAGCGGTGTCTGATCTTAGACCCAGAGCTCTCATGCCTGGTGCTCATCTGTCTCCCTGTGGTTGGAGTCGGGGGGGCACCACGCCCAAGCAGCCCTCTGCCCCGCTGTTACCTTGGGCCTCCCCACAGATTCTGCAGACAGGTGACCTTTAACCTCCAGGTATCAGCTGGTGCTCTGTCTCTTTAATGCCCATCACCACGGAGTCCTGGCTTGGGACCCACGCTACCTTTCTTGTCAAGAGTTAACTTTTTAGAGGCGCCTGGGTGGCTCGGTCGGTTAGGCGTCCGACTTCGGCTCAGGTCATGATCTCACGGTTCGTGGGCTCGAGCCCCGCGTCGGGCTCTGTGCTGACAGTTCGGAGCCCGGAGCCTGCTTCGGATTCTGTGTCTCCCTCTCTCTCTGCCCCTCCCCTGCTCTTGCCCTCTGTCTCTCTCTTTCTCTCTCCCTCAAAAATAACATAAACACTTAAAAAAAGAGTAAACTTTTAAAACAAAAACAGATGCAGGAGGTTTGGTAAGTTGAACCATGTTTCCACCCTGGTAGCCAGAGAACAGCCCTGTGGGGTCTCGGGGGCATCCGTGTGGCCACTGCTCTCTCCTTCCCCCGGGAAGATTCGCCACCTCAGCCGACCCCTCCCCTCTCACGTCTGTTCATCTCCAACCCTCCTTCCAACAGCAGCAAACACGCTGGGGAGCAGGTGCTGGCCGCCTGCTGGGCCACGGGGACACCGAGGTGGGGACTGCCACAGTGCTTTCCGTCTAAAAGTCCAGTGATACCTACAGACATTTAAGATCGAAAATGTGGAAGAAACACATTAAAGAGAAAAACCTTGGTCTAGGAGTCTCCGGCTGTACTTCAACAGCACAGGCTGGAGTATTCCCACGCATTCTCTCTCGTCCCGGTAGTCAGGACTTGATCAGTGTGAGTCTCAGGGGAACCACTTCCTGTTACGCGCTCCCTGCCCACCCGACCACGCCCAGCACGGTAGGCGCATTCCGTAGGCGCTCAGCTCAACACCTTTGTACTGAACAGCCTCAGTGTCCGTGAGCTACTACAAGTGGGTCATTAACCAACCCAAAACTCGAGGCTGGACGTTGGCAATGCTAATTTACTATTTCTTACCAGTCTTCGAGTCGGTTGTGCGGTCGTGACGACTGGGGCTGGCGGACTGGATTGGGGACTCGCTGGCGGACGTGGCATCGACTGGGATGGTTCGGCTGCCCGGACGTGCCCCTCCGTGTCCCTAGCAGCCCCAACCTCCCATGGTGCCGGCAGGTGTCCAAGAAAGGAAGCCGAAACATAAAGGCACACCTTTTAACTCACCTTGTATCAAATCGGTCCCGTTGACCAGGGCGTCACCTGGCCGAGGCCAGCGCTGGCGTGGCAAGGCACCGGCCAAGGGGAGACACGCAGGGGCAGGGGTACAGGGGCTGGGGACGCAGTCACTGGCACACTCCACTGTTGAGTTGACGTCTTCTTCTAGCCAACCCCAAAGCGCTGTGCTTCTGTTTCAACCACTTTCATCCAGAAACAAGTCAGTTGGTCTCAAAGGGACGTTATGACATCAGCTCCACCAATGCAGTCACCCGGGCTCACCGGGCGAGTGGGCACGAGACGGACAAGGATGGCCCTCTGAGAAGAGGGCCACGGGGACGTTGAGCGGGTCGGAAAGCACGGAACACAGTTCCCATTTGGAACTTTCCCTTCTCCAAAGAATGTCACATTTTGAGTGGGAAAGGGGAAAAAAGGCGGGAGCCCCAAACGTAACACTCTGAAGTCAGTTATTTTTCTCTCTTGACTAATTAAGCTTAACCAGAATGGTGGGCCTGTCAAACTTGGGGAACCTTTCCCGAGAGAAAAAAGGAGGCGGCTCTCCAGGTGGGTTTTCCTGACTTTGGCTGGCTCCCACCACAATATGCGTTTGGCATCCGTGACAGCACCATCAAAAATAATAGCTAAAAACCTCACTGTCTGTCACCATGAAATAATTACGTATGGGGCTTTTCTTACACTTGAGATGGATTATATATTTCATTGAGGAAAATATATGTGGCTTTTAAAAAGAATGTAATGCATTGAGGGCACTACTGAGATTAATAGCCAAATAAAGATTAAAAAAAAAAGTTTTCTGTGAGTGTGTGTGTGTGTGCGTGCGTGTGCGTGTGTGTGCGTGTGTGTGTGTGTGTGTGTCACTCAGGAAGAAATGGAGGATGTCATTCCTAAGCTGGTTAATTACAAAATGCATTAATGTTTTATTATACCCTTATCAGTAATTAATCACCCACTTTGATGTAAAGTTCAGCCTCGGAAAAGTATCATGAAATTGTCCTTCATGTATGAGTGAGGTTTCTGGGGGGTGAGCAAAGACGACGACACAGATAGGAGTTTCTTCCCCCTTGGAAACAAGAAAGGGGTTAGCCTTGCACACGCATCTGACACCGGGCGGGCTCCCGTGAGGTGTTTGTAAGACCGAAACCATGGGAAGTGGGAGGTGGAGAGAAGGAAACAGAGAGGCCCAGACAGAGACAGAGAAAGAGAAGGAGGGAGAGAGACTGAGAGATGGAGACGGAGAGACAGACAGCCGGGCCGAGAGGGTCTCAAGCCTGGGTGACAACACCGGGTGGGGTTGCTTCCCTCCGTTGTTGTTCAGGTGCGGAGCTTGAATAAAAATGCAAAACAGGAGGCTCCCGTTCAGTAAATATTATCATTTTTATTCACTCATTAATTAAGTTGCTTAATTGCTGCTGTCAAAAGACTCTTGAGTTGGTGACTAGGCTGCTGTGCCGTTTTGATAGTAGCTGGAGAAGCCAGCAGCGGCGCTGGGGTGGCTTTCCCGGGAAGTCAGCCCAGGGGGGCCGCCGAGCGGCCCGCACTTCAGGGCCGAGCGGCCTGGTGCTCGAGTCCTGCCCGACGGCGTCCCCCTACCGTGATGGACGCCCGTCGCCAGCGTATTACCATTTCAGTCCCTGCTCTGGGAAAATCATCTTTATGCAAACTATTTCCCTCTTTTAATCTGAGTTCCCAAGAGGGACAGGAGTGGGAACAGACTCGGGCCTTGTCAGTCGACCCTTTGTATCCGTTTCAGCGACGTTACTTTGGCCTAGGTCAGCGCGCTTCCCATCCGGTGGGCCGCGGCCTGCGTTCCCGGGGTCCCCGGAGCCTCCGTGCATAATTCTCCGTGTGTGTCCTCGCACAGGGCCGTCCCCCGTCCCACGGAGCCGACACCAGCCTGCGGCTCAGCAAACACATACCACAAATAGCCTGCAAAGTGTGTTGGTGCTGACATTTGATTAATGTTCCCTGGCCTTTGCGTACTCAAATATGCTTTCTTTGAAATATTTGAATAACCTTTGAGCACACCCTTACTAACGTGTCACCCTGGGCACACCCAAACATCGCAGGCTAATCCGGCAGCCACAGCGCCTCCCGTCCCCGAAGAGGTGGCTTCCCTCCCCCGACGGGGGCGCGGGCAGGCCAGAGGAAGAGGAAGGGCGCACGAGCAGCCATAGCGTCGCTACGGAAACGTAGCCGTGGCCGCCACGTGAGCCAGGTCCTCACGTGGACGGAAGCTTCATTTAAATCCCCGTCTCGTCTGTGGAATAAACGTTCCTCTTTGGCTTTTCGGTTATTCGGCGTAGCTGCTCCACCGTCCAGCGGGGTCACCGTGGGTGCGCTAGCGGCTGTGCGCACGGACGTGTGTGAGGATGCGTGCGTGGTGTGTGGTCCGCGCGCCTGTGTCCCGCGTGCACGCATGTGTGTATCGGGCGCGTGTGTGTGTTGCTCACGCGTGTGTGTTGTGCGTGCACGCGGCTACTTCCCCGGGATTTTCTCCGTGGACCCAACCACGCGTGCTTACCGCAAGCCTTGCGACGGGTCCTCTGGAGACTGGCTGTCCCTGAGATGGGGGCTCAACCCCAGGATCCACGTGGGAGGCCCCACGGAGGATCAGCAGCTTCGCCGAGGAGTTCTTGAATCTTCACTTTCCATGAAAATAGGCGCGGGCACGCCGGCGCTCCTGACGCCGGCCTCGTGACATGGCGAGACCAGAAGTCCGCATCCTGAAATGCAGATGTGGCCTGTAGACGCTGAGCAAGCGCTCGCTCTGCTTTGCCAGGAGCAGTGTAAGGTGCAAGACAAAGGGAGGGGAGGAGGTGGGGGAGAGAGAGGGAAGAGGGGCCATCGGTGGTCACATCAGGGCGTCTTCCTTCCTCCCTTCTATTGTCTGAGAAACTCTGCTGCATTTAGGGCTGAACGACTTGCTTCTGACCTCCACCGCGGTCGTGCCGGAAGGTGGCCAACACCTGTTCCACACTTACTTTAAAAACCCGGTATTTTTATTGGGTCTGTCAACCCCAACTCTGTGAAGTGTGTTTAAGCCATCCGATGGCCCGTCCGGGCCTACCGACCAGGTGGCCTCCCAACCAGGTTCCACACCCATGTAAAGGGACCGCCACGAAGCATCTGTGTCCGGTCACGGGCACACAGAGGTGCTGAGGCGCACGTGCCCCACGAGGCCCAGAAGCTCTGGAGCAGAGACGAGGGCGGTGGGAAGCGGGAAGGAGAACAGCCAAGGTTCTAACCTGATAATGCAGCAAATTTATGATAAATTAGGAGCCATGTTTTCATCATTACACTTCCAATCACATTAAATGATTTAAATGATCTCAAGCTCCTGAAAATAGCAACACGAACATGAATGTTGATCTCAAACAGGAACATTACAGCATCCTGCTAGTCTCTAAAACCTTTTCCAGGAAAAGGACAAAACCACGGGGGGGGGGGGTGCGGGGAACGGTTTTACACTCTATTGTGCCGGTCTTGTTGCAAACACTGATGCAGATAGTCTTTTCTGGAGTAGAAGATCAGACGAATTCATGCGGATATAGGTAATGTTCTGGAATAAGGTTCTAAAAAATCTACACTTCAACTTCCACACCAAAAGCCAAATTTTCTTAAAAACAAACAAACAAAAATCAAGAAAGAACCATTTAGCTGACGGCTGGCGTTCATTTTTCTATTGCTGATACAACAAATTACCCCAAACGTAGTGGTTGACAACAGCATGGGTTTGTCGTCTTGCTGTCCTGCACATCCCAGGTCCCACATAGATCTCACGGGGCTACAATCAAGAGGTCTGCAGGTGCGCCCCTTTGTGGAGGTTCTAGGAGAGAAGCCACCCCACTTGTCTTTCCAGCTTTCAGGGACCAACCCACAACCCTAGTCTTGTGGCCCCTGCCCCAGCTGCTCCCTTCCCACACTGCTGTCTCTCTCTGGCTCTTTCTCGCTTGTCTTCCCCTGTTGAGCACCCTCATAACGACACCGGGCCTACCAGGATAATCTGCCTGCTTTAAAGTTAGTGGCTTCGATTCCCTCTGCGGCCTCAACTCCCCTTTGCCACGTAACCTACACGGCCACGGGCTCCAGGAGCAGGACGCGGGCATCTCCGGGAGCCACCGGTCTGTGTACCGTGCTGCTTTTAAGACCTGGAGGAACCGAGTGGAGATGAAAGTCTGTCTGAGCAGGCAGGGATGGCTACACCGGGTCGGTCAGACCCTCTCAAGATACGCTGTAGGAAACGAAGACGTTGTAAAGTCAGGTACGTCCGGGAAGTGTGAGATAACCATATCCCTTTCTTAGAGGTTTGAAGGGTTTCCTGTGGTTTTTGTAGCAAAGTACCACAAACAGAGTGGCTGAAAACAACAGGAGTATTCTCCCTCACCGTTCTGGAAGCCAGAAGGCTGAAATCGAGATGTAGACAGTACCATTCTCCCTCTGAAACCTAGATGAAAATTCTTCCTGCGTCTTCTAACTTCTGGTATCTTCAGGAAATCCTCGGTGTTCTTTGGTTTGTAGATTCAGCACTCCAGTGTCTACCTCGGACATCTCATCTCATGGCCATCTTCCTCCTCTGTCTCTCTCCTGAAGGATGTCTCTCTAAGGATGCCCGCCATATTGGATTAAGGCCCACCTACTCCAGTATGGCCTCACCTTAACTAATTACATGTACCTATTATTTCCTTCGAGGGAATGAGGTTACCTTCATAGTACCAGAGATTGGGACCTGAACATACCTTTTGGGGAGGGGGACAGAATTCAATCAGTCCAAAACAAAGGATTATTTTTTGAAAATATTACTCGAATAAACAAAGTTTATCATTGGTTTTCCATGTACTTGAGCTGGTATTAACATATGAATATTAGAAACATAACGCTATATTTTATGCTTGTGTCAAATTATTCCATATTCAATCTGTCCTGAGATAGAGTCCAACTATAGCACAAGTTTTTCTCATTCTCAGGATTAATTAAATCTGCAATATACCTATATTCACCAGGGTTATAACAGAGCAAACCAAGTATAAAATGACTGGAAATATTGTCATAACTTGAGACCTTAAAAAGATGGAAATATACTCCTATGTATGATACTAACTTATGAAATGGCTCTGGAATCCAGAATCCAGGTGTCGTTAATAGTTTAAGGCAGCCCGTCAGAATCAATAGACGTCAATACATTTATCAATTACGTTCAACCAGTAACTACAAAGTGATGGTTTTCTTTCTGTTCAAAATTCTCCTCTCCTAGAATCCGTAAGGAATTGGACACAGAGCTCTCCTCTGGGGCCAAGTGCTTCCTGGAGGCTGTACCTCCCGGGCTCTATAATCTTCCCAGGGCAATTCCCTCCACACACAGGACTGGGCCTGGCCACCACCCCAGGCCCTCTCTGCTCTCTGCCTGGAGGCTCTCAGGAGGTGGCAGGCTGCCCGCCAGGAGGGCAGGACCCAGCCAGCTGATGCTACGGCCTGACGCCTCTGCCCTGGCTCCCGCTCCGTGGGGCCTTTTGGGCTAACAGAGCTCTCAGTCTTTTCTCTTTGCCCCTGAAGAAAAGCATCTGTTAGAACGAGCTTTAGCTCCCAGCATTTACTGTGAGTCAGGGAGAATGATAGGAAACCGGTGTTGGGGCAGGTCTTTACTGGAGAAGGGCCCGGGCCGGAGACCCGAGGTCAAATCCCGGTGTGGTCAGAGGGAGGCGACACGCCATGACCCCCCAACCGCCCGCCCCCCCTCCAGGTTGTCTGGCCAGGCCAGCGAGCACTGGGGACGAGCGCCCCCTGCAGGGCAGCCCTGGCCCTCCGGGGCAGCGCCCCCCCACCCCCCGGCCTGGAGACCTTGGCTGGTTAACACCTGCTGTTTGAACAGGAGGGAGGAAAGGCCTTTAATGTCTCAGCACATCCCCATCCCGACCTTTTCTTATTTTATGTTTTTATTTTTCTATTTTTTACATTTATTTATTTTTGAGAGACAGAGAGACCGAGTGAGAGCGGGGGAGGGGCAGAGAGAGGGGGAGACACAGAACCCCAAGCAGGCTCCAGGCTCTGAGCTGTCAGCCCAGAGCCCGATGCGGGGCTCAAACCCCCCAACTGTGACATCATGACCCCAGAGCCCAAGTCAGAGGCTTAACCGACCGAGCCCCCCGGGCGTCCCCGGACTTTTTATAGGAAGAGGGTGCTGCCAGCCCAGCCGCCCCTCTCTTCCCGAAGGCTGCAAGGTCCCGGGCACAGAAGGGCTGACTCGGCCTCCCCTCCTGCCCGGGGCCTCCTGGAGGGCCTCGCGTCTTCTCCCTCCCAGGACTGGCGCGCGCTTTGGGCACCGCGTTTCCCGCAAACCCGGCAAGGGCTGGCAGGTGGCAAGTGCCCTTCGCCGAAGCCAGGCGGCCTGGCTGGGGCTGCCCACAGGCCGGCCGCGTGTCCAGGCGGGTGCGGGCCTCGCCCCCCGGAGCCCCACCTGCGCGCAGGGACCACGGCAGCAGTGGGGGTGCGGCCGGGGAGGGGGCGGGCAGGGTTCAGAGGCCCTCCTGGCCCCTCGGAGGCTCTGTTCACACTTCCATGTGTGTCCGGGTTGAGTGGGAGGTCAGGAGGTGAAACAGAGTTCACCCACAAGTTGACTGATAGCGCGGGGTGTGCGGGCGGGGGCGTCTGGCCGGGGCCGGGGCGCGGGAGAGAAGCTTCTCTCAGCGGTGGCTCCGTCACCGGGGTGATGGATGGGCCCGGGGCCTGAGCAGCTGCGGGGGCCTCCGCAACAGATGTGGGCGCCCCCCCCTCCAGCCCCCGCCCTGCGCCTCCTCCCAGGGCCCCGGCACCAAGTGGGGGCCGGAGCTGGGAAGCAGCATTCTGGGCGCCTTTCCTTATTCATGTACCCACTCAGGAAGGAGGAAAAAGTCATCCAATAGTGGCATCGCCTGCCCAGGAAAAGAGGGTTTGCTTTTGTGGGAGCGGAAGGCAGCTCTCTGCCCCCACCGCGGGGGTGTTGCTAAGTGAGCTGTAGTGAGCCAGCTAGAACTTTCATAGGGAGAGGCTAACGGCAAGCTGACCTAGGAAGCCCTTTCACGCCCAACCTGTGTCTAATCCCTGGAGTTAGAACAAAAAACGAAACCGACCAAGCAACCAACCAAAAACCACCTCCAAGGAAGTTCAGGTTGTAAAGGGCCCCGGGTTATAGGGCCAAGGTCACTTCTGCTCTATGCGATTGCGTGGATTCCTGCACGTGTTGCAAAGAGAACACCCTGCTTTTGAAACGGGAGGGCCTCCCGAAGGGTCTTGCCTCCCCACCCCAGGCCCTCCCCACGCCCACACCGAGGTTGAAAGCAAAGAAGCGGGAAGTAACACAGTCCTGAAGTCCTCCTGCTTGTGGCTGAGGTGGTGAGTCCCGTCTGCCCTTCGCCCCCGCGGCGGAAAACACGCTGGTGGAGAGCTCGCTGGGGTCTCTGCAGCTCTGAGCCCGGCCTGTCTCACGACGGGCCCTCCTGGCTTCAGGGCCTCGGTGCCGTCACACGTCAGGCCACAGCACCGTCAGCTTTGCGGATTCACCTGCTACCCTCCCTCCCTGGAAATGGAGACGAAGCAAAGCTATACTGCTTAATGTCTTCAGAGAACAGGGAAGCCACAAAATGTCCCCGTCGGTGAGCTGACGTCAGTGCCGAGGGTGCAGAACATGCTGCCTCCCCCGTCCTCCAGCCCTTCTGCCTGTCCCCATCCCCCGGCCAGGACTACAACTGCGAAGGCCGCTCTTCTAGAATAAGCCAAGAGCAGCCCGGGGAGGCTTCTGAGGGGAGTCCTAGACTGGGAAGAGGCGTGAGACCACTGCCTGTAGACCACTCAGCTCCCACTTTGGGGACGAAGCAAGCAAGCCGGGCACCTGCTCTACTGGGCTCCGTCCATTATCACTCCCGACTCCATTTCCAATGTGCCTTAAAGGGGGCAGACCTCTTCCTGTAGCTTCAAATCCTAAAGCCCTCGGGAGTTCCACCAACAGTCTGAAAGCTCTTCAAGTAACCCTACTTACCAATGGCGATTTCAGTGGCGACTCCCCCAAACAAAGACAACGTAAACACCTCAAAAGATGCCCTGCTTGCTTTTTAAGGCGTAAAAATATGCTCTGCTTGGCCAGAGGAGAAAATTAAATGTTTATTAAACGATGAGATACAAAAGTAAATGTCTGAGAAGTATGGGATTCTCAGCACATCTTTTTCTGCTTTTCTGCTGCTACCGTTTTCTCCGTTGTGAGAAAAACGTGCTTTTCGGCAAACTTCTTCCGAGCAAGTGCTGTGGGCTAGAAAGTAGAGACAGATAAAGGTTAATAAGTACCGGAAATTGATGGAAAGCAACACAGACGTTCTTTGAAAGGACCAATAAAACAGACGTAGTAAAATGAGAGAGAGTGAGAAGGAATACAAATATATATTACCAACACCGGATGTGGGAAAGGGGAGAGCAAACAGATAAACATAAAAATGTTTAAGTCATGAACAAAATAGTGTGCGCCCGGAATCATTCCAGTCATTTGAACAAAGCAAATGAAATGGATCATTGGTATGGAAACATGTTACCAAAATTATCTTCCAAAAGGGAGACATGGTAGAACACGAACACCTATGACACTAATAGTTTTAAAAGAAATTTAAAAGATTCTCAAATATCTACCACGAGAAGTTTTCAGGCACGGAATTATTTATCAACTTTCAAGGGACTCAATAATTCCTTCTGTCGGTTAAACTCTCTTATAGCTTGGAAAACCATAGAGAACTTCCCAGACAAATTTATGAAGGTAACACGAACAACAGAGCCAGGTAAACACAGGAAAACTAAAAAATATAGTTTCAACTCATTTATTCATATCGGTTTAAGAAATTCTAAGTATCAACCTAGTGAATCTGACAACAACAACGACAAAAGACAACACAGTACACAGAAGCAAGTTCATTCCCTTCTATAATTCAAATGTAGGAAATCTATTAACATGATTTATTGCATTAATTGTTAAAAAAAATTACCTAAGCATTTCATCAGATGCAAAAAAAAAAAAAAAAAAAAAAGTGAAAGAAACAGAGACATTGAATACAATTTAACAGCAGTTCCTGTTTTTTAATAATATATAGTAAATTAGGATAGAAAGTTCTCGAGCAGGCTGGGAAATAGAGCTTCCAAAACTCACAGCAAATATTTTATAGTAAGTGGTGAAACATTAGAAGTATTCCAGTGAAGTCAAAATATGAGAACAACTAACTTTACTTTTTCCCCAGCATCATTTTGGAATTCCAAATCAATGCAATAAGATAAAAATATATTCAGAAGAAAATTATCGGAAAGGAATACATGAAATTATCATTAGTTTAAGATGATTTTTACTACATAAAAAAAGAATCAAATTAGATCATTCATTAAAGTGACTAAATACGAGTCCCCCCCCCCAAAAAAAAAAATCAGTAGGTGTCCTCTTTCTTCAAGGACAACAAATGAGCAAAGGAAGAAGTAAAAATCCAACTTCAGGAAGTCAATGGGGCCAATCCAACTGAGGAAAGGATAGACCTTTTGACAAAATGGTATTGGGACAACTGGATATCTACATGGAAAAAAAATTGACTTAGCCAGACCCCTCACTCACACCATACACAAGCATTAATTCAAAATGGATAAGCACCTAGATGTAAGGTCTAAAGCTATAAAATTCCTCAAAGAAATACAAGAAATACAACATCTTTGTGATGTTGAGTTAGGCCAAGAATTCTTAGAGAAAACATCAAAGGCATAAGTGATAAAAGAAAAAATTGACAAGCTGAGTTTAATCGAAACTTAAAACCTTTTCACTTCAAAATATACCATTAATAAAGTAAACAAGGTAAGCCACAGACCAGGACAAACTATTTGCAAATTATATGTCCTAAAAAGGACTTGTATCCAGAGTACATAAAGAACTCTTATAATTCAATGCTAAGAAGGTAAATAGCTCAAAAATACACAAAAGAGTCAAATAACCATGCTCCCAAATGCAATGCACAAAATGACCAATGAGCACATGAAAAGATGTTCAGTACTATGAATTACTGCGTAAGCATAACTAAGAACCACGGTAAGATACCATCTCACTCACACCCACTAGGATTGCTGTAATCAGAATGTTACACAATACTACGTTTCGGTAAAGATGTGGAAAATCGGTCCCTACATACGTTGCTGGTGGGAAGGCGAAAATGGCCTACCCGCTCTAGAAAACAGTGTAGTAGTCTCTGAACAAATCAGACATAAATGTATCTTATGACCCAGTAATTCTATTCCTAGGAAAATGAAAACATATGTTCCCACAAAGACTTTTATACAAATGTTCGTAGAGACATAATTCATAACCCAAAGTGGAAACAATCCAAGTACCTATCAACTGACGAATGGATAAATAAAATCGTGAGTATCGATACAACAAACGCTATTTGGCAATAAAAAGAAACGGCGTACTGATAACCTGCCACAACGCAGATGAACGTCAAAAGCGTTATGCTAAGTGAAAGAACCCAGGCGCAAAGGACCACACGTTGTATGATTGCATTTATATGAAAAGTCTAGAAAAGGCAAATCTGTAGAGATCTGTCATAAATTAATGGTTGTCTGGGGCTGAGGTGGGAATCGAGGTGAACTGTAAAAGGGCACGAAAAAATGTATTGGGGTGAAGACAAATTCTAAAACCGGATCGTGGGGCACAATTTAGTAAGTTTGCACAATTTAGTAAATATAGAAAAATTATTGAATTGTATACTGAGATGAATTTTATGATATATAAAGATAACTCAGTAGAGCTGTTAAATAAGATAGCAAGGGGACCTCTATTTGCAGCCCACCTTTTGGTAATCTCATAATGCTGGGGAGAGAAAGACTGGACTCCGGAACTTCTAAGATAATGAAAACTTAACAAGTTAAGATACGTCAGAGAAGGAAGGTTCAGAGTAAAATACCCAATACCTGTAGGATTTCCCCTCAAGGCATTTGCTGCATCCCTCTTTTTAAATACTAACTTTCAATTTTGAAATAACTTAGATTTGCAGAAAAGTTGCAAAAATGGTGGGAGAGTTCACGTATCCCCTTCCCCAACTTCCCCCAGGTTCCCCCAGCAGCATCCAGTGGCCTCCACCCACTAGACGCCAGCAGTAGTTGTCCCCCAGTGCTGAGAATCACAATGTCTACTGACATTGCCCAATGTCTCAAGGGCCAAGACGGCCCTTGGTTGAAAGGACTCCTCCAACTTAGCAATTTATATAAGCATTATCCAGCTATCAAAACCGGGACATTAACAGTGGTATAATGTTATTAACTAAAATACAAATCTCATACAAATTTCCCCTAGTGTCCATTTTCTGTTCCAGGATCCAATCCAAGAATCCACACTGCATGTATGTTGTATCTCCCTCAACAACTCTACTCAGGGATGGTTCTTCACTTTCCTCGTCTTTCATGACCTTGATTTCATTCGATGAGACCTGCTCAGTTCATTTGTGGAATGTGTCTTGATTTGGCTTGTCTGATGTTTGCATAGGATTAGATTGAGGTTATGATTTGGGGCAAGAATACCATAGAAGTGTTCTCTTCAAGGCATCCTACCAGGGGGAATATGTTGCCAAAATCTCTTATTACTTGGGGTGTTAATCTCAATCTCTTGGTTAAGGCGTTGTACCCTATTTCGCCATCGTATAATCATCATTTCTCCTTTGTCGCTCGTAAATACCTTGGGGAAGAGCCTTCAAGTACATGCATATATTCTGTTTCTCTTACAAGCGTTGCCCATCGAGTTTGGGGGCCATCGGTGGATTTTCCTGCATTAATTATTACTGTGGGCTTTGCCTACGGGTGATTTTGTATCTCCCTCATTTCTTTTACATTTATTAATTTGAATTATTCTGTAGGGAGGATTTGTCACTTCTCTCCCATTTATTCATTTATTCATGTTTTATATCAGCATAGACTCATGAATATTAATTTTATTCTATGGGTTAAAATCTAATACATTTGTTTTTATTTTGTTGCTCAACTTGTTCTAACTCTAGCCATTGGGGACTTCTTCACATTTGCTTCTGTGCCCTTTTGACAAAACCCTACCATTTTTCCAGCAACTCTTTTTTTTTTTTTTCCCGCACGCACAAGATGTGCCTGGCTCATGTGGTATGTTCCATGCCCCACGTCTGGAACTGACCACTTTCCCAGAAACCTGTGGTGCCTTTTTTCGGAGATGGTATTCAGAAAGCAAGATCCAGGCTGTGTGTGCTCATTGCTATGAGTTGTAATTTCTCCCCAACGCCCTCAGCAGACAGACCTGGGAAATACGTGTGTGTGTACTGACACATGCACCTGTATTTATAATATAAATATAACTATAAATATAAATATCTGTATTTATTTTTACATCTATCTAGCTGGATGTATATTTAAAACCAAAAGTTCATACTGATATCTCCAATTCCAATTCAAAATCCACAGCACATACTTGATTAAGAACATACTATGGAATTGTAATGCATTTGTTGGCGTCTGTGATATTTGCAAGTTGTTATAACTTTGTAATTTTTGTGATTTCCTCTCTCATCCTAAGTGTTGACTTCAGTGCTTAATTAAGCTTTCACAATTCGGTGTTCTTTTTTCTTCAAGTTGGCCTTAAAATTGTTACTAAACTGAAATATGAAGTTGAGGAATTTTGTCTTATTACATGCATTTTCCAAAAAAAAAAACAACCCATTTCTATAAGTAGACATTTTTTTACATTTATTTGTTTATTTTGAGAGAGAGAGCGCGCGCACGAGCAGGGGAGGAGCAGAGAGAGGAGAGAGAGAATACCAAGCAGGCTCAGTGTAGAGCGGGAAGCGGGGCTTGATCTCGATAACCATGAGATCATGACCTGAACGGAAATCAAGATTCAGATGCTCAACCGACTGAGCCACCCAGGCACCGCTACGGGTAGACATTTTAAAATAGATCCTAAAGTTTGTCGTTCTCTTGCAAACATTCTTGTTCTGTTTCCTGCTTTATTCAGCTGTTGGAATGATAGATTAGGAAAAACCAAAAGTAACTTTGCAGACATAATTTCCCTGTAAGCTACAAAGCACCACTTAAAGATGTCACCATACTTTAAAAACATTTTTATAAGATTAAATATTGGTATACAAATAATGCCTAACACGATTATGATACCACTAGTACGAAAGTGTATGAAATGCCGATTTGTAGATTTTAGAGATTATCCCTGTGATGAAAGACGAGGAAGTGAATGTATCCACTCCATTTCCAACTTGGGAAAAGCTTTCCCAGAGTGACCTAAGTAAAGTAAATGTTACAAGTCTTTTATAACTGAGGAGTGTTTTTTATTCACATGCTTACTCACCATTGTACTGGTCTGAAATTTTAAGTTCAAATTTTCTTCCTTCAGAATTTTGAAGATATTATCATTGCCCCTTCGTATCTGGTCACACTAATAAGGTAACCTGATTGATATCAATTCGATTTTTTTCAAGGAACTTGTTCCAAGTCATTGTTTTCTTACCCTTTGCCGTTGGAAGCTTTATCAAAGTAAGACAACTTGAACAAATTATTTGCCCGAACAACTGAATGGCATAAACGGGAAAGTCCTGGCAAACTGTCTTTCCTGATTTATTACCAGAAGACCTTCCTGCATTTACTTGTGGGGAGACAGGCTGGAATATTTTGTATCATCTATGACTCGGGCTAGTCAACTACAGCTGAAGTCTTAGATACGGTACTATTAATGTCTATTAACGGTATTAAATTGATACTATTAATGGTATTAAAAATGTCATCTCACTTAATTTTGTTTATTTTAAGCAAAATGTATTAGCCTATATTCACTCACCAATGAGGCCCAAGACATTTTTTTCAAGTTAGATTAATTATCGGGGTTTTTTTTTGGTTTTTGATTTTGGTTTTTGGTGTTTGGTTTGTTTTTTGTATAAACCATACCTTGGGTTAAACCTCTGTGTTTGCTTTTATACATTTTTAAAAATTTTTTTTAATGTTCATTTATTTTTGAGAGAGAGAGAGAGAGAGCAAGCAGGGGAGGGGCGGGGAGAGGAGACACAGAATCCAAAGCAGACTCCAGGCTCTGAGCCATCATCACAGAGCCCAATGCGGGGCTGGAACCCACAAACCATGAGATCATGACCTGAGCTGAAGTCATACGCCCAATCGACTGAGCCACCCAGGCACCCCATACATTTCTTGAAAATGGAAAGAGAAGGAGAAAACTTGCAAAGCCATCTCAGTGCAGAATCTTAGACTTTTAACATTTTTTTAAAAAAAATAAGTAGCTTTCTTGTCCACACTTCAATCATTGGCAATTTCTTATCAACTTGACTTTACTGAGTCTTTAAAAAAAATTCAACCTACTTTTCAAAGAAACAGTAACTTTATTTGGTTCACATGATATTTTATTAAATAATCTAATTATAATAAGAGAAAAAAGCCATAAACTGCTTTCAATACACTTGGCCATTCATAACCTCTCCTCCACAAACTTTAACCATCCGACAATGGATTTGGGGAAAGGAAACTTTTTTTTTAATGTTCCAAAATCACTTCTCAGGCTTTGTATAGAATCGTCAGACATTCGAATCTTGAAGTGTACTAGTTCACAAATAGTTAACAATGGATTGATTTTGTGTTACTTACTGACTCCCAACCAGATATTATACTACTAATGAAAATATCGAACTCTGTGTAATGTATCAGTAATTAACTTGCTACACTTTTTGAACACTGCTCATAAATACATATAATATCAATCTATGATCACTGTTTACAAATTCAAGCTTTCTGAAGGTTTTAAATATGGCCATAGGAACATTAAAGACGCAGTAACATCTCATAAAATAAGCCTTTACTTTCTGTTGTGCGCATATTCTATTTTGGCTACTCATGATGGATTTTAATAAGAATAGGCTACCAGAGACTCTCCGTAATGCGGTCCTTGTACTTCGTATCAGCAGAACATGTTCATTCATTTATTTTATAACTTCATTAATTTGTTAACTCATAACCCACACATGTACCGTATATCTTCTACGTGTGCAGCACTGTTCTTGGGTTATTGCTAAAATAATTCAAACGTCATAGGGCTTCTCGGGTCATCGATCATCCTCTTGGTCTCTATCTCTGCCCTCATGTACCTCGGCATTGTCCTTTTGGGAAGAAGCTTATTTGAGAAAGGCAGCCGGGTTACCTTGGAATCATGTGGAAGAAGGGGCTTGCTAGCTGCTTCTTAGAAAAGTCCAGGGATGGGGCGCCTGGGTGGCTCAGTCGGTTGAGCGTCCGAGTTCGGCTCAGGTCATGATCTCACAGCTCGTGAGTTCGAGCCCCACTTCAGGCTCTGTGGTGACAACTCGGAGCCTGGAGCCTGCTTCAGATTCTGTGCCTCCCTGTCTCTCTGCCCCAACCCACTCGCATTCTGTCTCTTTCTCTCTCAAAAATAAATAAACATAAAAAATTTTAAAAGGGGCGCCTGGGTGGCGCAGTCAGTTAAGCGTCCGACTTCAGCCAGGTCACGATCTCGCGGTCTGTGAGTTCGAGCCCCGCGTCGGGCTCTGGGCTGATGGCTCAGAGCCTGGAGCCTGTTTCCGACTCTGTGTCTCCCTCTTTCTCTGCCCCTCCCCCGTTCATGCTCTGTCTCTCTCTGTCCCAAAAATAAATAAACGTTGAAAAAAAAAAGAAAAGAAAAGTCCAGGGAGATAGAAGGAAAGGCTGAGGGCCATACGGCTCTGAGCTCAGAAAATTCCAGACTAAGAGACAGGAAGTGCAAAGGCCTCAACCTAATGGGCTTGGCAGGTGTCAAAAACAGAAATAAGACCCAGGGGACTGGGTACTAGTGAACAAAGACAGACGGGGCAGGAGGGAATGTGAGGAAGGGGCAGTGGGGTCCATGGACTACTCCCTAGACCAAGACTCCAGGCAGGAAACAGCAAACACACCCAAACACCTACTGTAAGGAAAAACTCACATACTGTGCAACATTTTAACATTAGTACTAAATTGTGGAAGACTTAAAAAAAAAACAACTAAGCTAATCTCTCATAATAATACATTTACTGTACACAAAAGCTTGAGTTTTGCTATTTTTATTTTTTAATTTGTTATTTTTTGATGTTTATTTATTTATTGAGAGAGAGAGAGAGAGAGAGAGAGCGGGTTTATGGCAGAGGGAGAGGAAGAGAGAGAATCCCAAACGGGCTCCACGCTCAGCATGGAACTCATCTCGGGGCTCGATCCCATGACCATGAATGCGATCATGACCTGAGCCAGAATCAAGAGTCGGACGCTTAACCGCCTGAGCCACTCAGGCGCCCTTGTTGCTTTTTTTTCTTTTTTCTTTTTTTCTTTCTTAGATAGTGAAGTTTTCATCAATAAAGAAAAATTCATAGATATTTCTAGAACTCTGTTCCCTCTCCCACCTCATCTCTTTCTCTTTGATGGCATTTGGGAAGATTTGTTATTTTTCATAATATATGGTTTGGGTTTGAAATATTTTTCTTTAATTTCCATATTCCAAAAATTCACAATACTATTTATGTGGTCATATCACTACGAATACGACTCCGTGTCGCATAAATAGTCATGTAACTTTTTATGTTGTCTCCTGCTTATGTAGAGGAGTTTTCAGAACCCCTATATTATAGCCTTGTTTTAGACCCTGCTCCCTTTCTGGGGCTGGAACCGTAATATATGGATTGAAGCCTGCTACTCTGATGCCTTTGTCAGCCTGAAACCTTGCCTTCCAGTGTGTATCAAACCACGGGACACAATAAATCAACACATGTGTCTGCACAGCTATATATTCTTTCTGTGGCTTTAAATATTTTTATAATCACGGGTGTGCTATAGGACTCAGGGGACCCTTTAAAGCCAGCATTTGAAACAGCTGAATGGAGATTCAGAAAACCTGTGTGTTATGCAGCTAAATTGCAGAAAAACTTCTCTGAACCTTTGATGTGTGTAAGGGTGTGATTTTCCCGGGAAATACATTTAGTTCTACAATTATCCGTTTCTACCATAAGCCCTAACCCTGTGTTCCACTGGGTGACCTTCCTCCTCCCCACATCTCTGAAGTAGGAAGATGTACAATTCACATGAGACCCCAAACCGGCCCATGGCCTCAGGAAGTAGACACAATCACACTTCAGTTAGTTCCGTTGGTTCCCGTAGAAGGGATGGGCTCATTCAATTGTCATCATCATTATTATTCTCTAGTTAGAGCAAGTTAACTTGGGGAAAGTGTGGACTAATCTGAAATAGACCACAGGTTCAGTGCTAGTCTCTGGATCTCAGGGTGGCTAACTCTTGCATGAAGACTGCCTCTGAAATTTTGGAAGACCCATCAGGAGAGGAAGCTGGTGGAAAAATCTTGGTGGTCGAGAATTCTCAATTTACATATCAGACTTATTGGGGCACCTAAGTGGCTCAGTTGGTTAAGTGTCTGACTTCAGCTCAGGTCATGATCTCACGGTTCGTCAGTTCGAGCCCCGTGTTGGGCTCTGTGCTGACAGCCCGGAGCCTGGAGCCCGCTTCGGATTCTGTGTCTCCCTCTCTCTCTGCCCCTCCCCCACTTGATCTCTCTCTCTCTCTCTCTCTCTCTCTCAAAAATAAACATTAAAAAAATTTAAAGATTTGTAATAAGCCATTTGTTATTGAGCAATATTGATCCGGGACGCCTGAGACATTTTAAATGCGTAGCCTCAGAAATCATCCTCACGGCTCCCATAACTACTCCTGCCACATCTCGCACTTGGACACGGGCCAGTGCATCTCTAGCCCTGCTTCAGAGACCTAGATGGAGCTCCCCAGGAGTTCCACATGATACATCTAAGAACATGACTTTGGTTATTTCATACTCTGGGAAAGTCGATGGTTACAATGACTCAGTCTTTCCCTGTGGCAAATCACTCTAGTAAAGTGCATACAGTAGGTGAGTAGCAAAGTTGTATCCAACAGATCAACTTGCACTGGTATTTGAACTCAGGATGTATACTGGTAGACCTTTACCATTCATGAAGCTTTTCCTACGTGGCTTTCACGAAGATCATTTTTCCATTTTGGGTATAACGTAATCCACTCCCGACATCTTCCCTCTTGGGTTTGTTCTTGATCATTTTTTTTTTCCATAGGGTGCAGCTTGTCCGCACAGGGGCCACCATGGCTGTGAAGAGCTGGTTACCAAATTGCTAAAGCAGATAACTCACCGCAAGACCTATGGAGACACTCCATACAACTGTTGGGAGTTTTATAACACCGGATCCTTAATTAAGGAGGCTTCCACAACTTAGCAGAGCCTTTGCACCAATGTGCATGCTAGCCACAATGCCCCTTGTGTTTTGAATGTTTCCGGAGGTCCACGCGAGGTCGTGTGGGTATAACATGCTTCACAGTCGCCTTGCCAGATGTGCTGGGCACCAGCACAGTCCCGGGTTGGGCTGCGGGGAGCAAGGCACGTCCCATTAGCTCCCAGGGGAGGGGAGAGAACTTTCTCTCCTTTTCATCTCCATCAGCGTAACCGGGAGGCCTCCCCTCCTTATCCTATCCTTTCTAGACTTAGCCCTGGAGGCCAGATAGATGCAAAAGTTTAACCAGCTCACCCGTCACCACAGTGTTGTGATTGCAGTTGACTTTGGTCATCAGCTACCACAAGCCTGAGAGCCTCCTTCCCGGGCCAGCACTCTGGGATGAAGGTCTCCGGGGACTGACGGAGAAGGTGAGCCACCCGAGTATTTTGCAGCTCTGTATGTAAATATATTGTTTCCTTTGCTTTGCTTTTCTATCAGTGATTAAAGTCACGAATTTAGTTAATGTACACAGCAGGCTTTTTGAATAAATCCAGTGCCCCTCCCCGCCCCACACCCCAGAATTACTTTGAAATGCTGGAACCATCCTGGGACACCGTCATCTGTTTCTCAGACACGGGCCTTCTTCCCCTCCCCACGTGCACCGAGTCCGCCACCAACCTTCGGTCCTGGTGGCAAATAGAAACCCCCAGAGTTTTTCCCACCAGCCCTGGCATAACGTAGGCCAACTTTCGGTGTGGCCAGCCTCTCCAGTTGCAATTTTTGCCGATTAAAAACAAAAGACATGACCAGTAATGCTCATAAAATACTGTGCTTACTGGATATTCTCCCTCAAGTTCACAGCACAGACACAACTGCCCAGCCATATATCACTCAGAAATGTTTTACCGATCTTCTGGAAATATGTCATCATTTAGGAGTATTCTATATCTTTCGAAAATCACTTGCGATTTATGGCAGTGACTTGAATTTCCTTAGAACTACCTGCTCCACACTTTGGAACACCAAAGAAAGAGGAAAGATTGCTCTGTTAAGGTAGCAATGGTTATGAAGAGGCCAGAAACCTGAAAATGTCCTGAGATCAGACATGAAGCACATGAGGAAGCAGGTCACTGGAATGGCGAGGAGCCTCTGGGATTCAGAGGGACCCATCTCCTCTCTGATCAAATCGGCCCCACGCGTGTCGTGAGCCGTGCAAGGTCCATCGTTACCTAATCAGGTCTATCGCTCATTGGCTGTTCCTACCTTGAGATTCCTGAAGGTTTGGGGGAATGGTGACTCCAAACTAAATCTCTTGCCAAGGCTGCTTTTTGAATTACCTAAAAAGCCACAGACATGTGGAAGGATTTGCCTCTTGGATGGATTGAATCCTGAGGATCAAGGGAAGGGATGGGTAGGAAGGTTTGACCACCAGACAAATCAGCAATAACCTACGGGACAGAGTGAGTAACCTCCTTAAAAAAGGCCCTGGTGTCAGGCCTCCGTCAAAGGTAATGGTGTCCCCACCTCTTCAGCACCCCTCCCCCGCAGAGTGATTTCCAAGGAATTCTGGTAGAACTTTCCACAGAATCAATGGGCAGCTTTCCATGCAGGGATGCCCCTTGCCCTCAGCATCCCAGGTAAGGCATTTTCCTCTGATACGGAGAGGGATAAAGGACTACTGTTGCCATTTCTGTCCCCGCACTCCTGTGACCAGTGACCCACAAGTTTTTTTTTTTAATTTTTTCAACGTTTATTTATTTTTGGGACAGAGAGAGACAGAGCATGAACGGGGGAGGGGCAGAGAGAGAGGGAGACACAGAATCGGAAACAGGCTCCAGGCTCTGAGCCATCAGCCCAGAGCCTGACACGGGGCTCGAACTCACGGACCGCGAGATCGTGACCTGGCTGAAGTCGGACGCTTAACCGACTGCGCCACCCAGGCGCCCCGACCCACAAGTTTTAAGAAGCTCACATAGGGTGAAGATGTTGCCCGTAGAGCAGACCAAAGCTAACTGGCCTTGGATTTGAATGGAAAAAATTAGCCTCATCACCAAAAACCAACGAAGCCAACCTGTGCCTAAATTGATCAAGGTCATCATCGGAGGGGAGGTTCCCAAAAAGCAAAACCCCACGCATCATCAGCAGAGAACAGAACTGACCAAAGGGCTTTCCTTCTGGGTCGGGTGGCTGGGTTCTCATTTGCGCCCAGCCTTACGATGGAGGAAAACGAATAAAATGCAGTGCCTCTTGAGAGCCAGTGGATGCCCATATAAGGTCAATTTTCTTGTGGCGAAAGCCCCAGGGGATCATACATTACCCCCAGGATAACCACTTCTCCTTTTTAGCATGTGAGCGAGGCTGCTCCAAGGGATAATGGGACACTTGGGGACGCAACGCCATCAATAAGCCGACAGTGCTCAACCCTGAATTTCATCTCCCACTCCTTGCCTGCTTGCTTATTTTACCCAGTTCCCTGATGAGATAAATACTAGCCTAGTTCAGTGGGGACAGAATGAAGGTGACGCTGAAGGTGAAGTAAATGGTTAGTGCATTTTTCCTAATAACTCAGCACAAAAACCTGCTTAAATGGAAAAATATGTTTAGTGTCTGGGCCTCTAGAGTGTTAGGGAGCGTTTTTTAACTTGATTTGCTCAGTACCTCTTATTGCGTCTTGTATCTGTGTATCTTTGCTTCATTTTGAAGGGCGAGGGAGACAGGTGCACATCTGCAATTCACATGGCAGAATTGTGAACCAGCATCCAACTTCCCAAGAAGAAGTGTGGAAAAACTGGCAAACTCTACAGGTATCCTCATGGCTGGGGAGTCCTCAAGGGGATCCTGCACTGGTCAGCTCCAACGACTGAAGTGATGGCCTCCAGCAATTAGTGTTTGCCTCTGTGACCCCCAGAGGGGCCCTCGTTGGGAACTGTAGACAATTAGGGGATCTCCTATTGACAATGCAAATGTCATCTCCTGCCTCTGATGGCTCCACCTGTCCAAGAGAGACCTTTATTTAGAAATGCAACAGTGGATACACGGAGATTAGCTTATCACTGTCGACTCCAAAGTTTGTAGAGGGGATCCTTGTAGTAGGAGGTATTTTGCAAACTCTTTCTGGGTGCCTTCAGTCAGGACGGAGCCAGTCTCAGTAAAAGGCAGTGAGTCAAGTCTCCTGCCTCGTCCCCAAATTGTCCCCTGACTAGCATCGTGAACACTGCGGCTGAGTGGGAATCATGACCTCGGTTGGTCTGCCTGGGGCTGTCTTTGACTGTCTCCTTCTTTCCACTTAGACTCGGTCTCTTGGCATCTCCTACAGTCTGTTTCCTGCTTTTAAAGAACAACCACATGCCAAAGATGCCCCAATTCGTACTTTCAGCCTAAACACCTGCCCTGAACTCCAGACTTAAAACTCTCTCACCTTGACATCTCTACTTGCATGTTGAATAGCTGTCTCAAACTTAACATATCCCATACTGAGTTTCTCATATCCTCTCTTACCTCTTCCCTATCACCATTAATGGCAACTCTATCCATCTGCTTACTCAGATCAAACACCTTGTCACCACCCTAGGGGCCTCCTTCACTTCCAATCCACATGGGGTAAATCAGCAAATCTTGTTTGGTCTTCCTTCCAAATATGCCCAGAAACTAGCCACTTCTTGCCACTTCCTTTGTTCCCACCCTGCTCCAAGCCACCAATATCTTGGCCTGGGTCATTGCAGTCACTTCCTACAGTATACCTCTCTTGTTTTCTTTTGACAGTTTCCAGAGTGAACTGATTTTAGACATATATGAGATCCTGTCATTCCTCAGCTTAGAAAGCTGGCTTTCCATTTCATCCAGAGTAAAAACCCAATGTCTCTGTGACCCTTAAGGGCTACATGAGCTCACCTCTACACTCACTACCTCTCTGCTTTCACCTCCTGCATATTTTTTCTGAACCATTTGGGAATAATTTGGCAACACTGGGACACTTCCCCCGTAAATGCTTGAATGTGTATTCACTAAGAACAAAGACTTTCTCTTACATGACTAGAGCACAATTATCATGTTCACAGAATTTAACTTGAAACACTTCTATTATCTAAGCCACAGTCTATATTTGAATTGTATCAATCACCCTAATGTTCTTTAAATATCCCACCCCTGTTCCAGAAACCAGTCCAGGATCTCATAATGCATTTTGTTTTTATGTCTAATCAGGTTCTTTTCATCAGGAGCTGCTGCTGGGCCTTTGTCTTTCTTTATCTTAATGTTTAGAAGAGTATAGGCCACTTACCTCATAAATGTCCTTGAATTTGGGTTTGTGGGTGTTTCCTTGTAATTGGATTCAGGTTACTCCCTTTTGGCAGAAATTCCACAGAAGGGCTGTGTTCTCATCACATTATATGGTATTTCTCTGTTCCAATATTAGTGATACTGGCTTTGATCACTTGTATAAAACAGAATTCACTAGGTTTCTGAATGTGAAGTTACTATTTCTCCATTTGTAATTAATAAGTATTACTGGGGATATTTTCAGACTATATAAACACTTATTCTTCATCTAACTTTCACCCACTGGTTGTAATGTCTACTGTTGATTTCTAATTTCATCACTGTTTTATCCACTCAGCAATTTTTTTTTAATTTCAGGAATGACATGTTTCACCCTAGAATTTATGTTTCTTTTTACTGCTTTTATTTCTCTGCTGAGTTCCTGATCTGTTCACTTATTAAAATCATATTTTCCTTTACATCCTTAAACATATTTACAGATGTTGTTTTCAGGTCCTGGGTTGCTAAATCCATCCAGATATTATTGGTATTAATGTCTGTTGACCCTGAGCCAAATTTTATGGTTTCTGTGCGTGTCTAGTGATTTTTTTTATTACTCCAGACATTGTAGATGCCCCATCTAGAGACTTGGGATTATGTTGCATTCCTCAAAAGTACACTGATTTTTTTGTTCTAGTGGTCAATGAACTTGACTGAACTCACACTCCAAACTCTGTCTTCCTCAACGTGGGCTGCAGTGGAGGTTCTTCAGTCCTTCCCGTCTTGTAGCTATTGCTTTTTCATGGAAATCCTCTGGTCTCCCCCGTGCATATTCAGTTCATTAGTCAATCAGGACTAAAGAGTTTATACACAGAGTTGGGGTCTACCTCTTCTCTGGTTTCCTGATTTCTAGAATTCTCCCTTCACTTTCAAGCAGCTATGAGACCCAAACTATGCCTGATGATTTCTTAAGCCATTGGGGTCTGAATCTCTCCCTGAGTTCTATCCATGTTTCCCTGTGCATATTTGGGACTACCCTCACTCAGTATCTCCTCCAGTTTCTGCCTGCTTTTTATGGGGTTTTTTTTAGTGTCTTGAAAGAGTTTTTATATTTTGTTACCTGTGGAAGAGTTATTCCGGTGTGAGCTATACCTTCACAGTCAGAAATAGAATTTTGCAAGTCACCTGAGTGGTTCGGTCGGTTGAGTGTCCCACTCTTGATTTCTGCTCAGGTCATGATCCCGGGGTCATGAGATCAAGTCCCATGTCAGGCTCCACACTGAGCGTGGAGCCTGCTCAAGATTCTGCCCCTCTCCCTTGCTCATGCTCCCTCTTTTTCTCTAAAAAAAATAAAGAAAAAATAAAGAAATCAAATTTATCTAATAATCATTTTGTTTATTTCCTTAAAAGTTTAAGTTTTTGAGAGAGAGAGGGGGGAGACAAAGCATGAGCCAGGGAGGAGCAGAGAAAGAGGGAGAGAGAGAATCCCAAGCAGGCTCCATGCTGACAGCACAGAGCCCAGCGTGGGGCTCAATCTCACAAACTGTGAGAAATCAAGAGTCGGGTGCTTAACCGACAGAGCCATCCAGGCACACCTCATCATTTTAAATTCTAGAAACTCTCATGGTCTCTTAGAGCTTTAGGCTTCCTGTCAGTTCTTTTCAGGACACTGTACACTTTCCATCTACATTTATTTTTCTTTCTATGATATAGAACCCAGGCTTTACTCTTCTACTTATTCTTACAACTTACATGAGTGAAGCACCTGGGCATAAATTCTTGAAGAGTATTTCTGTTGGTTCGGGTTGAAGTTACCCTCTTTAGCAAACGAGAAATCTAATAGGTATGCAAATCACATAATTGGAGCTATGCGAACTTGGGCGGTGGAGAAAATGAACATCTCAGAAGGAAATCTCTCTCCTTTCATCATAGAACACATGCATATTCATGTATATGTATGGATAATTTAGGAAACCAGAGTTCAGATAGCTGCACTGTTATATGCCTAAGGAGACTTAAAGTCTGCGCCATAACTTTAAATATACCCAAGATACTTTTCCAAGTGTCTCCACTCTATTCTGCCAAAGCCACACAAATTAAAAAAATAAATAAATAACAGCCCAAGTACACACTGTCCTATTTAACTCTCTCCTCAAAGTGCCGTTCACTTCCTCAAACCTTCCTTGAGACAAACAAGCACGCGTAAAGCCCACCCTGCCTGTGTGTGCTCAGTGTTCCCGTTTCTGTCAGGAGTGGCCTGCATCCTGGGTCTGTTTCCTTCCCTGTCACCTTTAGTTCCTGGTGCTGAGAGAACGCGGTCTCCTACCCAAAGTCAGCTCCACGCCTACTCGTCTTCAACTAGTGCGTGAGTAATTCACCGAGTTCTGGTGGGAAGGGAGTAGACCGGTTAGCAGAGAAATCTCGAGTACTTCCCAAATCTGAAGAGAAGGTACAGGAAAACCTCCGGGTTGAGCACAGACCAGAAGGAACCGGGAAGTCATTGCTGGAAAGAAATTAGACATGCTTCTCCCCGCAAACTGAAGTTCCATGAACACTCGGTTGCCACCCTACAATTTATTGTCATCCCTACTTGTAACTCTAACCTAACAATGTGTCATCCTTACTTTTCATGTTATTTATTTACAAGTGCATTTTCAGTATCAACCCCTTCATTCATTAATCCTAATGTGGCCTTTTCCAATGTCTACTTACCATTTTAAATACTTACTATAATTTACAGGGCTTTCTTGAACACATCCAAGGTATATTATATGGGGCTAGCTTAATGGAAAGTCTTGTATACCAAAGCAGGAAAAAAACACATTTAATTTATGATGGCTTTGAATTTTGATCATAATTTACTCATGGAGACCTATTCATACAAAGCAATACCATACAATTTTTCAGAAGCAATCAAAAAGTAAAACAATAAATGCTGATCTTTTTAGGGTTTTTTTTCTGAAAGCTCAAACATATTCCATTCTGAAATTACACAAATTGTATTTAATATTGAATACTTAAGGTTTTTATAATTGCTCTTGAACTAATTCTGTTAGCTTACGTATTAGAAGCATTTAAGCCACTACAAATTCTCAAGTTTCTGACTTTCCCTTTTCTCCTTCGAGAAAGTGCCGAAGTTTTACCCAGGTCAAGTTTGAAAATGCCACAAGAAATGGACATGGGATTTTTTTTCATGGTCCAAAATATTAGACCCAAAGAAGAAATGTATTTTGCAGGCTTTTCATGTGACCCCCTATTTCTCATCCATACACTGGAGTCTCACCTGAATGAGGAGAAAACTCTTACAAGGATTTTCATGGAACAATGGATGCATAAAATGTCCCTTTAGGGAGCCAAGGAGACCCTAGAAAGACTCCTGTTCTTTCTCCCAAAAGAAATGAACAAACCATTTTCCAGGGCTCACCATAGCGAAGGAGGTTCTTACAGTAAGCGAAAGACACATCATGAAGAAAAGGTCCTTGATGCAATGGCATTGGAGTTGACAAGAAAATGAAGCATCTAAGAACACCAGTAGCTTCAGGGCACATAAACACCGTGGCAAATGTCTCCAGGAGGCAGCTCAGCGGCGGGTTCAGGAAGCCCAGAGGAAGAGTCTCTACGGAGATCGAGAAAGGCTCTCGGAGGAGGTTGTGTTTGAGCTGGGATTCGGGTAGAAGAGTTGATTGTTCCAGGCAGAATTACTCATAAGCAAAGAGTACCATAGGAGAAACACCAAAAGGACAGTCCCCCACCGCCCCTGCAGGACCAGAGAGAGGTTACATGAAGGTGAGTGAAGTTTGACACGGCTGCAAAATAGATTTGGACCAGATATATAAGGAATGGCCCTTAATTTAAAATATTTAAGCTTATCCTGGTAACCAATGAACAGTCAGCCCCTGAAGGTGTGAGGGCTGTCTGAGCATAAGCGCAACATGATTTAGAAACAGCTAGCAGGTAATGCTGAGAAATCGCTGGTTTGATGGAGAGCCTGTGGAGTAACCATTGTAATCATGGATCCCCCAGGCAGTATTCAGGGTCTTGGGTGGGGCAGAGCAGTGGGATTGGAGGTGCGGGTAAGAAAGGATGTAGAGAGTGTTGTGAAGTTAGAACAGGGGGAGTGCAGGGGCGCAATGACCAGCTGCCCAGAAGGCTGGAGGCGCCATTAATGGAAACAAGGAAGCCACGCAGATGGCATGTCTAGAACGGCAGGGCTTGGGGGGCCAGTGGCTGTGGCTCACCAGGAGGAGCTTTGCCTGTGGTCTACAGGGAAATGAGCGTGTGTCAGATGGGAATGAATGGACATACAGAAGGAAGCAGGCAGTGACGGACAGCTCCAGGAACCATCTAGGTTGGGGTGTCCAGGAATAAGAGAAGGAAATGCAAAGCCAAAATAACCAAAGCGAGGCCCCATAAACACGGTCATGGTCTAGAAGGAGGCTCCAAGCAAAGGAATTTTGGAGTGCGGGACTCTGATGTGGGTGAAGCTCTGGAAGACCACATGGCTGCTGAAAGGAGCCCGGGGTCTGGTCCTCCCCAGCAGTCAACACGTGTGTGTGTGTGTGTGTGTGTGTGTGTGTATGTGTGCAGGACCCGCACCGGAGCTTGGGGGCCTACAGCTGTAATGGGACACATAAACTCAGAAAACAGAGCCCGGCAGGAAGTCCAGAGACAAACCAGATAACCAAAGTGGAGTGAGAGTCTAGAAAGATAAACCGGGAGCAGGGAGTCAGGAGGAAACCCAGTTGAAAAGAGTCTGAAAGCCAGCGAGTGACACAGAGAGGACGTCCGCACCGCAGGCTCTGTGCAGCGAAGTGGGATCAGCTCCGCTGTGCCCTCATCCCCCTGCCTTCCTGAGCTCCACCCTTAAATGACCATCTCTGGCTTCTGACACTCAGCCCCTTAGAGTTTGGAAGAATCTCCATCAGCCAACGGTCTACCTCTCCAGGGACCACGCCGTCGTCCTTCAGAAGCATCAAATCGGTGGTCCGGACTTCTCTGCAGTGCCTGCGACACGGCTGCCCATCGCTGGGAGGACGCACCCCCCAGCACGCGCCCTCACGACGCCGAAGCTGGCATCACCCGGTTGTGCCTGAAGAGTCCCTTCGCTACGACAGATCAGAGAGAAACCTTTCTTTCACACGTGTCTGCTTTATTTTTAAGGGGTAAAAAATGAGAAGAGGAAGCCGAAAGCAAAAACCTTTGCAGTATCACAAATCCCTAAATATGGCAACAGGAGTCTCCAACCAAGCGGGTTAACAGAAAAACCTGGACTGTGTTCAAAACAACGACTCCTCTCCATAGAGAAAACCCAGGGAGAAAAGAGGGGTTAACCTAACGGAGGCTCTAATGAAAGGCCCCTGATTATTAATCCTCCGCTGCTACTCGGCTCATAAATTGTGGGAACTTTCATTCTCGTGCCTCATAATAGACGTGGGAGGAGCCCAACTGACATAGGAAGACTGCAGCATGACATAATAAAAATCACCAAGTGGCATTTTTAAACACCTACATATGGTTATGGTGCTACCCTAAGCACAACCAATGCAGGGGGAGTGATCGTTCCAATGCTTGCTTCACTGTGTAACTCATCCAGCCCTGTCTGGCTGCAGACGCCTCAGTGAAAAGCCCAGAACTCTAGGAGCGCGAGGGCCACAGACACCCAAACGTGCAACTCCAGGAGGGAGGAGAGAGGGGAACGGATGTGCGGAAGCTGGAAAGCACGGAAGACCGTTCTCGGAGTGGATCTCACGTAGCCTTGCCTCGGTGGCCCACATTACATCAGCACATTCTTCTGGCTGGAGGGAGGGCAGGCCTGGCTTAACACACCCCAGGGTTTAAGTTTCCGAAAAAGAATTTTCAGAAGATGTGCGGGACACCGTCAGGCAAATGTTTCAGTACAACCTCTAGTTGTTTGAAATGAACTACCTAAGATCTGCTGAGCCGTGTCGCCTTTGCTTCGGTCTGGCCCTCCAGTCGATCCCCAAACCTGCCTGGAATTGAGGCCCAGCTTTCCACTGTTGACGCACAGAGAACCGTGCCCGAGGATGTGTCACGAGACACCCAGCTTTTCCCGATGAACGGTGCTTTCTCTGAACGCAAGTTCGCATCTGGTCATCTCGCTTGGGCCTCCCGGCAATCTTGCCCAATTTGTAGGGATGAAAACTCGGGCCCGGAGAGGTTAGGTGAGCTGCCCAAGGTCATGAGGCAACTGGTGGTGGACCCAAGACTTAGCACCTGCACTCTGTCTTTGGATCATCACACATTCTTTCCTGGGACAGCAAAGGTACACGGAGGTAGAAAAGCCATACCAGCACTCAGACGTGTCTTGGCATGAACTCCAAGCTTTTTGGAAAAGTGGAAAATTGTATCTTTTTTTTTTCTTTTGCTCTTGTTCGTGACTTTTAACTTCCTGTTGTTTTATCCACACACACACACACACACACACACAAGGAATTACCGTGTTTTTCTACCAGTGAGCTGATTTGCATATGATCTTCAGCAAATCTTGATTTAGGCTTTTCTTCCCCTAAGCCTCCTTGACAGAGAGCAAATTCATCCTGTCTCAGCCCTGACCCCAGTTGTCACAGAGGGGACCACGTGCTTCACAGAATTGGATCTAGTCCCTCCTACCAACATGACCACCACCATTTTTGAGCAGCTGAAGGTTTGAGGACCTATCAGAAATCAGGGTTAATTTTTAGCTCGTTTTTCCTGTACTCTAGATCACGGTTGAGAATTCTAGATGTTATCCTGCATGCGTGTGCTCCTATCAGCTGCCAGAATTTAGGACCTACCAGCACCCTCTCTCTTTCTCAGGACGCCACCCGCCACCAGCCCTTGCCCTGTGTCCGTGGCATCGATGAGACCCTGCCTACTGTGGTTCACTCTTCTCTCTGGGGAACGAGACTTGTCCTCCAGTTCGATGCAGGAACTCGCTGAGGGCAAGACCACACTGCTCACTTCTGTGCCTTAGCACACGCCTGAGCTATTGAGCGATTGATTTGTATTTAATACATGTGTTCGCTGTTTGTTTGATAACAATTCTTTTATTAGGCACCTGCCGTGTGTTTCGCACAGTAAGCACTATTCTGGGCAATGTTGCTCAACACCCAACACTGTTCCATGTCCATCATAAGCTTCTACAGGTCAGGACTGAGAACAAACCTATCTTTGGCAGGCACCTTCAAGAAATACATAAATATATACATTTACTATGGAGGTGATGTGGCCGGCATCTGGTGTATGCATTAAGTGCCATTTTCCATGAAATTCACGTGAAAATTTACATGGGGTTTCACAAGAGTTACAAGAGGCCACGGTGTGGCTAATGGCTACTGTTACCGCCCTGAACCTTAGGCTTTCTCCTAAGATGGGTCTCAAGCAACCTCGCTCGTTCAGCCTTGCGTCTCACAGCTCCATGGTGTTCTTCTTCCAGCAGAGCCTCTCTTGCCTTAACGAACTCTACGAATAACCCAGGAAGCCCGGATTTGAAATTCAGTGAACAAAATGTGGGACTCCTGTGGAGCGTCTCGTTAGGCTAAAGAGAACTTACTCAAAGAATCTGACAGGGAAAGAGGTTTATGCGTTGCCTAGGACCAAAGAAGAATTCCAGACTATTTGCTCTCGTTGAAGTATATGTGGTCGTATTTGTTTTTATTCACGAAGAAGTTCACAGAAGCCTCTGGCCATCAGACCCAAAGCTTGCGTCATGGAGACAAGGTTACACATTCTCATGTGGCATCATTGGGTCGGGGAACAACTCCATAAACCTCAGAGCTCTATGTGTCTGGAAAGCGCTATAGTCTGAACATTTGCGTTCCCCTAAAATTCCAGTGTTAACTCCTAACGGTAGATGCGAAGATATCAGCAGATGAGACCTTTAGGAGACCGGTAGATCACAAGGGATCCCCACGTGAATGGGATTCCTGGCTTATAGAAGAAGGCTCCAAGAGATCCCTCACCTTTTCTACTTTGTGCGGACGTCATGAGAAGTCAAAGTCACTCTTCTGGAAGAAGGCTGTGACCAGAACCTGACCACGCTGGCATCCTGATCTCAGACTTACAGTCTCCTGGACCGTGAGAAATTACACTCATGTTGTTCATAAACCACACAGACTGGACTGTTTTGTTACTGCAACCCACATGGACTAAGGCAGGAAGATTCCGTCTGCCCTCGTAAAGTGATACCTGGATCCTCCAAGGCTGGCAACGAAGAGAAAAACCTCACAGGGACAGGATGCCAGATGCCATGACCCCAACTCTTGTATCCTCAGAGTGAGATCAGGGAGAATTCTCATTGCTCACTGCTGCGGCCACCACGCAGACTGGAATGTGCATACAGACCCCCACCCCCAACAGAGCAGCTGAGAGCAGCTGGGACATTTGAACATGACTCTGCAGGAGGGGCCGGGTACCCAAGAGGAAACACACACAAAGGAAGTGCCCCTGTGGGTGAACGGGTCACCACATTTAGTGTATGGACCTTGGTGCTGGCTCACGACAGACATATCTGCCTGTCTAGCCCTAAACCTACAGACCGTTCTTTGGCCCCTGCCTCCGAGCTCCCCTCCCACACATCCGACTCCACGAAGCCCAGTGGAGATGCCATCCAGGGGTGGCTCTTCCGTCCGCATGCTCAACCTGCTGGGAGAAACTCAAGCTGCACTCAAGGAAGAGAGTGCCTTCTTCTTCACTACAGGCAAGAGTAAAAGTCACAACCAATGTCTATAGTTATTGATCCACATTCATCGATGGGCAGCCCATTCCCACTAGGGACTCCATCATATGGCCATTCTGTTGGCAAAGACGATGAGGGTGACCAACAGTTCCTGGCAGGGAAGCTTACGACCGGTGTTAAATCAATGAGTTTGAAGTCCTAAGACAAAATTTCTGCAACACACCCCCTCAATCCCTTCAACGGCAAAATAAGCACATTCCCGCACCGTGTTCCTGCAGCACAAGGGCTCCGTGCAGAGTTTCCAACCAGGGAAAGATCTGAAGGCCGCAAGCAGCCTTATCCCCTTCCTCTGTCTTGCTCTCCGTTGCTTTTCCTTCTCACATTGTAAAGGTAAGGTCCCTGAAGTGCTCCAGTCCTCAGTAAGGTGTAGCTAGCTGGTCCTCATACAAGGTCTAGGTTTGTGCGTTTCACGGGTAATAGTTGAAAGGGGACTGGGGTCCCTGTAACACCATACATTTTTATCAGCCAGCATCTAAGTAAGTGGAAGCCTAGGTAAACGGGCGGGATGTGAATACCCCTTGTTCGACGTTAACCGGGTTAGTGTCCAGGCTCCCTCGAAAGTGGGAAGGGCCCATGACGGGGGAAGTGCCAGCGGCTGTCCCACATCCCATACTGGGTGACGCACCTCTCTGCCAGGTGCTACAGGAGGCGTGAGGCTCCTGAGTTGAAGGAGGCAGCGCCTCTCACTCATCCCCTCCCTCCCATCCTCCTCATTTCTTCCATTGTTTTTCAAGTCCAAGGTTAACCCGGGAATGAAGAGACTCTTCTAGATCAGGAACCTATTGAGTTAACTGAACGATCAGACCCGGGCAAAGTTTCAAAGGCAAGGGAGTTCGTCTTCTGGGCCATTCTTCTGTTTTCATCAGCTGCTTCCTACCCATGTGCTAAGCATTTTCATGTAGCCTCATCTGTCTTTTCGTAAGAAAGCCAGTTGATAAACTCATTCACACTCAGGTGGGCTGTTAAACCACAAAATGCTGGCACGTAAAACAGCACTTAATAATAAATCACACGACGGTGAGCTCAGCAGCCAGCGGGAAGATGTTTGGGGTATGTATAATCCCCATTATTTCATGGATCATACAGCATAGACATTGGTAATTGCTGTGCCTCCAAAGCCAGTCCTGGGCATGAAACTAAAACAACTTCTTTCCTATAACATTCCAGGCAGTAGAACACGACCTTTTTTTCCTTTTGATCAATGCTCGCTGGTTCAAGGACCATGTTTCTGCTCAGAACTTCACACTTAACCTCTTGTGAAATACTATGCGTCTGGGAGGTTTAGTATCTTGTGTTTGCAGGTAGTGATTGGGGGCACACTGAGTCCCAATATCTCTGAAAGCACATCGTTAAGACTCAGTGACATATGTCTCAACAATAATGAAATCACCAATCCCATCTTCTTTAAAAGATTTTTTTTTTAATTTTGTAATGTTTATTTATTTTTGAGTGAGAGAGAGAGAGAGAATAAGAGACAGAGTGAGAGTGGGGAAGGAGCAGAGAGAGAGGGAGACACAGAATCTGAAGCAGGCTCCAGGCTCTAAGCTGTCAGCACAGAGCCCGAGGCGGGGCTCGAACTCACAAACCTTGAGATCATGACCTAAGCCAAAGTCAGACGCTTACCCGACTAAACCACCCAGGCGCCCTCCCCACCCCCCCGCCATCCCATCTTCTTATAACTAGAGTGAAGACGTTAGCAGTGGTAAGAAATCCCATCTTTTCCCCTTTCGCCTCAGTACCCGACTGTCTCAAGGCTGGAGGCCTATTAGCCGCAGGTGGATTATTAAAATAAAGACGGAAGTCAACCCAGGTAAGTCCATCTTTGAAACTGGATGGCTGATACATACTGTGCAGCCGCCCCTATAATCAGTCGAGCTTTGGTCCTAAGAACGGGTGCCCTCTGCTTATGAGAAGCAGCACCGTGAATTACTTAGTGGTGCCTGACCCTGCTTTCCCATGTGGATGGACACGGAGGGGTGGGGGTTCTCTGAAACGATTGATACATTGGCTTTGTCTAGTTAATAGCAGGTAATAGCGAGTCCTCTTTTCCATAGCTCGGTGCCCCTAATAACATCAAAGAAGTAATGTCCCTCCCTGTGCACATAATCTGCTACCGGAGAGAACCATCAGCCACAGGAAGAATAAAACCCCATATGAACTATTTTCTCATTCGTCAGTTCCTTTTAAGAAAATCATTTTCTTTCATTTCCCCACGTCTTGAAAATGTATTTCAAATTCTTTAGCCGGAGAAGTGTTGGGGAAAGTTGCTTTGGAGGCCACATATTTAACTGGCTGTTTGTTTCTCCTTCTGCTAAATGAAACCTTGTTCCTGGGCTCCTATCACTCCCACGGCCCTCTCCCCGACTAGATTGACTTCCATGGGCAGAATGTTTTGCTTGCGGTCTTTTGCCAATTATCAGTCAATATGCTTTCTTAGGAGACCGTGAAATTCAGCATCAGCCGCACAAGACTTCTTATAAGTGAGTAGTAACTTCCGCTAAACTAATGACCATATGGTATGATCTGGGAGAGTTCCCTCGGCACAGTGTCAAATATAGTTTTGAAAACTAAAAAAATTCAGTCGATGATGTAGATACTGAAATCATGTTGGAGCCGTAAAGCCGGCCTGATCACAGTTCTCTTTGATAACTCACTTAGGCTTTGACTGAGCCTGAGAAACCATCCAACACAGCGCCCTCAACTTAATAAGGAGCTCTGTTTCAGAGAATTTTCTGTGAACCTGCCTTTCATTTACACTGATACTCAAAACCCTGCATGTTAGGGTCTCAGAGTTATTTTAGATGCATTACCTCTTCCTCAGCTAATTGTATGACTCAGTAAAAACGGACCTTATTCTTACTTTTCTTCCTGAAGCATGACCTTAAATATATCAACTCATTATTTATTTTAACAAAGAGTTGCTTGTACTATGAAGCTTTAAAGCCAGACATTGTAAACAGTACCTGCAATTATCTCCTTTCTCAAGGTTTGAAAACGAACACCATATTTGTGTGTCTTTCCCCTCTTGGTTCTTTTCTGCCAGACTGTTACTGCTGGGGACTCGCAGGAGAACACGAGGGGTGTTTGGAGACCCGGAAAGGACAAACGTAACAGGCGCACACCTTTTAGAAGAGGGTAGAGGATAATCTCAGCAATTTCAAAAAAATGATTCTGGAACATTCATCAAGCAATCAATTTGCAGCTGCCTAGTAGAGTAGGGATACTGAGCTATCGAATTATTTTGTACAGAGGAAATTGGGCCGGAAGAAGTTAAGATCCTTCCCTGACGGAGCGTCGGGCCACACAGACAAGTGGCGTGGACACAGAGGCTGCAGTGAGTGGCTTCCTTCCACCCGAGTTCTCCGGGAGACGGCCGGCGTGGCCTCGACGAGGGCCTACAGAGCTCTAATTGCCTCTCAGAGCCAGTGACATGGGGCCTTCTAATAGGTAAACCATTTCATAATGAGTCCCTCCTGGTCCTTTAGTAAATAAGTCTCGTGGGAAGAAGGCCAAGAAACCTCAGCCTTTCTCTGAGTTTATTTCTAGAGTGATTACTGTCGTGCTTAATTAAGGTCTCTGTGTATCAGATAGGTGCACAGTTAGTTAGCTGGAAATGTTCTCAGAGGCTCAGAGGCAAACTTGGGGGAGGGAGGGGCGATGCGAATTTTACTTTTTCTTCCATAGATAAAAAGTCTTCCCTCCTCCCACTGCAGGCGTGTTGTCTTTTGCAATGCACCCAGCCTCGCTCAAAAAAATAAACATAAACATAAAAAAAACCCGCAACGACACTCAATCACGTGGGCAGCCACGTGTCAGCTCCCAGCAGCAAGGACAGAGCAAAGCCCTTCCAGAGTTCCACTCTAGAGCTGTTCGTAGTCCGGGCGTCAAAACTGAAACAAACAAACAAATGAAAAAACAAAAGTCGTATTACCAACACCCTAGAAATAAGATTTCAACTCCATTGGAAATTGAATTTCTTCCATATTCAATCAATATTTAATAAAGAGAGAAAAGGATCTCATTACCAAGACCGTCTTGTTTCTCCATAAGTCATCAGTGTGAGCTCCAGAATTTCATGGAGCCGAGTTCTTAATTGGAACATTATATATTCTCTTCGCAGCCAGTGAGCACGCGCCCCTTCCCAAGAACACACCTCAGCCACACCTTCTCCGGGTCCTCGCAGAGATTTTAGAGAAGGCCAGGCCTGGGCCTGGAGATTTTAGAGAAGCCTTCCCCGTGGGCAAGCGGGGAGAGCCAAGCTAACAGGGGCGCTGGGTTTACGGCGGGCTGAGTGAGTAGCAGGCATGTCCTCGGGTTTTATTTTCAGGTTGGGCATTGCTAACTAGTCTGCACCAGTCACAGGCTTACTGTGGGGAGTTTATTCTATATCATCTGTGTTCCCTCTTCCTTAGCAGGGCTTAATGAGTTGAAGGGATAGGAAAGTCGTTCCCAGCCAAGCCGATATCCTATGAGTTATAAATGACATTTCATCCACATATGCAGATTTCCTGCACCGGAGTGAATTATTTACAAGATAGAGCTTGTGGGTTCCAACAATCAGCTGCCTGAGATTTACACCCACACTCCACAGTTTCTGCTCTCCTGCTGCGCGAATGTGAAGTTTCCCACTGCCCTGTAAGATCTGAAGATTTAACAGGAGCAGGCTCCCTTCTCTGGGAGCAGAAGCCAGAAGAGTAAATGAAGCCATTCCAAGCCTGGCTTCTTCCCCCTCTCCGAAGAGGATGCTTTGTGTATGGAAATGCAAATGAGGAGCACCCAGGAGAACTTAAATTCTGGGAGACCTTTCTGTCCCATTAGAAGTGATTTCCTAACCTGGAGTCTCACTTAATTAGTACAATCATTTCCTCCAGAGTGTGTGGGAATCTGCATTCTCTCCTAACAAAAGCACTGCAGTGAGCTCTCCCTTCTGGGTAAGAGAAGGCCCGACATGCCTCCCAACCTCCAATAAGGATGCTAGAAAGACACAGGTCCAGAACCAGACAAATCTGCGAGCAGAACAGAAAGCTCAGAAGCCAGTTCAAGTGTATTTACGTCGGCAATCTAGGACAAAGGGGGCACTCCAGATTAGTGCAGAAAGAATTTCTTGAAAAAAATACTTAAAATGGGGGGCACCTGGGTGGCTCACTTGGGTGAGCGTCTGACTTTGGCTCAGATTGTTATCCCGCGGTTCGTGAGTTCGAGCCTCGCGTCGGGCTCTGTGCTGACAGCTCGGAGCCCCGAGCCTGCTTCGGATTCTGTGTCTCCCTCTCTCTCTGCCCCTCCCCCGCTCGTGCTCTCTCTCTCTCTCTCTCTCTCTCTCTCTCTCTCTCTCTCTCCTTCTCTCTCAGAAACAAATAAACATTTAAAAAAATGTAAAAAAAAATACTTAGAATGAGAACAATTGACTACCCATGGGGAGGGAGCAGGGAACAATTGCTACTTTCTACCACAAACAAAAACATATTCTTGTTAAATCAAAGACCCAATAGAAAAAATAAGAACCGAAGGAGCGTTGAAAGAAAATGCGGGAGAATATCTGTGCAACCTTTTGCCATAAGAGTGAACAAACTGAGACAATGACCAAAATGACCGATTTGGCTACAAAATACTATAAACTTTTCCCAGTGAAATCCAGACTAAACAAAATTAAAAGACAAGTGACAGACTGTGAGGGGAAACATTTACATCTAAGTATTAAAATCTCATATTCAAATAAACTTCAGCAGATCAAAAGAAAATGACAAACGGTTCCCTCAAAGGGACAAAGAATACGCATCGGCAAGAAGTGGTACGAATGGTAAATGTCTACGAAACGATGCCCCACCACACTTCTGATTAAGGAATATGGAAGCAAATCCCAATAAGACACTTTTTCTCAAATCAGATTTCGCAATTACCTGTTTTTTGCTACTGAGGATACGACCAAATAGGCATCATCGTAACTTCTGGCAGGAACAGCCAACTGGTACAAACTTTGGGGGATCAACTTGGCATTATCAATAAAATACGACATTTGCATGCCCTTTGGCCAGAGAAGCTCACTTTTACAGTTCTGTCAAAAAATAAAAACATAAAGACACATGCACAGGGACGCTGGTTGAGTATCGTTTGTAATAGGAAACATTGCCCACAGCCGAAATATCTACCAGGAAGAGAATGGCTTGATAAATTACGATAGATTCATTAAACAGAATGCCGTATTCCCATTACACCTGGATACGACCACGTTTCCGTCAGTAGGAGAATGGGAGAGTAAACGTAGCGACCCCATTCCATTGACCATTACGTGTGGCAGTTCCGTTCGGATTTTAAAATATCCAGTCGCCACCTTGGCGTACATCACACGCCACGGTCTCCTCATCTTCCTATTCTCGCTGCCTTCAAAAACGGAACCCAGGTGTCAGCAAGGAGCCCTTGCCCATCTCAGCAGCGAGGGGTTTGCCCACGAGGCTGGTGAGCCGGAGGGTCTCCATCCCACCTCCTGGAAGGCGACCCGACAAGTTCTCATCACCTGTTTCCATTCCCCAGAACACCCCCCCGCCGGCCTCAGTGGCTACCTGAGCTCTCTTCTCTTGACCCGCACCCCCAGAGCCCCCCTTCTTCTCCCTCCCTCTTCTGATGGAGAAGTCGCACCAGGGCAGAAGCAGGCACATCACAGCATGTTGTCAGCCAAGGGCCCCAGGGCAGGTGTTCTGTTTCATTCTTTCTCGTAGCCTCAGGCCCCCGCACAGCACTCTGCACATGGCAAGAGCCCAGTCAATGAAGTTTTATTCAATAAACAGAAAGATAACTCTTAATATAAAAGAAGAGACTTTTTTGAGACCCAGACACCGTGTGTATCTTTCCTTAGTGCTCAAATATTTTCATTCTTTGGTAACAAATTTTATTGCTCTAATTTTATTTCTATAATTGAACCCATCAGGGAATGAACGCAGATAGTCACGCTAGAAAATCTCATTGAGTGTGTGTGTGAGACGGAGAGAGACAGAGACAGAGACAGAGAGTTTCGTAAAAGTTATCATCCTAAGCAGGTTTAAGCCAGGAATTTGGCTCTTTGAAAAATTAACATTTTGTGTTTGTTTCCTAAAGGAAATAGTATGAAGAACACAGCGCTTGTTTGGAGGTCTAGGTGTTGAGTTCATTTCATTAATTCGTTAAATGTATTTGGAGTATCTACTGTTCACTCATCCTTGGTCTAGGAAAGCAGGGTAATGTATTGCAGGAGGCAGGATGTGTTTGAGGATGGGACCAAGGGAAAGGAGAAATCCAAAATCAAGAAAAGACCTTATCTAAAGAACCAGAGGGAGCCTGGAACCAGAGGGAGCCTGGTATATCCCAGAAACCGTGGAACGTGCTCTGTTCAGTCTGGAATGTCGATTGCAAAGCAGGGGTGGGGTGGTAGGGGAAGGAGGCAAGAGACGCTGAGAGATGAACGTAAACACATCACGCCTCACCATACATGGCCATGTGTGTCTGGCCCCATCCTGAGAGCACTGGGAGATATTGAAGGGTGCTAAATACCCAAGTTATCATGGATCCCCGCTCTGGATTCTGGCTCTAGAGAGACGTTTCAGGAGCAGCTTGGAGGGTCATTGGAAGGGCAGGGTCAGAGGCAGGCTGATGTCCAAGTGTCTTCTCTAACACACAGGTCAGAGACCATCGATGCAAGTGGTTTCAGGGCAGACCACAAGCATAGATAAAAGGAGAGTGAACGGTATTCAGAATTTGCCGTGTGAGGGCCTGGGGGGGGGGGGTCGGGCTTGGTGCAGAGACAGAAGTGGGGACAAACAGGTGCCTGGCACTGGCTGGGGTTTCAGAGGTGAAGGTGGGAATAGAGGGGGGCCTTTTGGAGGGAAGGTGATTGGATTCCATCTCATACTTCCTGAACCTAGGGTCTCCGAAGGACACTTCCTTGGGTAGAGTGGCCAAGCAGCACCAACTGTGAAGGTCTGGAGCCCAGACGTCACGAGCTCCCAGTCCTAGTGTGTCCCAGAGTCCGGACAAGAGGAAGCCCAGGATGGGGAGAACAGATAAGATGCATCTGAACCCAAAGGTTTATGGATATGGTGAGTGACATAGACTCAATATGTGTTCTCCCAAATTCATATGTTGCAACTCTAGCCCCCAGTGTGATGGTATCTGAAGACGGGGCCTTTGGGAGGTGATCGGCTTTAGATAGAATCTTGAAGGTGGCCTATGAGGGGGCCAGTGCCCCTATTATAAGGGGTAAAGACCAGAGCTCTCTCTTCCTCTCTCCTCTGTCTCTCTTCCTGCCCCTCTCTTCAACCCCGTCTGTCTCTCCCCCTCCCTCCCTGTGGCATGTGAGGACACAGCAAGAAGGTGGTCGTCTGCAAGCCAAGAACCAAGAATCGGGTCTCACCAGGAACCGAATCTGCCAACACTTCGATTTTGAGCTTCCGGCCTCCAGAACCGTGAAAAATAACTGTCTGCTGTGTAAGTACCCCAGTCTGTGCTGTTTTGTTAGAGCAAGCCCCAGCCGGCTAAGACAGTTAGACCATACTGGATCTGAAAACTAGTTGGGATTTGAATAAAAGTATGGGCCGGGCGACATTCTAACAGAAAGAACAGCCCAGAGCCTGGAGGGAAAGGGACAAATCGAAACTGATTTCTGATCAGCAAACAGATATTACCAGGAATCTGCCAAGTGGGTTGGGTGAAGCATTTCCATGTCGAGGCTCCCGTAAGTCTATGATTAGTGCTCCCGAGACCCTTGGGCCCCGCGTGCAACAATGTGCCACCGTGGCTAGGGGACCAGCTTTGTGGCCCGGGGGGGGGGGGGGGGGCGGGACGATTTGTTGCCGTTTGATGTTAGAGCAACACGTGCGACTCTGTGTCCGAGGGCCCACTGATGCTTCCAAACCCTGCCACCTTCTCGGATGACGGCCGCCACACTAAAGTTGCCACCCAATTCCCAGCAGAGTCCAGCAGTCTTTGCACAAACCAGAAAGATCTTGCCAGAAAAAGCAGCAGGCAGCAGAATATTCTTAGTACGTGCTGTGGGGATTCCCTTTCCTTCAAAACCCAGTTACAGGCTGGCAAATAGAGATCTTACTCGACTTGCGTTTTACATAGCAATTTGCTATTTTACTGAAGGGCTTACTTTTAATTTGCCAGTGTTTTCCCTTCCTTCCTTCCTTTTATAGCAGAGTTGCCTGCACTCAACTATTACAGAGACTCAGAATAAGGACACCGAGAGTCCTTCTAAACGCTGTTTGTTTTCAGATGCGCCTGCCCTCTCTTGGGAGATTGGGGCTTCATCTGTTAGAGGCCAGAGAGGCGGAGGGCGTTGAACCTGGAACCCCAGGAAGCCTTGGGACCGGGGCTGTTTGGAAACTCGCTTGGATGCTCTGGCGTCCAAGTTCTGTGCCAAAGACCAGTCAGTCGGCCCCGAGCAGCAGGACGCGTGTAATGATTCGATTTCTTATAGCCACCGTCACCTTCATCTATATATTTGTGGTGATTTATTAATACTGGTTCCACCTGTCTCGGTCTGCAGGAGACCTTGTATCGTTGGGTTTCCTCTGCAGAGTGGAGAGAAATGAAGGGGGCAGATGGGATTATGACTTATTTTCCAATGTTGAATTTATAAAAAGATCTTTTGTCAGACGTTGTACAGCAGTTTGTGGCATGAAATTAATCCTATGAATAAAATTGCTAACCTCACCTAAAACAGGTGCTTTATTTAAAGAAGGATCGATGAGGCTTGCTAAATATTATTTTTAGTGTTGATAAAAGCTTTTCATAATCTCAGGCTGCAAACATGGGAAAAAATGGACAGCTCTGGATGTGGCGCCCCAACACGCGGGAGCCAGCTCACAATGTCACCCACCACATCGGTGAGACTAAGCCGGTCACCAGGCCCTCAGTCCCTCTATGTCAAGCGTGGAGCGGGAGACGTGCTTTGTCTTTAGTGCACACGAATCTGCAGTTTGGACCCATTTCACAGGGTCAGCTCCCCAGGGCCACCACTCGTGACTCAGTCAGCAAGACACTTAGCTGTGTAACAAAAGTCAGTCTTGAGGCCGAACAGCCACACCTCCAGGCTGTTTGTTCCTTACCCAGCGGTCGTGTGAGTTCTGACTTTAAGGGGAACATGGACGGTCTATTGTTTTGCTGCTGAATCTTTGTGAAGCATAAGCATAAGCATCATTAATTTCACATACACTCGACTTTGACCTGCGTCTTCCGTACAGGACAGGTATGGGCTGCAAGAAACCAGGCCATCAGGCATCACTATTTTTGCGGCCTGTGGTTTTAGGGTCTGGCCTTGCCAGAGAATGATCCCAAGACTCCTCGGTACCCTGCACTTGAAATTCCCGATAGCATCAAACAGTGCTAACTCTCACAAGCCAAATCCTCAACCTCTAAATAAATACGTGAATAAACAAACAGACGGAAAAGTCTAGAAAGTTCAAGAACATGTTCATTGGATAAATATAAACATTAAATTTTCTTCTACCATGGGGCACCTTGGTGGCTCAGTCGGATGAGCTGACTGTTGCTGGTTTCGGCTCAGGTCATGATCGGTCATGAGATTGAGCCCCGCGTCGGGCTCTGGGCTGAGTGTGGAGCCTGCTTGGGATTCTCCCTCCCTGCCCCTCCCCTGCTCACTCTCTCCGTGTCTCCCAATTAAAAAAAAAAAAATTAATAAATAAATAAATTTTCTTCCAGTGTTTCGATTAAATCATAAAAAAAAGGGGGGGGGGGAGTGCATTTTTCTCCCTTTTGTCTGTGTAACTCTCTAAGTTTGAAGTCTCCTCAGCCTGGAGTAGAATCACAATAAATAACACTACGTTTCTCTCCCATTGAGCATCCTACGACGGATTTTCGTTTTCTACGATACACAGCACTGCAGGGGGAGAGCAGATTGTACAGAGATTCGCAAATCGTCTCTCACTTTTTAAGAAGAGCCCCGAGGAGAGAGAGGAGGGTCTGCAACTTCCGCAGTAAGAGTGTCTGCTTTGCTCTTCACCCTCACTTTGCCGCTTTTCTGCTCGGGAACATTCTGGAGAGCTGCAGAGGCCACCCAGCCCTGCCCTGTGAGTGAAACGGATCCAGCGGTGCAAAGAACTTCATTAGGACATCAAGCCCGTAGTCATATTTTCAATCGCTGCTGTAACTTTTTTCTCGCAAGTGCTTTCACTTATTTCGGGACCACCTAAGGCTCCGTGGAGTACACAGCAACACAGTTTGAGACATTTCTGTGATGTTCCGTACTTCATATAGTTGCTAACAACCTGTCAAAGTCATCCTGACACCAAACTGAGAAGCTGATGGTTTGGGAAACATATTAGAGGAGATGAGAAAAAAAGGTAGTCCTCATTACTGTAATAAAACCAGCAGAGACACACGGAGAATCAATTACTGATTTGTGACCTAATGAACTCAGCCTCAGTCAAGTAGAGAACTGCACCGAGCCTCTTACATTATCAAATGATTTAGGATGGAGTGCTGTCTGAAGACGGGCGACAAGTCGAGGCAGGGCCTTTCCTTAAGTCGCAGCTGACTTAATTACCTTGTTCCCGAGAGCAGGGATCAAATGAAGCCACTTAAGGTGCTAACGCTCTGCGCCAGCTGGAAATGAAAAGGAAATAATTAACACCCACGCGAGCTACGTCGAAGGTTGTGACACCTCCTGACAGAGGCAAGGACACTCAAAGTTCATTCGGCACCGAGTCCGCCGCCAGCCCTCCGGCCGCCACGGCACTTTGTCCGGCTTGGCCGCGGCTGGATGAGCCGTGCTGAGGACACCAGAGCAGGTGCACCTGAGCCCGCGTGAACAGCCTGCAGGGCTCGGGGACGAGGCGCAGGGACCGGGAGGGTGCCTATCCCACCGCCCACATGTGTGAGTTTCAGAGACAAAGATTACAAAGATAATTCTAATTGAAAACACACACACACACACACACGCGCAGAGTTCTTGTGCCTGATGAAGAAGTTTGTTTTCTCTTTCCTTCCCTGGAACCACGTTCCGATGCAAATGGGAGACCATTGCCGACAAACGCGAGGTGGGCCACCAGCTTAGGGGAGGGCACGCGGCACCTTTGCTTTGAATTAAATTCTCCGGAGCCATCTTTCAGCTCATTTGTCCCTGCAGCATCCTTCTCCTTACACAGAGGTGACAAGGACACCAAACCACAACGTGGCAGGCTCCTTTGTTGGCGAGTAGGAGGTAAGATCCTCGGCCACCGGCCCCCACCGTCGGGGAGGCGTCCAGAAGTAGCGGCAGCGACGAGGACAATGCGGGCAATTTCAGGTCTAAGTTCTCACCCCTCCCATGCACCTTCTGCTCACGCCCAGAGGACGTGGCGAGGCTGAACCTCTCTGTCACCTGCATTGGTCCACAGGAGCTGGGCGTGGAGGGACTCCGCTGTGTCAACACAAAGCTCTGTGGAGCCAGCTCACGTGCTCTCACATCGGAACGACTGGGACTCACCTCTCTGCATCACCGGTGAGTCAGCCCCCTGGGCTCCACTTGTGGCACCATTAGACTTCGATGACTCTTCGTGAAGGGGTTTATAAATGATGACTCATCACCAGAAGAAGGCTCGCATACAGACGAGTCACAGCTGGAAAAGCGCGTGGACAACAAGCGTGGGTTGTGGGGTCTCTGTAGAAAGTCCGTGCATCCGGGGGAGCAAGAAAGCCCCCGACTGCAGGTGCACACCATGAATCCAGTACAGGGATGCTCAGCGCCCCACCGAACCTGGACAAGTCACTGAAGGCAGCGTTTCTCCAACTTGAACATGAAGAGGAATCACCTACGTAAGGGGACATTCTGATTCATGGGTGTGGGTGGGGCCAGGGGCTGTGCTCCTGGCCGCCAGCCTGTGGATCCCCCGTGGAACAGCAACACCTTAAATCTGCTGTTCCTTCTACCTGGGTCCTTCTCAGTAGAGTGGACGCACTGCCTAAATCCTAGCAGGACCATCACGTTAAGTCCTACGAGCAAAGCACCAGCCCAGAAGAGGTGAATGGAGTCAAAGTCCTCCAGAGAGCATCCGAGCGCCAGACCCCTCGGCCGGCCCCAGGCTCCAGGCCCTCTTCTGGGCGGACCAGCAGGTGGTGAGGAGCAGGGCGGATCTCCCCCGGAGATGAAGGGCGGGATCCGGCCGGGTCCAGGCCAGCACAGCACGGCCGAGGCAGACCCCCTCAGGCCCCTGTACCCTGCCCTGGCTGTTCAACCCCTTCCATGTCAGTCGAGCCTGATGCAGAAGGACGGTACGGTCTCGGAGGGTAATTTTCCGATCAAGAAATCAGGCGTCGATTGTGACCACAGCTTGGCAATGGCTCGTCCAAACGCTTCTGCGTACAAAACTGACGGTGGTGTCCTGACCTGCCAAGGAGAATTACACAACCCCCCCAAAATGAGATAAAGAGGGAAGGCGGTTTGGCACAGGCGGCCACCCCCGCTAACCAGCATCTCCGTGGAACGGGAGCCAGGCGCCTGGCCGCGTAGCCGTGGCCCCCAGGGACGCCCGGCTGAGCCATCATTCGAGGCGGCCGTGAGGCTGCAGACCTGCCCTCCTGAAGGCTGGGTGATTCATTGGATTTAATATTGTCCCGAGCCTTGCTCCAGGGAATGCTGCAGGAATGTTTTTCAAAAAAAAAAAAAAAGAAAGAAAGTCTCAGCCATTAAAAGCAGTCTGTTGGCTCCGTCCTATAAAAGAGGTTCTTTATTAACTACCGCAGTGGCAGCTGAAAGGTTCAGTTGCTGTGCGGTCACGGGGCATGCGGTGGTAAGGGCCACGTTTCAGGTTCTCTTACCTCTACTCCCCCTTCTACTGGGGCTTTAAGAATGAGGAGTGGTGTCCTCAACGTGAAGGGCCCAGAATGGAAGGTGCCTCCCGCTGGCCTCCCCTCACCCACCGGGGCCCGGAACTCAACTCCCTTTGGCAGCTCTCGTGTCCTCCACTCGGAGGTCGGTCTACAGGATGGGAGGGGCCGCTCCAAGACCCATTCCCTTCATCTCCTCTGGTGGCTGCAGAACGGCCCCTGCAGACCTTTCTTGGTGCTTACAATCCCTCCAAGTCTCTTCCTCCTTTGGAGTACGTTCAACTCCACAATGGCCACCGTCCTGGTTCATCGACCCAGGTAGAAGGAACACCAAAATGCCCAAGCCGTCCTCCACCTTGACAGATGAGAAGCTTCTTTCCATCTCACGCTGGGTTGTCTCCACCGTCTCTGGGTCCCCAGGAGAGCTCTGGGGTAAGCTATTGTTATCTGGAGCAGCATTATATATGTCTGTATAGTTAATTCCTTCCTGATCACATCCAAATTCCGATGAGTATTTAAAGCTTCTGGTTCCTTTAAGTGTAATCAGGATAGCAAATCTTGGCAGGGAAACAGACAGTCCCTCAACCTAACTGTCCTTGAAGCAGGCCGGCTTCTGGAATGCTTTGTTTGGCCCACCCATTGCTTGGAGACAAGGAGCTTCGGAAGGAAGCCACAGGAGCCATCTTGGAATGCTCACGGTCCCTCAGAGTCTGACACAATACCCCATTCCTGCGCCGACAAGCTCAACCCTGCCCCGTGGCCACGAGCAAGTGTCACATTTCTGGAGCACAACACCATGATTCAGAAGCCCCCCACCACCCGTCACACATAGAGGGTTCAGTAACAGTGGGCCAGCAACTCCTGAACGTACTCCCTCAGATGCCCTATCAGGCTCCTGTGGTCTCCTGACATATGTCCTCCTCAGCCTTCCAACGCCCACCAGACTTGGTGCCTGGGCCCACCCGGCCTGCCACCCTCACGGAGGTCTCTCTCGCCGTCCTCTGTGGGAGTTGTCCTTGGCTTTGATGGCTCTATGCTCCCAGTAACCCACCTTACAGACACTTCCCAGGAGCGAAGCACTTCTTCGAGCTGTATCTTCTTCCCCCAAACAAAGGTCACTGGCAAAAATCGCATTTACTATTTGCCAAGGCAGACAGGTAAATGGTGGAATATTTGTACAACAGTCAAGCGCACGAGGAACCCAAAATTCTCTGGTGATCCTACACTCAACGATAAACACAGACACACTGTTCGGTGGGCTCACTTTCCAGTCTTCCCAAATCCTAGTGCACAGAAAGCATAAGACCTGATAGGAGAGCTCTTGAAAGTTGTCGGCCATGAGCATTAGAGGATAGTCTGGAACATCCTACCTTTCCTGCTGTCATTCTGAATCTTCTGTTTTCGTCTCTTGCACTGGATTCTCCTTCTTCACCCACTCCTCAAGTCTTGGCATTTTATCATGATACAAAAGGGTGCTTTTCTGGTCTTTTGTTCTGAGTCTATATTCTTTTTTTTTTTTTAAGTGTATTGACTTATTTTGAGAGAGAGAGTGGGGGAGGGAGAGAAAGAATCCCAAGCAGGCTCCATGACGTCATCAAAGAGCCAGATGCAGAGTTCGAACCCACAAACCATGAGATCGTGGCCTGAGCCAAAATCAAGAGTCAGACGCTTAACCGACGAAGCCACCCAGGCAGCCCCCATGGGTCTACATTCTTTTGCTAGACAGTACATCCACTCCTTTGGCTTTACTTAACTATTTCTAGATGCTAATAACTTCAGCTTTTGTATCTCTGGTTCTGGCCTCACTCCCAAATGCCAGAACCTTGTGTCATTGCCTTCTAGAACTATACTGAGTGTGGAGCTGGCATGAACCAACCACCCTTCCTACTGCTTTGCAGGCACCTGGCCCCTCGCCTCTGCTGAAGCCATCATCCTGTTTCCCAGGCAGAAACCTCCCTTGACACCACACGGTCCCTTCTTCATGTCCACAAGCTCACAAGACCCCTCAGCCCTGCCTCGGAAGCCTGCTCCGTGCCCACGACCACTGCCTTGGAGCAAAGTCTTCACCGGGTTCTTCCCTTTTCTTCATCCTTGCAACTACAAATGTAATTCATTTCAACAGAAAAAAAAAAAAGCTCAACACAAAGAAGATGCAAGGATAAGAACAAATATCCCTTGTAATCTTCACATACAGAATTAACTACTATTACTATGTGCGTGGACGGTAGAAATTACTGTCCAAGCGCCTACTGTTTTGTTAGCTACAGCCATGACGCTTCCCGGCTCATTTTATGTTTCGCTACATTGGGGTTTACTTGCTACACGACATTCCATGTTATAATCAGCACATCATTCAGTCAAGCAAACCCTTTGCAGCGGATATCTATCAGCAAGGATCAAAACAGGATCTAAGTATCATCGAGGATCTAAATATTTAACACAGGATATTTAAGTCCGGGAATTGGTTACAAAGGTGAGCTAAGAGCTGGGAAGTAAAGTGGCTCAGAGGTAGCAATGACGGGAAGCTGCCACCACCCCATTCATATGACTGGGCTTAGGTCCACTGTTTTTTGTTGTTGTTGTTGTTGTCGTTGTTTTAATTTTCTACCATCTGTCTCTTTTGGCCCCTCTGTTCTTCTTTTCCTTCTTGTGTTTGCATGGATCCAATATTTTTAGTATTGCGTCTTAATTTTGCTATAGGCATTTCAGCCATACTGCTTGCAGAATTTTTCGGAGGAGTTCTAAGGATTGCAATGCACCTTGAACATGCTACAGTCTAACCAGAGGGAATATTGCTCAGAAACGCACAAAAATCCTATGTTCCTAGCAACAGGATTACATTTCGCGTTCTACCCATCCCTTGTGCTATTGTTTGCTGCAAATATATGTGTTCTCAGTCCCACAACATGATGTGATAACTTGCTTTAAACATTATTTATCTTCAGATAGATTTAGAAATTCACTAAGCTAATTAAGAAAATTAATAATTAAGAAAAGAAATAACACAGAGCATGTATGCATGCATACCTGTTTGTACGTGTATATACATGTATGTATACACACATATATACTGCGTGTCTGTTTTTACCCACATTTACCATTATGTCTGGTACTCTTCCTTCTTTCCTGAATATCCAGTTTTTGTCAGATGTCATGTCCTTCAGCCCGAGGAACCACTTTCTTTGTCGAGCAGATCTGCTGGTAACAAAGTCTCCACTTTCCATTATCTGAAATTGCTTTTTCTCCTCTTCACTTTGAGAGATAGTTTAGCTCGCTATAGAATGCTGGCTAACAGTATTTCCTTCTAGGACTCATTAAATAAGTTACCCTGTCGCTTCCTGGCCTTGTTGCCTTTTCTGCAGCGTCAGCTGCCTTCTGGATCGTTGTTCTCCAGTATGTCATGCCCCGTTTTCTCCAGCTGCTTCAACTCTTCCCCTCTGTCTTTTGGTTTGAGAAGTTTGGACATGACTTGAATTTTTTTTTTAACGTTTATTTATTATTTTTGAGACAGAGAGAGACAGAGCATGAATAGGGGAGGGTCAGAGAGAGAGGAAGACACAGAATCCGAAGCAGGCTCCAGGCTCTGAGCTGTCAGCACAGAGCCCAACGCGGAGGTCAAACTCAGGGACCTCGAGATCATGACCTGAGCCGAAGTCGGATGCTTAACCGATTGAGCCACCCAGGCGCTCCTTCCTGGACATGACTTGATAGGACTAGGAGCAGTTTTCTTTGATTACCTTGCCTGAGGTCTGTTGAGTTTCTCGGATTTGTAAACCGATGTGCTGACACAAAATCTGAGATGCAAAGTTTCCTGAACTTGTTAGAAGACTGTGACAAATATTTTAGTCTCCCCTCTGTACGTGTGGCTTTGCTTCCAACCATCCTATCTCGTGTTGCCTGCTTTCCGTCCCCCAAGCATGATGCACAAGTTCATGTCTCTCCGCTTCTGCTCTGATTTCCACCAGAAATGACCTTTCTACCCACCCTTTATCAACTTGCTCATGTCCCAGTCGGAAGCCCAGTTCAAACGTCTCCTTATCTGTGACACTCTCCTGCCAAAGCCCCAGCAATGTGTGTGGTGGCTCCTTCTGCCTTCTCAGCACTCTGCACGCTCTATTACTACACAGGAAACACATTATTGTAATTGTATTTTTGCACATCTTCTCCCATCTGGGTTTGTCAATGATACGAATTCTCCCTTCTTCTCCTTACAGCCCTTGTATCCAGCACAGTGCCAAGAGCATCATATGTGTTCGAGAAATGTTTACTGACTAATTGGATGAATACATGAATGAATGAAATGCATTTACTTACAACCATGAAGTAACGTCCCTGAAGCTCTTTGTAAGGAGAAACACGATGACATTTATCCTCAAAGTTTAACACCTGGGTAAGTAACAGTGTTTAGATTTTGATTGAAGATGTACAGGTTCCTAGAAATCTTCAGGGAAAAGCTCTCAGGTACCTCCTGGTTTCTGAATGGAGGCCAAGAATGGGTTTTAAATCTGTGATAAGCATATAAAAGTGGGAGCAATCCTTTTTTATTATATATTACCTCCCCAGTCATTATGAAATCATTTCGTATTCATTGTGATAACACCAATCATTAATGTACTCATTTGGCATTCATATGACTCTCTTATGCACTTTGATAGGAATTCTGTTGTAATTAACCATTAGTTAATGTTAATAGTAATGGATGTTTAAAATAATGTGCTACCAAATAGGGTCATTGACAGCAAAGGGATCAACGTATTCAGGCGCGAGAGGCACGGGGGCAGTCCTTCTCCGCCGGGAAAAGTTCCTAAGGTGGTCGAATGAAGTTTAAGACACGGTGGACACTAAACAGGCCTGTCTGTGCTGGGGCCTGGGCCGTGAGAAGACTTGATTTCAATTTGTGAAGGAAACCGTGACAATCCGTCGTGTGGTTCGGTATTTTTTCTTCCGGTGTGTATGCAGATCGACTGTGTCCTCAATTATCTATCTCGTATTTGTCTTATTTGCAGTCTGCATTTCTCTGTTGGGGAGTCAATCTGATTTTCCTCAAGGATTGTTCTGGAAAGGGGATTTGAGGAGAATGTCAAGGTAAAATGCACTTCATCTCCAGATCAAAGAAGCGACGGTCCTATTAAAAACAGTAGCTTGTTAAGGGTGAGTTGATGAGCTGCGTGTTCAACCAGGATCATCGTGCAATGCAAAGTGACCATCACCGCCTGAACTCCCAACTTTATCGGGCTTCCGTGCACTTCTGCGATGTGCTAATGAAGGTGGAGGTTGCTGCTTCCAGAACCCGCAGGGTTTCCTTTCCAACGTGGCCCTTGTTGTTACTGACGCCAGCCATCACAGGGCTTGGCATCACAGATACGGGCTTTCAAATGCCCTCTTCCTCCCACTAGCTCTGGTGCCCAACATGACGTCCCCTCTCAGGGAATCTCCTTCACCCAGGAAGAAGAGGAAAAGCCCAGCAGAGCTCCAGAAACATGTGGCTCCAGCTCCAGAGGCCTTGGCGTTGTTGTAGATCATGCTGGATCTTGCCCCCTACGAGCCTACCCTGGCCTTGGACTCCACACAGAGGTGAGACACAGACTCCCCATGCCCCTGCAGAGGCCAGGAGGGCCTTAGTCCCTAAAGTACCACTTCTGCGGTGTGAGGATGACTTATATATATAACAAATCCACCTTGCACTCAATAGGCAGATATAAAAGACACAGCAAAGGTAACACATTGAATCCAAATGACACAACTGGGCCACCCATTGATTTCTGGGCCTGAGAAAAAGTTGTCTGGTGGAGAAGGTAGAGAAACATTTGAGCACTAAAAAGAAAGGGGGAGAATCACCCCAATAGCGCAAGAGTGATGGACCTGCCCGAACACCGTTCCTCTGCATCAGGATGCAGCGTTGCCTTCCTGGGTGACGGCAGTCGGGACAGCTGTGGGCGTGGAAGGTGCCAGAGCGGCTCTGCACAGAAAATTCCTGCCGAAGGAGGGGCACGGTGGCCGCAGGACTCTGGGTTTCCAGGCGGAAGCACAGATACAGCTCTGTGTTCCTAGGACAGTGAGGGCGGCCTGGGTCTGGAGAGGGGTGACAGGACTGAGCTGAAAGCAGCTGGGCTTTTGGTGTCCATGCAATCCCGGGACAGGCGGTCTCCAAGGCCCAACTTTCCAACCTTTTGTTTTTCCCACCCTGCAGCAAACTGGCATCTCTTCTCTTCATGGAAGGCCTCCCCTGGACAGGATCCACTGAAGTCTAATCCACACCGGCACAGAAAAACCTAGGATGTTAGAGTTGGACGGGCCTCGGGATGGCCTTGTCCAACCACTGGATTTTACTGATGTGGAAACCGAGGCACCGAGGGAGAAAGCTACCAGGTTGGCAGCATGTTGACTGCGCTTGCCCCCGTGTGGCCCTCGAGGCATCATTTCTGCATATGTCCCCTCGCCCCAGCTGGCTGCTTCACAAAGCATTTCCAGATCCATAAAGCGGGAAGAATACGGCTGCGATGCTCAGCCAGGGTGTTAAGGGAAGAGACAAAGGAGGTGGTGGACTTTGGCAAGGTCTCAAGGCTGCAGCGTGCCCGTGGAGAGGGGGTTCCTGGCTGCCATTCTGTTGCGCCAGCCCAGCCCTCCCAGCCCCCCAGCATGCTGCCACACGTCACAGGCTTGGGCCATGCTGTGCTCTGGCCCGACGCGTTAGCCATGAGTGCCCTTGGGTTCACCTCCTTCTCTGTAACTGGGCGACTGCTCCAGGGCTCCCCCAAGGGCTGCCCTCCTGTGAGCTGAAGCTCTGTCTACACTGTGACCGGGGGCGCCGAAACCACCACAGCCACAAGCCTGCCTGCTGCCCAGCGTTTGGCCCTTTAAATCCCATGCAGCAAAAACACTCCCCACTCTATCCACCTTAATCATTAAAGAGGCTCTTCTCGCCTCTACCGTTCCATGTCTATAAAAACCATAAAGTAGAAATCTTTAATTACTCGGAAAGGTCAGGCTTCAAATTGTATATTTAATCTGGATTTAAAGAAGTGTGTTCTATGAAGAGTTATGCTGTGGTGTCCAAACACCTGCTGCTTCCATTTGTCAAGACACACGCGGGCACTCCCAGGCACAGACACACAAATAAGCCAGCTCTGCTCAGCACGGGCTACCTTTCCGTTCAGAACTGAAGTCAGGCGGACGACAGGTGATTCTTCCAGGGAGGAAGCAATTGCACCAAAGGAGGCTATTTCCACCTGCCTTGATTATTAGCTTGGAAAGTGGGGTATTGAGAGGTGAGAATTTCTGGGGATCGCGACCTACCCGCCTTGTTCCATCTCCTTCCTTCCTTCTTCCCTTCCTCCTTCCATTTTCAGATAAAAGTCGGCCACACAGTTTCAGGAGGTAGATGAAGACACCAGCCGACAGCAGCGGCTGCCACCTGGGAGGGTATCAAGTGGGTGGAAAGCGGCAGTCAGGGTTGGGAGACTGGACCCATATGGGTCACTTATGTCATTTATGTCACTATGACAGGGCCAGGGCTTGGACTGTTGGACCAGGAGGTGCAGATATGCAAATCTTCTCTAGCTCTGAGGACCCAGGGCAACAACTGTGTCCCAGCAGTGATTATGCTAACCAGCTAGTTCTCGGTATGTGTTTTGTTTTGTTTAATATTTTTTTTTATTTATTATTTTTGAGAGAGAGAGAGCGAGTAAGCACGAGTGGAGGAGGGGCAGAGAGAGAGGGAGACACAGAATCTGAAGCAGGCTCCAGGCTCTGAGCTGTCGGCACAGAGCCCGACGCGGGGCTCGAATTCACCAACGGTGAGATCATAACCTGAGCCGAAGTCAGACACTTAACCAAATGAGTCACACAGGCGCCCCTGTTTTGTTTTGTTTTGTTTTGTTTTGTTTTGTTTTAATTTATCTATTTGATTTTGAGAGAGAGAGAGAGGGAGGGAGGAGGAGACAGAGAGGGAGAGAGAGAGAATCCCAAGCACGCTCTGTACTGTCAGTGCAGAGCCTGATGCAGGGCTTGAACTCACAAACTGTGAGATCATGACCTGAGCCAAAGTCAGACGCTTAACCAACTGAGCCACCCAGGTGCCCCTTGGTTCCTGGTTTTTAAATAAGATTCTTCCCTAGAAGGAAGACATTTCCTTAGAGAGATGGCTGACATCAGAGTAGGGAAAGAACAAGATGAACTTGGAATCAATTATTGTGCCAGAAGGAACGAAAATGCCCAAATAATGACAAGGGTATGTCAAAGGGACACGGGAGTGAGCTTGAAAGAGTTACTGCTGACCCAAACTAGAATCGTTAAGGAGTCAAAATTAATAATAATAATAATAATATGTGGATTATATCCCGTTGTCTAAAATAGTGATCTAAGTGGCCATGTGGATAAATACATGAATAAATGAGGACAAGAAAAAATCTCTTCCTCCTAATAAAAAGCCAACTAATAAATGTGGTATAAAAATGGTGTAATTAGAAAATCACCATTTGGTACCCAACACAGCAATAATTCAGGTGAGAACCATCATTGGGTGTAAACCTAGAGCATGAAACGTGGGTAAAGAAGGGCTTCCCACACCCTCGGGGTACCTCTCCAGAAGATGCTGGGCGGTGACAATGGAGGGCACAAGTGACTTTTCAGCGGAGGAGTTTGGCATGGGTAAGTCAGCAGCAGTGGGACGAGCTTGCCCCCTGGGCTTCCAGGTAAGATGCAGTGAGGACACAGCACATCACTTCTGTGACATCCCAGCCAAGAGCGTGTGGCCTGGTTCTATCCGTGAGGAAACGTCAGACAAATCCAAAGTGAGGGGTGGCCTACAAAAATAACTAGGCTGTGATCTTCAAAGATGTCAAGGCCGTGAAAGCCAAGGAAACCATCGCATACTGTAGGACCCTACAAGACAACTGGGTGCAAGCCATTGTGGGGGCAGCTGGTGAAGTTCGAAAGGGTCCCCAAGCAACGTGTATACAGACATTCTCTATACCATTCTGGGGACTTCTAGGTAAGTCTGAAAGGATTTACAACAAATAATCAGTTCCTCTAACACAGGCTGACCAGTCTATGAAGAGACTAGTATAGTAGAATTCTCCCTTTATTTGCTCCCACTCCTGGTAAGCTTGTTCCTGCTGTATTGATTCCACAGAAATATTTTGTTGAAAAATGCAATACCATGGAGGGTACTCAGAGCTGGTGAGCTGACTTCTGGACTGAAAGCTCTTCCTTTGACTAACAAAAGGGAGCTGAGGTAACCGACAGCTTGATCTCAGCAATAAGTACATGATTTTTGCTTTTCTCGTTCACCACTGGGCATGAAGGAAGGCACTCTCCTTCTCAACGAACATCAATGGCTGCCATTTGCCTACAGAATAAAGTCCATACTGTCTACCCAGAATTTGAGGCAGTAACATGACTCCTGGCCTTCAGTTAGAGGTTACAGTCTTGCTGGAGCCACCCAGTCACACACTGGCCACCAAGCCATGTGATCTCCATATAAACTTCTGCTTACCTGGTGCCTTCGTGAAGCTTCCCCAGTCTCGTGTTTCCTCCCCAGCCGGCCACTATTACTGTCTTCTTTTCACTCCCAGCTCAGTGCGTGCGCTCCTGTTACAACACTTAGGTGGGTCAGTCGGCTCCCATGCTCTGTTCCAGGCACCAGATTATAGGCCCCTGAGAGATGTCTTTAGTGCATGATTCCATGGGCCAAGGTCCTTGTATACGAAAGCTCCTAGTTAAGCAAATACTTTCAGTAGGAATTTATTGAATATCTACTATATCCCGAGAAACACTCATTACAGTTTTCAGAATACAGTAGATGGTAAAATCCTAGTGATTCTATCTTTTCATAGCTAATAGATTCCATAAAAAAGGACTTTGGTCAAACACTCAAGGAATTATTGACCTCTGAAACAGGGAGTTTTTTAATTGTTTTAATTTTTTCTATGTTTATTTATTTATTTTGAGAGAGAGGCCGTGTGAGCGGGGGCGGGGGGTGGGGTGGTGCAGAGAGATGAGAGAGAGAATCCCAAGCAGGCTCTGCGTTGTCAGTTGCAGAACCAGACGCGGGGCTCGAACCCACAAACCGTGAGATCATGATCTGAGCCAAAACCAAGAGTCGGACACTTAACCGACTGAGCCACCCAGGTGCCCCAGGGAGATATTTTCAAACACACACATACACACACACACACTAGATGGGAACCGCACAAACTACTACAGTGAACTTTTTTTTTATTATTATTAAAGAGTTTTGTGTTTTTAGCCAGTTTTAAGTTCACAGCAAAACTGAGAGGGAGTAACAGAGATTTTCCATATACTCCCTCCTCCGCACATTCACAGCCTCCCCCACTACCAACGTGCCCACCAGAGTGGTTCATTTGTCACAGCTGATGAACCTACTGATACATTATCTCCCAAAGTCCATAGTTTGCTTTAGGGCTCTCTCTTGGTGTTGTATGTGATATGAGTTTGGACAAATATATATTGGCAGGCATCCACTATTATACTGTCATACAGAGTAATTTCACTGCCCTAAAAATCCTCTGTGCTCTGCCTGTTCATCTCCCCTGCCCCCAACCCCTGGAAACCACTGATCTTTTTACTGCCTCCATAGTATTGCCTTTTGCAGATTGTTGTAGAGTTGAATAGCACAGTGTGTAGCCATAGGTGAACTTTTCATTTGAGTAGACCAATAGAACGTCAAATGATTAGTAACAGTCATCACTTGTTTTACTGTTTATGGGGCACAAAATACTAAAGAAATTGTTCATTTCTGTCTACAGTAAAACCTTGCTTTGTAAGTATAATTCGTTCTGGAAACATGCTTATAATCCAAAGCACTTGTAGATCAAAGAAAATCTCCCCATAAGAAATAATGGAAACTCAGATAATTTGTTCCACAACCGAGAAATATTCATATGAAAACGATCACAATACAATATATAATACAAAGTAACAAAGAAAATACAAAAAATATAAAGAAAAATAAATTAATTAACTGGAACTTACTTTTGAAAACCTTTGTGGCTGGCGTGAGGGAGACAAGAGAGAGGAGGGTTATTGTGTAGGACAGCTTTCACTATCACTAACCGACTCACTGCTGTCTATTGGCTCAACAGAATCTTTTTCTGCATGGGGACCATTGTATCTGCTCGCACAGATGTTGACTACAGTGAAGTATTAATAAACTCTCGTCAGGTACCGTATTTAATGGAACTGGCAATAAGACAGCTGAGGAAACGGTCTCTATCTTCAGGCAGCCTGACCTAGAAGGAAGCAAAACATTCCTAAGCTCACTCTTGTCTGGAAAAGTAAAGGACTGTCCATCGGTGCTTTGAAATGACAAAAAACACACCAGTGCCAGTTGTGGGCACCTTCCAACGTTCTGAAAAATCACTGATTTCTGCCAGACACCGCAGCCTGAGACCGGGCACCTGAGCATGGGAGGCGATCACCCACAATCTTGCAGAGAGAGAGAGAGAGAGAGAGAGAGAGAAACCGTTGGGTCAGTTGTGATCAGATGATGTTTTGTGTCACGTACAACTTGTATTACAAGACAGCTCGTTTATCAAGTTAAAATTTATTAGAAATGTTTGCTCATCTTGAGGAACACTCATAGAACAAGTTATTCACAATCCAAGGTTTTACTGTACTTTAGTGTAGTTATTTCTGTGTATTTTCCAGACTTATTATTAGTAACAAGGAAAGGGAGAGGCAGGAAAGGTGAACTTGGTATTCTAGCCAACCTGGATCACTGATCCCATCTGGCCCCACCAATACATCCTCCTTGGTTTCAGTTCGGTAAGTCAGTATTTAAGCACAGCATGATCTCACTTATGTAAGGAATCTAAAATAGTTAAACTCAGAAGCAGAAGAGAATTGTGTTTGTTAGGGGCTGAGGGGGTGGAAACAAGGGAGTGTTGGTCGACAGGTACAAAGTTTCAGTTATGGGAGATGAGTAAGTTATGGAGATCTGCTGTACGGCCTACTGCCCATAGGTAACTGTACTGGGTGGCACACTTATGATTTGCTAAGAGGGCAGATCTTATGGTAAATATTCTTATCCTAGAAAAAATAATAAAAACCAAAAGGGCAAGGGAAATTTTTTGGAGGTGATAGATAGGTTGATGGCATTGACAGTGGTGATGGTTCCACCCGTGTGTTATTTCCAAACTTATATATTAAATACGTACAGCCTTTATATGTCAGTCGTACCACCATAAAGTGGGTTGCTTTCTCGTGTATCAAGGGCAGAATGTTCAAGAATAACGTACTTGAAGTGTGCCTGCAAATATTTTGATTGCTGATGGAGGGATAAAGCCATCCCAAAAAAGCGTGGGGGGGGGGTTACCCTTTTTTATTTGAAAACAATACAGGGCCACGAGATATTTCAGCGAAAACAACCTTGGAAATACAGAACACACTCGCACCAGGAGAAAAACATTTTCTTCTGTGCAAGTAGGTTATATCCCTATTCTCCACATTCCAAGCTGCATGAGAAGAGGCAGCATCTTGCGAGTTGCAAATGGCTTCTCCTCAGGGCTCCCGCCAGGACTATCTGGATTTGCCCTTTCAGGATCTAAACACCGTTGACTGGGACACAAAACACATACACCTGGTGCCAAACACATACACATCCTACAGTAAATGGTATTTAAAAAAAAAAAAAAAGATTTTTTTTGAAGGATTTGTTTGAGATTGAGATGGAATTTACATCAACGTCGTCTACGAAGAGTGGGTTTTCTGTGCAAATGAACAGCATAAATACTATTTATGTTAAAGGGAATTTCACTAAAAGAAAAAAAAAGTCATCAAGCTTTCGGAAACGCATCGTCTTCACACACCATGTTGTGAAACTGAATTGTAAGGGAAGCAAGAGTGAGAGTTACTGGTAGAGTCTTCGCCGGGCAAGGGGGAGCCTCGCGAGGCCACGCCTCAAGGTGTGCACTTGAAAATACCAAGCCTGCATTTTCTCTAAGACCTTACTACCTGGGAGTGGTCCACAGGCTGGCAGCATCCACATTACCTGGGAGCCCCAGAACCCGCTCCAGACGCATGAATCACGTCGGCGATGAGCAGCTAGGTAGTTACCAAGCACACGGAAGTTTGGAAAAGAACGCTCTATCCTGCATGAGGTTCTGCTCTACTCATTTTTTAAGGTATTTTTTAAGGTTTGTTTATTTTTGAGAGAGGAAGAGAGACAGAGCCTGCGCGGGGGAGGGGCAGAGAGCGAGGGAGACACAGAATCTGAAGCGGCTCCAGGCTCTGAGCCGTCAGCACAGAGCCCGGCGTGGGGGTCGAACTCGCGGACGGCAAAATCAAGACCCGAGCCGAAGTGGGACGCTTAACCACTGAGCCACCCAGGCGCCCCTCTACTCATTGTTAAATAAGAACACATGATGGGGGGGGGTGCCTTGGGTGGCTCAGTCAGTTAAGTATCCAACTCTTGGTTTCGACTCAGGTCATGATCTCATAGTTCGTGGGATCAAGCCCCTCGTCGGGCTCTGTGTTGACAGTGTGGAACCTACTTGAGACTCTCCTTCTCCCTCTCTGGCCCTCCCCCACAGTGTGTGCGCTCTCTCTCTCTGTCTAAAGAAACAAATAAACATTTAAAATCACAATGATAATACTGAGTGTATGGTTCACGTGTAGGATTTACAATGTTCTCCGGAAATCTTGCTGTTCGCTCACAAATACCGTTGGCTTGATCGAGGAGTCATTAACTCTTTCCACAAGCGCGTTTTGAGCTCCTCTCAGATACGGGAGTGCGTCCGGCTCCTAGCTTACCTTCACTCCTCTCCTGCTGTTCCTTAACAGATCCCAGCTAATGTGGCGGGGACAGACGGGTCCGTCTGGCCTCACCGACACCTGACTCCAGTGGACGGCAGGTCAGGCTGCACCCCAGTTCAGCATCCCTCAGCGGCCGGCGCCCTGGGGGGATTCCGACACCAAGCCGCTAACACAAAATCACAGTGGTCGCAGAGCAACCCTTGTCTAAAAGCACAGTCTTTGTACTTGACACACTACGGCCCTACTCACAACTCACCCTGTAAGTGAATCGTCGGGGTGATTCTTCAAGTAGCGTCTTCCAGATTTTCATGCAGGGAAGGAGAGAGAATGTTTCTTTCCTTCCTACAAATATCACAAAAAAATTGTAACACAGAGGCCCTCTCCCATCCCAGAGATCTAATTATAACTGTTTTCTTATTCACAGTGCACTTCCTCTGAAATAATGAGCTTTTCAATACAAAGAGCCCCAAAATGGTGGCTGATGAATTAATTCACCAGAGGAGAAAGCTCAGAAAGACAAAAGTGTGAGTAAACAGGACGCCAGTCCCCAAGGCTCAGAGAGGTGTGTCATCCATTGCTAAGAATCACGGGGACAAATTGCTTGGAAAACTACTAATGACATTTCTGTTTCTTTATCATGGGTAAACCCAATGTTTCCATAATTGGACATAAATGGAACACAGGCAAGCGTGGCCCGTCCACCCGTGTTACACTGCAGTATTGGCCGTGGGCTTGGTAGCACTTCCACCCAAACCATTTCCAGCCCAACTGCTCCCAAAGTCAAGAGAAAGCCCTGATGTCGTCTGAATGTGCAAAAATGGCTCAATGGCTCACAGCATCAGCTAACCGTGACCTTGAGGTTTGTCCATACAACCAGCAGCTTTGGGTTTTCCTGAAGTTTCCAGAGATAAGAATTTAGGAACCTCGTGGATATAGGGAAGGACTTTCTATTTTTCGCCAAGGTCTGTACTTAACAACCCTGGAGAAGACCCAAACTGTATCTCATATTATAGATCTCCAACTCCAGCTCAGGCTGGATTTTCCTCATATTTAGCTGCTATGCCATTTTATTTATTTTATTTTATTTTATTTATTTTATTTTATTTATTTTATTTTATTTTATTTTATTTATTTATTTTATTTTATTATTTTATTTTATTATTTTATTTTATTTATTTTATTTTATTTATTTTATTTTATTTATTTTATTTTATTTTATTTTATTTTATTTTATTTTATTTTATTTCAGAGAAAGGGAGAGAGCACGTGCGAGCAGGGGAGAGGGGCAGAGGGAGAAAGAATCTCAAGCAGGCTCCACACTCAGTATGGAAACCAATGTGGGTCTCAATCTCACGACCCCGGGATCACGAGCTCAGCCGAAATCAAGAGTCGGATGCTCAACCAAGCCACCCAGGTGCCTTGGTTTTATTTTTTTATTTTTTTATTATTTTGCGTCGCCTCCCTCCTGACCTGGGACGGGGGGGTGGCTTCCCCACGGCCTGTGCTGAGGGGTGCTCTGCCTTGCGGGTGGCTTCTGACATCAGCTTCCCTCCCAGCATCAGCCACAGTGTGGGGGGAGCTGCGGCCAGATGGACCCCAGAGGGCCTTTCACGGAGACCTCTTCCTCCCGGCCCGGCTGCTTGCTACGTACGAGTCGGGTTCCGGAAACCGTCTCCTACCACCAGCTTCTTGTTTGTTTGCATTTTGCCACCAATTTAAAGTGCCCGCAAGTACCCAGCGGCCGCAGCCTGGGGTCGGCAGGCAGCAGCAGCATTCAGGCGGGTCCGGAGGCACCCCCTCACTCTCAGACACATTGCCACCGCAGGCTGGAGCCCTCGGCGGGCACATGGCCATTCCCCAGCTGCAGGCGCGGGCAAGGCTCAGCTAAGCCGGCTGCAGAAACCGGGGCGGGTCCACTGGGGACGGGGGACTGGGCTGGGAGGGGCGGGCGGGGGCGAGGAGGGCGCGCTTGTCACCCCGGGGAGACACTCACGCCTCGCCCTGACACCCCGGGTGGGGTATCAGGTAACCGTGGCAGCTGTCCAGGGGCGGCACAGGAGAGAATGCCCTGCCAGGTGATACGGGGAGTTTTACATCACCGGGGGTTATTAGCCAACCCGGGGGCCTCCCGGAGAAAGTTCCTGAGGCTCTCGTGTGGTCAGATCCATCAGTTGTTTCTGCGCCCGTTTTGTCTGACGATGGTTTCTCGCTAAGCCCATCGCTTTCCCGGGGTTGCTTTGAAGGTTGTTCCCATTTGTCGGCTGGCTGGCTGCGCGTCTTTTCATCTACTCACCGTCCCGTCTCTCTACCTGGCTCTCCTCTGTGAGGAGACAGTCAAGGCCGTGCTCAGCTGGACAAGTTGCCAACAAGGCGTGCCGCTGAGAAATGGTTTCTCAGAGGCAGCCACACACCTCCACTTAGCAGTGCCGGGGGAGAGGTGGCAGGGCACAGTGCGACCCGCGAGGGGACGGGCGAGGCCGAGGAGCGGCCTCCTCCTCCGCGGGCCTCCTGTTCACACCAGCTCCGGGGCGCACGTCTGCCAGCGAGGTGCACCTGCCGCGCACCCGGGCCCGGACGGGCGGGGACTCTCCTTGGGGAACAACGCACATCGTCCCGGGAAGCCCCCCTCCCTCTTCCTCTCCTGGCTGGGGGCGTGCGGGTCCAAGGGCAGGGCCAGGAGGCACAGAGCGAGGCCGGAGCGCGTCCAGCTCCCAGATCCCAGGCGTTCGGGGCGTCCCCGCGATCTTCCCCTCGGGAAGCAAACAGTGCGGCTTGTCCTTGAAAGAGGCAAAGAAAAGCCTGACGCTGAAGCCCAGCCACCGGCGGCGGTGGGAGAGGTGGTTTCCTCCCGGCGAAAACCAGACCTCGCTGACAAATTGTGTAAGTGATTGATTTTAACTTTCCCCCTCTTTGCAGCAAGAGGGAAGGTCTGCGAAGTTTCCAGTCAAAATGGCTCATGAATGGGTAATCACAACAACGCTAACAGTCTTTTGATTTCCTGACAGATCCGTGGTACTCGTGAATTTTGCATGATTGATGGCTGTTGACTGACAATGGGTTTTATGGAATAATGACTGGAGTCCCAGACGGCAAACGGCTGAACGCACAAATGAAACACCCTACCCAAGAGGAGTACACAAGTCATGATTAAAGAGCCTAGCTTTCAAAACTGCTCCAAACAGGCCCAACCTCAAAGAGGCTGCGGCAATTCTGTGAGCCCCCGAGCTGCACAGGACGGTCCACCTTCTCACGGATCCTCTTGCAAGGGCTCCGTGTGGGCCCGCGACGCGCCCAACCCTCGGGTGGGAACACTGCGGCCTCGTGCTACAGCCGTCTCTCCTCAGGAAGCTTGTAATCGTGGTCAGTAACCGCAGTCACGTCCAGGACCCCCGACCTGTGTTCGGGCCACCTCGAATCAGGTGCCGGGGGAAATATGCAGGCCCATTCACAACCTCAGTGAAAACCAAAACCCTGTGTGCTTGTAGGACCCCACCGTGAGCAGGAGAAGAGAAGCAAATGGTGCCAAACTCACACATCACTCAGGAGCAGCCACGGCCCCAAGTCTGCATTTCTGCATGCAAGGTCCCTTGTGACTCACACGGGACTCCATTGACACGCAAGGTGAGTTCTGCCGCATTGGGGAACCCGGCTGAGCTTGGCCCGGGTAAGGGGCTGGTGGGAAGGGGCCGGCCCGGAACGGAACTCCCCGCCCCCCAGGAGTCCGGAGCAGGTAGGAGCCGGGAGTCCATTCTGTTCGCGGAGGGTGGGACCCTAGGTCACGGCCCCCAGAGCAGGCTGCTGAAGAGACGGCTTCTCTCAGAAGCACGCAGCAGGCCAAGTAGCCCAGCACCCTGAAGCGTGAGCCGGGCACCCTACAGGGAATCCCGCAGGAAGCAGAGTTCCGGGATTCAGGCAGACAGAACACCTTCAGCAATAATGGCGCGAACGAGGAGAGCACGCGCTGAGCCTCGAGCGTGCCAGGTGTGTGTAGAGTGCTCCACCCCTGCACTCAACCACCGTCCAAGTGGCCTTTGCCACCATTGTCGTCACCATCCTCATCGGAGACCCGAGGACGGGTCTTAGAGGTCTAGAGTGATTTGCCAAAGACTCAAACCCAGGCCTGTCTGGGTCCCGGACCAGAGCCAGTAATGGCCCCCGAGACCAGCTTCTCACCACTGACGAGGGGGGCCTGGGGCACGCAGGTCCTCAGGACAGTGGTGCCAGCAGCAGGCTGGGTCCTACGCTTGCCCTAGGACGGCTGCCTCCAAGACTGAGACAACAGGACGAGTGGGTGTGGGGAGTCAGGTCCAACCCATGACCCCACGAACTCAGGGCCGGGCACAGATCTCCAGGAGGGGAGCCTGGACAGGGCCAGGGCAGGGCAGGGCCCAGCCCCACTCCACACCCGCCTCCCCCCACCACGGGGGAAGCGCCTCCTTGCCTGGCGGGTCCTTATAATCGGTAGCTCCGATTGGATGGTTTCTCACAAGCCTGCAAGTCCCATCTTAAAAGCAAGAATTCTCTGCTGCAAACGTATGAAAAATGTATGCAAAGCAAGTCCTGAGAATATTTGCCATCTCTCACGGCTGGTTACTTAAAATGACCTTTGAGGGGCACCTGGGTGGCTCAGTCCGTTGAGCATCCGACTCTTGATTTCAGCTCAGGCCATGGTCTTCCGGTTCATGGGTTTGAGCCCTGTGCTGGGCTCTGTGCCGACAGCGTGGACCCTGCTTAAGATTCTCTCTCCCTCTCTGTCTGCCCCTCCCCTGCTCCTGCTCTCTCTCTCTCCCAAAATAATTAAATAAACTTAAAAAAAAATGAACTTTGAGATCATTCCGAGTCTCAGTTCCCCGAAGGAAGAGCGTGGCTGTGTCTCCGCCAGAGGGAAGGTGGCCAGGAGGGATCCGTGAGCAAGGCGGGCGCGTACACAATGGCCCAGAGCGGCTGCGGGAGCTGTGCAAGTGCCGGGTGAGGGCCGGGGCCCCGGGGAGAGGCCGCCGACCTCACTTTGCTCATCTGTGACATGGGGAGAAGCGCCCAGGCCAGGTGGCAAGTGCCCACGAGTGTCAGCCCTCGGTCTAGTTCGGTCTCCTCCCCGAGGAGGGGAATGGAGTCTCCTCCCCACAGGTCAGAGCCACAGAGGGTCCCGCCAGTAACGCAGCTTCCTCAGTGTCTCCCCCTCTGGCTTCCTTGGGGAGTGCATGTTTCTCGCTCCGAGAGGCGCAGAGGTCCGCCGAGAGCCCGGCGGCACCACCGGGCCACTGCCTGCTTTGAAAGCCAGACCCACGCGCTAGTTCATCCTGAGCTGTGTGTGTGTGTGTGTGTGTGTGTGTCGGGGGAGAGACGAAGGATGGCATCACGGATGCTCAGAAGCTTCAGGAGATGCTCTCCCGGCCCGGGCAGCAGGCGGTGTCTCTGGAGCCACGACCTCTGCGCGGGAATCACAGCTGCTTTCAGATCGTGGGGTGTTTCCTGAGCTCTCTGCTCCAAGGACCTTCCTGACACGACAGCTGGAACCCTGGGAACAAACTCGACAGCTCCAGCCGGCGGGCTGGGAGAAGCCCGAAATGCAAGAGCCCCTCCGGAGACACTGTGGCCCCAGCAAGGTGGCCAGCGCTCAGAGGGGTGTCGGTCACACCGGGCCGTGCAACAGGGGCCACAGCGCACAGAGCTGGCGGGAGGCGGGAGGGGCCGGCACAGACCCAGGGCGGCAGCAGCCCCAACAGGACGGAAGGAATAGGAGCCCCGGAGGCTCAGAGCCGAGTGCGGGGCACAGGCTGGGCCCCACCGGCCACTGTCCACCTGCAGCCCAGGCAAGCGGCTTACGTCGTGGCACCTCAGTCCCCCCATGTGTGAAGTCAGACGGGGTGAGGTTCCCCACCTCCCGGGCTTGGAGAACTAATGAAGGCTCCACGGCTGAATGACTTAGACGCCTCATTCCTAAGCAGCGGAGGACGTCGGCACCCTTGCACCCGCTGCCCTGGCATATTCACATCGCTCGAGCAGTGTTTCCCAAACTGCGTTCCGTGGAACACCAGAGCCGAGGGGCAGCACGAGACGCTGTGCAGAAAACAAGGGTCGGTGCGCAGCTACTTTCGGAACTTGCTGGGTAAATCGAAGCTGAACAGAAATCTTTGCTGCGGATCTCCTCAGAGCCTTTAACCTGCCTCCCCAGCATGGCCACCAGCCCTGCCTGGCCATCTCTCCCCCTTCCCTGCATCATCTCAGCCACACCCACCAGACCCCCGTGCCCTGGTGACCCCATTGTCAGGTCACATCACCGCCCTGCCGATAAGCTCCAGAGGCCCCCAGACTCACGGAGGAAGAAGGCCAGGTGACTCACGGGTCCTTCACCGCCCGGGATGTGTCCCCTTCCTGCTGACCTCACCTCCTGCTCCCTTCCACGGGCCTGGCACAGCCCAGGGCTCAGCTCCAGGGGCCTGTCTGGGCTGGGCTCTGCAGGGCCGACTCCTTCTCCTTCCTGTGTTAATACAGTGCCTTCCTCCCACACAGACCCTCTCCCACGGTATTCCAGACTGTGGCCTGCCCCGCTGCCCCGGCACCGAGGGGCCACCTGACCGTGCCCACCTTTCTTTTCTGCGTCCGTGTCTCCTTCTCACGTTCTCCCACATTTCCTCCTTTGCTTCTTTACCGTCCACCTTCCCCAAATATCATCTCCTTGAGAGCAGGGACCTTTGCCTAGAACGGTGCCTGGGATATGTGGGTTACTCAACAAATTTACGCGGAACGAATAAACGAACTTCTACTAAAAGTGGTTAGCGTGTAGCATTTCTCCCCAAGTCACTGGAAAATTCATTGTTTTATTCAACAACTGTTAAGTGTCTGCCATGTGTCCGGTCGTGTTTTAGGATACAGAAAGTGGAATCATCTCTCTTAGAGCAGCATATATGACTTGGGGAGAAGCGTCACTGCAAAAACATTTCTATTATAAGGAGGATGATCAGCCCACCCAGTGCCCTTCCTCCTTGGGGCAGGGATTAAACAGGGTGTGATCAGATTCTCGGAGCCTCCATGGGGCCATGGGTGTGAGTATCTCGTCCAAAGTCTTAGAACATGAACCGACGGGACACGGTAGGGTCCTGAAGCAGGATGCCAGTGAATTGCCAGCCCAAAAGGTGGGCAGGGGCCAGGAGTCAAGACAAAGTCAAAACAGAGGCCCGGACCCACGAGGGTGCAGACAGGTCAGGAGAACATGGGGTCGGGGGGCGAGCGACACAGGTGGAGTGGGCACGGAGGACAGGACCACAATAGAACACAGCCACAAAGACAAAAAAGAGACATGACATAAGAGACCCCGAGGCAGTGCACAAACCCATACCAAAGGGAGAACAACTTTGGGTAGGTGAGCAAATCCCGTCTTTGAAGGGCAAGCGATTTTTCCTTTTCGCAAGGAACACCAGTTGGTAGGGAGGTCGTGAGCACACACAGTGGCTTCCTAATAGAGACGTTGGAGAATTAATGAGATAGCCAGTCTGAAACGTTTCCATCTTGAGGGTGGGAGTCATGCCTTTGTTATGTGCTGCACTGTATTTAATCAATATTTATTCCGGCATTATTAGCTGTAAGCACAATAAGAGAAAAAAAAAGTGTCGTGTAAATATAAAGTCTTATTACAGCTAGCAAATTGGATGCATACGCTGATTAATTTGAAATCTGTTTGGATATCCTCTGGATCATATTGCCAAGTTCCTGGATGTTCAGTTTGAACTGGTGACTTTCAAAATTGATGCTGAGGGCAAGAGACAGTGCTAATTAGCGTGTGAGCTCTTCACGTCTGAAAATCTGGGAATGAGTCCTTCTTGGGTCAAAAGTGAAAATGAGCTTGGTTCTCTCACTCTGATCCCTGTTGACACTCTCGTCATCACAAAACTATCATATTATTTGGCATGGCCAGCAGGCCGTGTCAAGAGAGCCTCAAAGCCAATGCTGCAGGGCACGGTGGTGGAACCAGGCCACACCGTAGCAGGTAGGGAAGTTTCCAGACAGCCGTCTCCACGCTACAGAAACGGCACAGGCCAGCGGCTTTAGCCCTTTGATTGCGTGTGCAGTAAATTCATATGGGCTGATTTTAAGGGGGGGGGGGGGAGGGATTAATGATGCATATCCAATCTAAAAGATAGTGTTATCTACTTTATTTCACTACTTGTGTTTCATTTCATTGATTGTGCCCTCTAATCTTAAGTCGCATAAGCATATAAAATGATGCAATATAGCAGAACATAAGCCTTTACCCACTGAAGTGCCTCACGGCACAGCCCATCACCTCCAAGCTGGCCTGCGTGCTCCCGCAATCACAGGGCGTGACTGAAAGATCCGGCACCGTTTCTGTCCCCGCAGTCACCAGCCGGTTTCCTGGGAGCAGAATTCAGTGCCTGGGAGGGGGGCGGGTCCTAAGGAAGTGCTACGGGCCCTGTCCTTCGTTCGTCCATTCGCTCATTCATCAAACATGTTAAGGTTGCCCTGGGGAATCAGCAGGACTCCGGGATGCTAGGCCGTGGGCTGCCGTCGATGCAAATAGACCGAGGGCGGACGTGAAGCCGAGCGACTAGTGAGGTGATCCCTGGCCGCCGGAGAAGACGGAGAGGTGCTTGGCCCCACGGGCGAGGGGCAGCGCGCGCCCCCCTCCAAGCAAGGTGGGAGCAGGCAGAGAAACCAGGCTGTCCGGCCGACCTCCAAGCGCCATCGGGATTGTCTGACGCTCGACGAGGGGCCCAGCAGCACGTCACAGCCATCGTGGAGCCTTTGGCTGCTGGCGCTGTGAAACGAGGCACCATCCAGTGACAGGGGTGTAGGCCCGGACTGAGCTGAAAAGCACGCTGGGGACGCGGAGTCAGGAGCCGGGCAGGCCTGCACAGGCTGCGTCTAACTCAGGGCCAGCTGCTCTCTTTTGTCCGCTCCTTCAAGGGTTTCTCGTGGGGTGGGGTCCGCCACCCAGGTCCTGGGGAACAATGCTGCACGACTTCCACCGCGCAGGGGACGGCCCCTGGGTCCTGCTTCAAGATCCCAGGGCCCCGGCCATCCCATCCCTCGTGGGCCACAACGGAGCGAGTGTGGGCTCCGCGACGGGGTCTCAGGCCAGGCCAGCCGTCGGTCAGAGGCCTCCTGGCGGCCCCTCCCACCCCACCCTCCAAGCGTCGACGTCCCCGAGAAGTATCAGTCAGCTTTCTGGGCCACCTAATGACTTCATCAATAACGTTTACCAGCTCCGAAGGTCACCGGAGGAAGGAAGGCCGTGGGAAGCGCCCGGGGGGCGGGGGGGAGAAGGAGGTGCCGCGTGGGCCGATCCGGAGGGTCAGCACCCCGTTCCCCGCGTCCGTGACTGGCCCTTCGGGGTCAGTGTTAATTGAGCTGGAGCACGAGGACGAGGGGCTGGCGGCCGGGGCGCCGTCTGCCGCGTGTACGGCCACCGCCAACGCCCTCCGAGCATAATTCCATTTTATGTCTTTCACATTTAATAGCAAATTCGCCATTTAATCTTGAAGACAGAAGTTACTTATTCTCCATCTACCTCTCCCCGCGCTATCATCTCACGCCACTCACACTGGCCGGTGGCAGAAAGCCCATCACACTCCCAAATCAGGCCCATTTTTTCATTAGCTCATATCCTTCCTGAGGTGGCCTCCTTTACAGATGGCTGATCCGCAATCAACACTAGTTTGTTTCAATCAGAACAGCACCCGTAACTTCTCATTTAAAAACTGCTTCTCCGGAAGCACATTAGCGGGAGGCCGAGCGGCGGCGGGGGGTGAGGGGGGCCGGTGATTGTAACAATAGGTTGGGTTTTCTTTTTTTTTTCCCCCCTTCAGAAAAAAAACAGCTGAAATCCCAAGAAAAAAAAAAAAGAAAAGGAAAGAAAAACTGCGTATGCATTTGCATATCGCTCCACGGACCTCGGTGCAGATTTAAGTCTATCCTAATTGTTCATGTGCGTGGTGTCCCCTCTGAGTTGGGAGAGGAATTAATAAATCCCGTTTTCAACCTTGGAACCCGAAACAAGCGGGGGTGAGTCCCTTCTCTTGACCCGAGGACCCAGGAACCATTGGCACAGTTCAAAACGTGCACATAATTGTATGCAAAAATCTACATTTTGAACACTCATTTCATTACCTTTCACCTCTTGGGAGAGGTTTTGGGAAAAGAATAGCCAAGGCTGTAGCATCATTCTTTCCTAGAGGGAGGGAGGGAGGGAGAGTGTGGAATTCGGGAAAGGCCACAGGCCAGGTGCTGGGAAATGTGGACCAGCATGTTCAGAAGGCCCCTCCCCACCCCGGCTGTCACTCTGACCCTCCGCCGTCCTTTGTGAGCCAACCGGGGCTTACCCGTGACCCTGCTGCACCGAGGTTAAGCATGAACACTTTTCAAAGGCTAGTTCATCCACGCTGGGAAATGCTGACTTCAATACCAGGAGGCTTTAAAATGATTTTCTTATCTTGCTCATCGTTCCTGTATTTCACTTGGGTAAATGCAACACGGCCACGCGCACACCCAGAAATCACATTTGTCACGAAGTGAAAGGCACAACTTAACATTCGATCCCTGGTGAGTCAATGCCATTGCTTAACAGGGAGGGCGATGAAAATTTATCAGTGTGTTCACAAGGTATGGGCCACTGAAATCTAACGTTGGGGTCTTTGCGTATTTATTATTTACGAGCTGGAATCGGTAATGCTCCCTACTTCCTCGTCCTAAAAAATGAAGTCACGAGTTGTTTTGAATATATAGTAATCGCCAGATCCCAGGAGATCCACCGCTAAGTGACTACTGCTTCCTTCCAAGTAGGCTTATTGGCATGTTTTAACACTGTTGTCTTTCTCAAAATATAATTGGAATTCCTATTTTGGAACTGCCTGTGTGAGCAAGTCAAAGATGTGTAGAACCAGACGGTTGAAAACGGTCCTTTAGATGAAGTCGTCCAAACCTGGGGACGACAAAGTTTGAGGTCACTGCAGAGCTGGGTCAAGGTGAGTGCCGGCCAAAGGCAAGTATGCGGTTGGCCCCGATTCCCCAAGTCTGGGGCAGGGGGAGTTGGCGGGGAGCGGGGTGGAGCCAGAGCCGGAAGTGCAGTCTTAAGGCGGAGACAGGCGGCAGATCTCTGGCCCCCTCACTGTGTCCATTGGTGGCCACACTCCCAGACCAGAAAGGGAACGTGGCCAGACCACTTCTCCTGCTGGGGAGAGAAAGGAAGAGACCTCCTCATGCACAGGTGAGGTTTTCACGAGACTCTAAATCGAGCCCCTTTTTACTAGCTACACTGATGTCCAACAAGTTCATCAGACGGCCACTGATTTTTAACCCTGCGGTCAGTGTTTCGTTTGGTTTTGTTTTTAATAACGAAGATTTGGAAATTTTGAAGGAAAAGAGAAAAAGAGTAGTACCAGTAAATGTACACATTTTTGCACCGTGCACTGAATTAGGCTCTTTTAAGCCATGAGAGGAGTTACACGGTTTTCTTGGGTTTTACCGATATTATTGACCTTTCAGAAGAAATGTTTTATAAGTAACTCCTGGGTCCCCTAGACCCCAGCCTCGCACAGTCTAGCGCTTTGGATCTACCAATGTGGAAGGTGTGCATAAAATCAGAGCAAAAATTAGAACAATGACGAGAAGAGAATAAATACAGCAATGTGTGCCACGGCAACCACACTCTCGCACGTTTGCTGAGATACAGGGCTGCCTGAACCCTTCACTCAGCAGTGTCAGTTCGGGCCGGTCCCAAGGCCCTGACTATTGGCTTCAAGGTCATGGCACTGGCGAGGCACCCAGGAAATCAGCAGCAGAGGTTCAGCCAGAAGCTCAGTTTCCCCACACCTGGGTTCGGCCTGCAGCTGCTACCACGGCTGACACTTTCTCCGTTTGCGTGAGCCCATCTTTGGCAGAAAGCAAGCAAGACAGGGTGAGGAACGGAAGGATACAATGTAGTAATAGATTAGTCCTCACCTTATTTTTAATAATTATCCACAGATGGGGCTGGACTTTTGTCAAAAGTCAAGAGGATCCCTCCTCCTTGGGATACCCAAAGGGGCTTGACTTGTCACAGATTCTGAAGGCAGTTCCTCCAAGAAGACAAAGAATATTTCAGTTCAGATTCAACTTTCTATTGAAAAGCTCCCAAGCAGAGAAATTCTTCCACTAAGGTGAGAAAACCAAAGGCTGCCCACGGTCCCCCAGTCCATAGGTGACAGAGCCGGGATGGGGACTAGCGTCCTCAGCTGGGGTTATTCCAACAAGGCAGAATTCTTGGAATCTCCGTACTTATCCAGGTGATCGCTTTGGAAAGAAAAACCTTTAGTCACGGATGTCGGTTCTGTTGTCGGTTAACTAATCTATCACTTATGTCTAAGGCGGAGGAAAATGTGAGACAGAGTACGACGTGGCCTTCACCTTCCAGAAGCTGCCTTGGTTTCCCACCCTGACGGTGCTCTTGTGTCGAGAAGATGAATGTCTACGAACTTACCCGTGGTCTTGAGCACACAGCTAGAGGCAAGTTCACATTCCTATCCACACTCGATGCCTCATTTATTTCTTCAGTAATTGTTTTAAGCTTATTAGAAAGAAAGAGAGAGAGAGAGAGGAAACGGGGGAGAGAGAGAGAGAGAGAGAGAGAGAGAGAGCATGAGTGGGGGAGGGGCGGAGAGAGAAGAAGACAGGATCTGAAGCAGGGCTCTGAGCTGACAACAGAGTCCCTGACATGGGGCTCGAACTCATGAACGGCAAGATCATGACCTGAGCCCAAGTCAGACACTTAAGCCACTGAGACACCCAGGCGCCCCACATTTCTTCAATGAAAAAATTAATTGATTTCTACACCAAGTCAACACCTGAGAGGTGTGCACAAAGCCCAGCAGAAGCAGAAAGGGGGACATAAGCCAGATGGGAGGTCAGAATGGACATCTCAGAGGAGCCCACACACCAGTTTCAAAACTGGTGTTGGCAAGAGGCAGGAAGGGCTGGGGCGTCCGTGGGGGTGGAGATGCGTGTTGGAAGCAGAGGGGGTGCCCGTGCACCAGACTCGGGGGCCCCTGGAGGACGAGTGATGTGGTCGGGCTGGAGCAGAGCACAGCTCATGCAGGGAGAGCTGCGGCCAAGATGAAGCCAGGAAGGGCCAGTGGGGAGCCAGCAGCAGGGGCAGCACGCAGGGAGCCATGGCTCAGTCTGCACCTGCAAGAGGCTTCTGACGCCTCTCCTTTGTTTCTGCCTGGTCCTCCCACCTGAATGTTTGCTTCCTCCGGGTCCCACCCCGCGCTTACACTCCGCTCGCCTCTGCCCCCTCAGCTTTAAGGATTCACGCGAGACCCCGCCGCGACGTCCCCTGTTGTGCGCCCTTTGAACTGACCCGGCTTCTTTTCTCCCCCAGATGTAGCATCGTGGCCTCACCCAGATGTCACTCAGCTGCATTGGTCCCATCTGGTAGACCATGGCCAACGCCATGGGCAAAAGTTCTCCCTCCCCCCCCTTCTCCCCCTCTTCCTCCTCCTCCTCCCCCTCTTCTCCTGTTACTTCTTGGTTTAGCATGGTGTACACCCTGAGTGAGTGAGAGCTAATAGATTTTTCATGAATGAGTGAATGAATGAAATTTATCGATAAAGCACACTCGAAGACCTTTAGTCAGGAAGCAACAAGATCAGATCTGCCTCCCGCCCCCCAAATCTGGGGAAGAGGGGAGGTAGGCTCATTTGTTCTTTCACTGATAAATTAACCCATTGAACAAATACTGGTCGAGAATCAACTATGTGCAGAGCTCAGTGCTCAGCACAGCGATACAACGACAGGCGAAACAGAAATCCTCCTTTCCCTGACTGCGTTCGTTAAGTAGTCAGGGAAAGAGACATTAGACAAAGAACCACTCAAACACCCAAAAAAGTACATGGCTTCTGCCCATTCAGACACAACAGATGAACATGGGCTAAGTATTTCGTAACAGTTCATTGAGTATCACCTAGGTACTAGGGATTATGTTGGACATGGGCACTTAGCTTCAGCAAAGCCTATTCTGACAACACATCACTGCTGTAAACCCCACAGGATGTGGGCCTTACAGCTTGCTACACGCCATGCAATTTCCAAGCCAGCAACATTTCATTACAGGAAAAAAATCTGGACAATCCTCTGGTTATTCTCTACATTGACAATACTTCTGGACTGGAAATCATTAAGGAAGAATTTGGGAACAAAGGCACGTCCAACGTGCAAATCAAACTGGATCTTCCTCCTCTTCTGGATGGTGCCTGGATCTGAAATTGGACGCGGTCCCTCACCGTCTCGGACTCGGTATCTTTTCTCAGACTTTTCCTAAACACACAAATTGGTGTGAACGGAATCACACGGCCGTCAAAATTCACTAAGGATCACGTGCTCCCACGAAACGTTAAAAGCAACTGTTTGCCTGATCTCTGTTACAAAGCTTTTGAGTGCAAGCAAAAGTGAGCGCGGCCTAAGAAAGCGCACGAAGAAGAAGCAGGGACAAGCGTCCACGTGACGGTGCTTTTCACATCCTCGTGTAACTTTTTACAGGTACAACTCTGAACGAAAACAACCCAAAAGTCCTTTACAAGGAGTTCGGAAACTGAGCAGGTGTGATGCCTCCCAGGAGCAGGCAGGGGTGGAAACTGAGGACCTGCTCCGAGTCTGACCGTGACATCTCCTTGCAGTTTGACCTCGAACAAATCACCCATTCCCCGTGTGCCTCCCTTTCACCCAATCTGTAAATCTGGGCTTGGCAATGACCCTTGGTTACCTCACGGGTAAGCCGTGAAAAGAAATGAGATAACACTTCTGCACTCACAGGGAAAGCTGGAGAGCACGCAGAAAAGCAGGAAGAAAATGATTAAGAAGAAGCTGGCCTCCTTGAACAAAGGCTAAAAACACTCAAGATAATTTAGCCTAAAAAGAACACCAAGGAGTGACTTAACTGTGGCCTTCAATTGATCATGGTATTTTTGTGTGGCTCTCAGTCTCTTCCCCTCTCTCTTGCTGGTGTACGCCCTCCCCCTCTCCCAGCCTCAGCAAAGGAGAAACACCGTCCTTACCCATCACTCAACCCTTCCCAAGTCAACCAAACTATTAGCCTCGCGACTTTGCGGGACCCTGCATTGAGGTCACCTACTGGAAAGTTGCCCCCTTCTACCACCTTAAAGCTCCCTTCAACCTCTTGCCTGTCTGCTGGCATTGATCTGAAAACCCCCAACCTTGTATCCAATGTCCTGGCTCCTGGGCCACCTGGCATTGCTAGAATAAAATACAGCATCGTGCAAAGTTGTCGGACGACAAAATTCGTGTTAACCTAAAAGTGATCCTTGTATATTCGTCTTTACCCACGCCTGTAGTGGCTCCCTCAGCAATGGCCTCACTTGAACTCGACCGAAAGTACTCAGACTATTCAGGCCGCTGGTATATAGAAAGGAACCCAGAGAGGGGGACGCTCTGGAAAAACAATGTGAAAGGCTAACGTAGTCATCACGTGACCAACTCATTCTAAAAACAGGATGGGGACGAAAATTGCTGAACCCAGACCCTTGGACAAAACATCATCATTTAGATCCAACTCCCCGAGCTCTGCCAAACATACAAGAAGCCTGCCACCAGCAAAAGAGATGGGAGAAAACGTAGCAATTCCACTCAGCACGGCAGAATTCAGTGCAGCATACAGTTGTTTAAGGAAGACAGTCATGAAGAAATTGACCTACTTTCAACAAGCAAACAAAAAATACTCCCCTTCCCCGTCGTTCAATACCTACCACATCAGCCGGAGCCCTAAACAGACAGACAGACAAAGAGGAAGATTAGGCTGCTTCGCATTCCTCATAATGAGAGCCACTGGTCACACTGGAGAGGCTTCTATCTCCTTATTATCGTAGAGTCTCCAGCAGAGCAAAGCAAGCCCTTCTTCCCAGTCATTGTCATTCGTCAGTCATCAGTAATTCTTAGCAGCCCGGTGAAAGCTGACTGGCACCTGCATTGACATCAAAACTTGGCCCTCCCCTGCTTACTCATCAGTGGTGTCAAGGATGGAACATGGCAGTTTTAGCAGGAAGGAATCGGTGAGTCGGGCCTTTGATTTGGGATCATAAATCTAGGTTCTTCAAACCACTACTTCGGCACACAGTAAATCAATGTTTCTCCAACTTCCGTGCGTTCGGGACTGACATGCGCTTGTCGAAATGCGTACCGCTTCTGAATCGTTAACCAGTACCCGGGGCATTCCAAGTCGCAGAGAGACACCACCGCGGCGAGCGCTGGTTCTGCTGATGGTTGCTTCTCCCTCAGTGATGTGCTCAAGAACAGCCATGAGATCCCAAGCCTGTGGGGGAAAGTAGGTAGAAGAACAGATATTGGTTCAGTGATTAAAGCCCCAAAGCTCTATTTTTCTTTTTTTCTTTTTAATTTTTATTAATATTTATTTATTTTTGAGAGAGAAAGAGTGTGAGTGGGGAAGGAGCAGAGAGAGAGGGAGACACAGAATCCAAAGCAGGGTCCAGGCTCCGAGCTGTCAGCACAGGGCCCGACGCGGGGCTCGAACCCACGAACTGTGAGATCATGACCTGAGCCGAAGTCAGACGCCCAACCGACTGAGCCACCCAGGCGCCCCCCAAAACTCTATTTTCCTAAGAACTATGCTCAGTAGTGTGTTTCATTGAGTCATAGAGATTCCTGCATTCGCCAGTTTCCTTCATCACTCAAAGCCCTCGTGGACATCTCTAGAATGAGACCTTGGTACCACCACGACAATGCTTACGCACCTTACAAACAGTTTTTTAATAAGTCCACATTGCCAGAGCACTCTGAGACCATCAGATAAAAGCTGGTGCAGAATGATGGCTGTATTTCGTAGTCTAGAAGATCGGCCCGAATTCATTTTTGTATATCACAAGGAAGCACGACCGTCAACTGAGAAGGGCAATCCAAGAACGCCATCCCACAGCGAAGTCTCACGTTCACACATGTAACTCGCTTTGGTGGTGGGGGGCAAGGGGGCCGTTTTTAAACGCCGCATGTGGCGGCTACCCTTTCAAGATTAGTTTTGACAGGAATGGGTTAATCTCGTCACCTTTTCTGTTCGTGTTACAGTGGCTGGGTTGTCAAGGAGGTAGATGAACATGGGGCCATTTTCCAGTTTTGTTTCACTGTCAGGCGAGTAGGCCAATTTCATACCATTTGCTGCTTTCATTACTGTCTCAAGATTGTCACAAGAATTGATAAATTTCGGACTGTTTTTCTTGTCCTCATTACAATCTTAAGGTTGTCATGAGAATAAATTGATTTTGTGCCATTTTTTGTCCTCATTACAGTCTTTGTCATGAGAATGGCTTCATTTGGAACCATTTTTGTTCCTGCAGCCATTTTCATCATGAGAGAAGAGATTCTTCAATGGAAAGGAAGAGACACCACGTCCCATGCTGATCTTCACACAGTGAGTCCTCTTGCACACCTCAGGGGGGCGGGGCAGGAAAGGCACACAGCCCTTCTCGTGAGGAATTTTCTGTTGTGACTTTTGTGACCTTGATGTGATGGAAGAAAACAGATGGAAAGCACAATCCCGTCTCCAGTTACTGTTACTTGCATTATGTCCTCCCGAGGGGCAGAGAATGTTCCAGGTTGGCCCCAGAGAACTTCCAGAGGGAGCGAACAGGTGACCCAGGAGGAAAAGTGTATGGCGGAGAGTGAGGTCTGTTAGACAGAGGGGGTAGAGGCTCAGATAGCAGCGCTTTGACAGGACTCTTGTCTCCCGAAGCAACAAATTAAGAAGCATTCATCCCAGCAGCAACTTTTTTGTTAGAAGTAAGAAGATACCATCCAAATATTTCCCAAACATTCATCTCTCCAAAACACGTAACTCCCCCAACATGTGTTTGATTTCCTTTGCTGGAAAAGTATCCAGATCCTAATAAACACAAACTAGATGACAGCAAATGGGGCCATCTTCCTTAAAAACGGGGTGAGGGCTCAGCGCCTCAAGGCAGAGCAGGGCGGGCCCCCAAATTACACAGGTCCAGAGTAGCGAGAGATTCAGTGTCTTGAGCTTTGAGGGGCTTGCCACCACGATAGATGCTTCTGCAGTTAGAATTCAAGATGGAGGTCCCCTTGGTCTGCGGGCAAAGCTGTGCACATGAGAAGGCAAGAGCGAGCTTAGGCGTGAATCAACCGTTCATGTTCATTTCTTTGCCCGAACTCAAATCAGGCAAACAATTTTTATTTGCTTGCTTTTTTGTGTAAAATACATCAATTGGTTGACTGAAATTAACTATAAGCCACAAACCAAAGACTGGAAGAGGATTATGTAAAGGCGCTTTGGACCAGAGAGGATACTGTATTGAGTAAATATGAGTTTGGGGCCCTCTGGGTTGCCGAGAAATGGACAAGCTTCACGGCCTCTAACAGAAAAAGAAGGATCCGTAACGTGGACCCGTGTGTATGGTCAGGCGCAGCTGCAAAACTGTAGCTTAGATTAGGAAAATCCAAATGTCTGTGAACAGGTGAGTAGACAAACAAAATAGAGTGTACGTACACAATAGAATACTATTCAGCCGTGAAAAATAATGAGATATGACACTTGCCACAACATGGATGAACCTCAAAAACGTTCTGCTAAGTAAGAGAAGCCAGTCACAAAAGACCACACGGTGTGTGATCCAGTTTATATGAAACGTCCAGGGTAAGCAAATCTGTAAAGAAAGAAAATCCAGTCGTGGTTGCCTGGGGCTACTGGGGAGGGGGAAGGAAATGGAGGGTGTTGGGTTTGGGGGGTGATGGAAATGTTCTAAAGTCAGGTTATGGTGCTGGTTGCACGATTCTGTAAATTGATAAAAATCCCATTGCGTTATATACTGAAAGCAGGTGAGTTTCACAGAATGTAAATTATACCTCAATAAATCTGCATTTAAAAGGTAGTTTAGAGACTTCGGTGTATTTTCCCCAGTAGACCATGGACGTGGCCATGGAAGGGAGGACGTCAGGGAGGCTGGGGGGACGATCCACAGAAATTGTTGAACCGGTTTGTTTTTTAACCGAAGAAGAACAATCCCGTAAACATTTGCCTTGTGAGGACATCAGAATAAAAAAGCTGGGGACTCAGTGAACCTGAGGAGGGCTTCGCTGGTCAACCGATGGGCAGCAGATGAACAGAAGAGGGAGGAGAAGGAAGCACATCAACATGAGAGCAAAGAGGAAATACAGACACTGCTGCAGGGAACGCAGTGAAGTGTCCTAGTGAGAGAGGAATATTTTATTCTACCCCCCGTAAAGTGCACTGATCCCCTTTAGAGTGACCTTGAAACTCGCAGGCTGCGCATCCAAGAATCGAGGGGATGCGTTCTGTCATACTCCAGCACTGTGGCTATGAGGCGCTCACGGTCATACAAACACCTGTCCAGGGAGAAGCAACTAAGGCATCCGAACTGCTCTCAGAAGCCCCAGGGAGCCCCAGCAGAGCTTTGGAGACACAGGCAAGAATGACAGAAACGCTCATGACGTGGGTGCCCCTGCCCCGGGTGACAGCGGCCGTGGGGACCGACTACCACATTTCCCTGGTGTGTGACAGCTATGCCAGATTAACATCCTGGGCCCGCCTGATGAGGAGCAAAGAGCGTAACAGGTTGAACATGATAGAATTTCTGGATTGTTCTTATAGGGCAGGGAGTTGTCAGGTGGAAGGGAGAGTCTCTCAGTGGCAGGGAAGTGTTGTATAAGGGTCTGTGAAGGGCTGCTTGTCGAATAAGGAATCTGCCGGAAGGCTCGAACTTTCCCCAGCTCACCTTACACTGGGGCTGGCCTGATGGCTGGCCTGATGGCCCTGCCCCCAACAGGGAGGCCCCAGCCATGCCCGTCACACGTCCTGAACCTTCACTGCACCAGCCAAGTGACCTCCTAACGCCTCACTGCCTTCCGTGCGTTTCTGTGGGCTATGGTACATGTTTGGGCGTCGTCTTCCACAAATTGTTGAGCTTTGCTACCCAAGGGGTCACGTAACGTATGAAGGATTCTGAAATACATCCCCTCGTTCACAGTTGTCCTGCTAACGTGGGACGCTTCGTGAAGACTTGGAGAAGCCCGCACGTCCTCCCTTCGACGCGTGGGCTCTCCCCCACCACCTGCCTTTGTCCCCTTCAGAAGGCGGTCTGCGCCTTCCCGGGTTTGGCCAGCGTGCGGGCGACGGGAGTCAGTCTGCAGCCCAGGGGGAGACGCACTTCCATCAATGCGAGATAAATCCCGGCTGCAAATACAGGTCCCTGATAACCTAATCGCTGAAACCCTGTCAAGTAACCCCTAATTTTGAAGCGAGTGGCTAATTCCCAGCAAATTGATTTACGCACTGTTTGAGGTTTGGCGAGTTGTGCTGTTCATCTGTTATTACCAGGAACTCGGCTCTGCCTGTTCATTTAGATCATTGACACAACCCAGTGCATCGCCCAAGAAAATCTCCTTTGTCAGCACATCCAGAATTTGCTAATTAAATCAACGATGACATTATTCACTATCTCAAGAAAAAAAAAAAAGCCGTCCTTCTCCGCCCCCCTCCCCACCCTCCATGCCTAATCCTTCCTTCCACTTCTTCCTTCTCTCTCTCATTCTCTTCGATTCTGAGTTTCGTAAGCACGGAGAGCCTCGAAAGTTTATCTGGCCTTCCCGGGCTTCAACTCATCTGCCAGCAAGAGCAAACCAGTAATAGAATCCCACGATTCCATCAGGAGTAAACACACCCATGTCTGCGCACAAGTTCACATGCACAGTCAGGCTCGTGTGGGCACAAGCACAGGCAGAACTTCCCTCAGAAAAAAAGCACGATGATCCCAAGCACCTCTGTGCCTGGCTTTTTCATTGTCTACCAAAAGTGTGGATCTCATTAAAATGACATGGGGGTCCAGCGCTGTCTGTCGTCTTCCAGCTGAAGCGAACTCCAAACGCAAGGACTGGCTGTCCCCGGGGCTCCATAATTCTGGGCCCGTAATATCTCTTTGGACTCCGAGTCATAAGGAATTACAGAAGGGGGTGCATGAGCCATTTCGCAAAGCCAAGAAGTTTTAGGGCACGTTTTTCCCGACATCGGAATCTTCCTTTTCAATTCGCAGAAATTTAAAACAGGGCAAGATTTGGACACTGTTTTGCGTTAATAACAACCTACAAAATTCTCCCCTCCTGCAGATAAGGATGAAAATGAGAGTGAAATCAGAAGCAGAATGATGAATCCTCAGAAGAGTATCCTTTATGCAGTTTGTTTTTTAACAACAGCCTTACGACTTTTAGTTCTTAGCAAGAAGTTCGGTGTTTGGCTTTTTTACAATTTTAATTGACTAAGAAGACCATAGACAATTAACATGAGATGCCATGGGGCCGGGCCCTGCCATCTTTTGAAAGGTCAGTGTGGTGTATGGGTACAAGAGCTGGGTACCCAACTGACCAGGCTCGAGAAGCATTTCTGCTGGCTATGTCTCCTCCAAAGACTTATCTGAAAACGGACCAGACGTGGTCTTGTTAACTTGACTCCTGTGGGTCAAGGTTTAGACCTAAAATGCAAATTTTACCTGAAAACGGTGACACATTTGCAAATAAGCGGAGCCTCAAAATAACAGACCCTGTATCAGGTCCAACCAGGGTCAGTAAGTAGTAGAATTTCTTAAAAGCCAAAGAGGGGACGTTGAGGCAGCTCAGAAATTTCCAAGAGCAAGAAGACATTACCTGGAGAAGTTGGAGGGAAAAGGGAAAGACTGGTGTTTCCCAAGCCCCGGGTGGAGTCAGGATCCCGGGAGCTGGAGACACAGAGGAGACCCCTCTCCCGGCAGAGAGGGAGAGAAATACCCAGACCTCTCCCTCCTTTCCTTCTGTTCGCCATTGGCCAAACCCGAGCTCAGGAGATGCAGCCTTCAGACACACAGCCATGTGGGGGGGAAAGACCCAGCTCCCGCAAGCAGTTACGGGGCCCTCCATACAAGTCGAGACCTCTACCGTGAAAATTCAAGATGAACTCACCGCGAAAAGAACACTAAGAAAGCACCCATGGACGATCGATTCCACCTCCCACGTCGCGGATTTTGTCCGATGTGAAGCCGGTTAGCAAAGTTCAGGTCACAGGGAGCAAGTATTCAGATATCAACCACACCTAGGCTTCCTTTCTTCCTCCTCCCCAAGGAGCTAACACCCTGGCATGACAGACTGGCTGTTCTCAAAGAAGAAAACGCAACACGCTTTTGACTACGCCAGTATTTGGCCATGCTACTCCCTCCGGGGAGCTCGGGGGCCTTGCCATCTGTGTGTAAACTAAGTGTGTTGGTGTCATATCCATAACTCCTATACGTTAACCACAAACATACCTTGAAGACTCCTTCTTTTTTCCCTCTTATCCTTTAAGTCCAGACTCCATAGGGGCACCTGGGTGGGGGGGGGGGGGGGCTCAGTAGGTTGAGTTTCCAACCCTTGGTGTCAGCTCAGGTCAGCGTCTCACAGTTCGAGGGGTCAAGCCTCCCGTTGGGCTCTGCACTGACAGCACAGAGCCTCCTTGGGATTCTCTCTCTCCCTCTCTGTCTCCCCTTCTCCTGCTCTCGCTTACTCTCTCTCTCTCTCAAAATAAACAAAAACTTGAAAAAAACCCACTCTGTATACCAGTCTGCAAGCCAAGTCCACTGTGATGCCCGATTTTTTTTTAAACGTTTTTATTTATTTTTGAGACAGAGACAGAGCATGAGCGGGGGAGGGTCAGAGAGAGAGGGAGACACAGAAACGGAAACAGGCTCCAGGCTCCGAGCCATCAGCCCAGAGCCCGACGCGGGGCTCGAACTCACGGACCGTGAGATCGTGACCTGAGCCGAAGTCGGACGCTCAACCAACTGAGCCACCCAGGCGCCCCTGTGATGCCCGATTTTGTAAATAAAGTTTTATTGGAACACAGCCAATGTTCCTCATTTACTTATTGCCTGTGGCTGCTACAGCAGCAGAGTGGAATCACTGGTCAAAGAATGCATGACCCAAGAATCCTAAAAGATTCGCTCTCCGGCCCTTTATAGAAGGAACTTGCTGACCTCTGCTTTTTTTTTTAATGTTTATTTGGGGGGGGGGGCGGGCACGGAAGGGGTAGAGAGAGGGAGACACACAGAATCTGAAGCAGGTTCCAGGCTCTGAGCTGTCAGCACAGAGCCCAACACGAGGCTCGAACTCAGGAACCGTGAGATCATGACCTGAGCCGAAGTCGGACGCTTAACCACTAAGCCACCCAGGTGCCCCTGACCTCTGCTTTAAATGGTGACTCTAAATACATCTCCTCCTTCCAGAATGAATAAATATTATTAGTCAGCCTCTGCCCTTCTTGAAGCGCATTTGAAATTCCATCACCCCAGCGCCTCCCGGCTTGAAAGTAGAAAGCAGGGGAGGAGCGGGATCCAAAAAATAGCACTGTCGGTGGATGGCACAGAATATCCGGCTGGAGAGGGGCGTGAAAAGCAGGACATTTCCCGCCCGGCAGCCAGAGGAGACTCAAGAGCTGAACGGGCCCGCCGACGGACTGTGGTCATTCTAGAAACTTAATGGCAGACCTGCACAGTCATTTGTAAAGTATGATCCCACTTCCCCTGCCAGGGGTGAGAAGGAGGGTTTGAACTCTGACTTCCCTTTCTCAGACGCTGGTCTGAGATGCAGGTTGTGTCTACAGAAGCCAAACAGGGGAAGGCAAGGGAGAAAGCTTCTAGCTTTCCACGGCCCGGCCAATCAGTCCGCGCTGCTGAGTGGGCTAACCGGCTGGGGGGTGCCAGGATATGCCAGAGTTGTTCACGGTGACCGTCCCCACGTCCCACCCACCCTATCCATGCCCACCGCGCCCAAGGGTGCAGCTCGGTGCTCCCAACAAGCAAAACTTCAGTGAAAATATTTGCACCACGTTACAAACCACATTCCTGTTTATAAGAAAGGTGACTGCTTTTGTTGACTTAAGTCTTCATTTCCGAACCTGAAGGAGAGTTCTCCTCAACACATTGCTTACTAATCAACTTTTTTTTCCCCCCCAGCTTGTCATTTTGTTTAATGTTGCAAAACACGGCAATTTTTTAAAGCAGGATCTGATTTTGCAAAGAGATGTCTAAACTTAAGTGAAATAATGGCTGTAACAAAATACCACCAAATATGACAGCTTTGTTCTGCCAATGTAATTTGCTGATTCTGGAAACCAAATGTGGAACCGTCTGTGCCATTCTCAGAAAAGAGCCGTGTGTGACAGACGTAGACCTGGGTAAGCGCCGCGCACACTACATTAAATAGCAGGCTTCGCCGTTCCTTTCTGCTTTTTATTCACTTGTCAGAGCCGGCTTTTTAATACTCTGCCGTTACTTCCAGCCCGGAGCCCAGAAAAGGCGGTCTCGCTTTAGAGCAAGAAGATACGATTTAATGATGCTACCCAAATTCTTTTATTTGTAATATTCTTTGTGACGATATTTCAGGAAAGCGAACGCGGCCCCGCACTCATTTTCAGGGAGATGCGGGGTCGGCCTGTGGAGGCCGAGCCACCCCAGCGGCCCCGGGGACACAGCGGAGGGCAGGCTCAGCTCCGGGCCTCGAGGGGCACGCCAGCTCAGGGCCCAGCTGCTGCCTCTCCGTGGCTGCACAGAAAGTCTAGAAAAGCCAGGAAGGTGGCTCTTCAATAGTAAGAAAAATCAGGGGCGCCCGGGTGGCTCAGTGGTTAAGGGTGCCACTTCGGCTCATGTCATGATCTCGCGGTTCGTGGGTCCGATCCCCGCATCAGGCTCTGCGCCGACAGCTCAGAGCCTGGAGCTGCCTCCCTCTCTGTCCCTCCCCTGCTCACGCTCGCTCGCTCACTCTCTCTCTCTCAAAAATAAGTAAAAATTAAAAAAAAAGAAAAATCATCCCTGACACATGGGTTTTGCCGTAAGAATCCCCAGCACGGACAACACCCGGAAAGAAAACGGACAAGTTCACGCAGCTCCGAACGCAGATCGGGACGCTGCACGCTGCGGGGCGGGGCTGGCACGGTGCATGTGCATGCGCGGTCGGGATGGCGCTTCTGCAGTCGTGGCCGGGGTGAGTAGGGGGCCACAGGGGCTACCTAAATGATTTACTATCCCGCCCCTTGAAGAGAAGGTGGGCTGCCCCTGACCTCGATGAACACGGATAAACATAGAAATGCAGACCCTTGATGGTTATCTGGCAGTGAGGGGCTGGCCCCCTCTATCTATACGTCTATATCTGATGTCCTTTCTGACACCGGAATCCATCCCCTGCGGGCTCTCTTCTCTCAAGAGGGGAGGTGAGGAGGGGTGCGGTAGGTTGTCTGCAAAAATGGCAGCCGTTGCCCTCCTCCCTGTCCGCATTCCCCTTTTGGGGTGAGAGTCAAAGCTCCTCTCATCAAGAAGTCAAGTCTCTCCCTACCCCTTGCATCTGGGCTTGTTGGGGGGCGGGGGGGCTTGCTTTGACACTCAGAGTGTGGCAGAAGTAGCAGTGTATCAGCTCCGAGCCTGGACTCGAGACCCGGCACCCTGCCCACCATCATGTACGAGCCTGGGCTAGCCCCTGCCCCCCAACCCTTGGAGAGGTGGCCACAGAGAGGAGACTCAAGCTGTACTTGCCGAGGCTGTGGAGGACAAGCCAGCAGCCTCCCCATCCTGGCAGCTGCAGGTCACAGCTGAGACCTGAGAATCCAGGCAGCTGAGCCCAGCTCTCATTGCTGACTGATAGAAGCATGAGCTAAATAGCATGCTGTTGTTCGAAGTCACAACTTCAGGGGCCGCTTGTTATGCACCACAGCTAACCAATACATAGGGAGCAACACTGAGGTACTCTCGTCAGTATGCAGGTTGGAAATGAGTAGGGTCAAGCATAATGAGCAAACCCTAACAGGCAGAAGCAGTCTTTCATGTCACAGTAAGATGAGGGCCCCCACTTTCAAGATCCACTGTGGAGGCATTCCTCTCACAGGGCATGGTGAGAGGGTGGGGAAGCGGGAGGCGTCCAGGATGTATAAAAAAGTACCTTTGGGGCGCCTGGGTGGCTCAGTCGGTTAAGCGTCCGACTTCGGCTCAGGTCACAATCTCACTGTCCGTGAGTTCGAGCCCCGCGTCGGGCTCTGTGCTGACGGCTGACCCTGGAGCCTGTTTCAGATTCTGTGTCTCCCTCTCCCTGACCCTCCCCCGTTCATGCTCTGTCTCTCTCTGTCTCAAAAATAAATAAACGTTAAAAAAAATTTTTTTAGGGGTGCCTGGGTGGCGCAGTCGGTTAAGCGTCCGACTTCAGCCAGGTCACGATCTCGCGATCCGTGAGTTCGAGCCCCGCGTCAGGCTCTGGGCTGATGGCTCGGAGCCTGGAGCCTGTTTCCGATTCTGTGTCTCCCTCTCTCTCTGCCCCTCCCCCGTTCATGCTCTGTCTCTCTCTGTCCCAAAAATAAATAAAAACGTTGAAAAAAAAAATTAAAAAAAAAATTTTTTTAATAAATAAAAAGATAAAACAGAGTACCTTACCCAGAGCCTGCACAGCCAAGGAGATGGATGGAGAAGAGGAGGTAGACACGATAAATAAGTGGGGGGGGGGGGGGGGGAGGGCAGGAGTGAGGCATTGGGAGTGATAAACTCCTCTTTGGAAGTGCTGAGTGGAGATGCCCATGATGCATATAAGTCAAGCCATCTAGTTGAGACTCGGACCTACATTTGCTTTATTATTCAGTAAACTCGTTTTGTGCACCCGCCCTTTGGCCAATACCACATCCGTCACCCTCTGAACAACCGCACGAAGAAACTGCCACCTTCCCTCTCAAAACGAGAAAGACGAGGAGCCTATGGAAAGCCCCAGTCAAGTCATGTAAGAAGCCTTCGGAGAACATGTCATCAGCCCATCCTGGGGTCGCAGTTAGAAGGCACGGCTCAGCCTCCTCACCCACACTCACGGCCCCATATCTACAAAAACCCTTTCATGGTGGCCCTGGCAGGTGGTCATTTGTTACTCAGCCTCTTTGGAGGCTTCACAAGGCCAGAGGGCAGTGACCCACGGGTAACCAACTCCAGTGTTCCATTTCTAGGTGAGCCCACCGTATACAAAAGCGTCTCTTCCATCAGCGTGGACTGCGTGAAGGGCATTATGCTCAGCACCGGAGGTGGGAAAATCAGTGAGATGTCCCCATCGTCACGAATGCAGCTGTTCTAACACTAAGAAAGCCTAGATCGTAGAGAGATACGGAGGAGGTGGGAAGAACACGCTCAACAAGGAAAAGGTGGCGAGGACGCAGAGCTCGGGTGGGCAAGTCCTTAGCAAGAGACCGGATATATGGAAAAGCTCAGTGTAGAGCATGCGGAGACCCAGCTTAAAGACATTTAACCGATACTCCGATGTTAATACCTAAAACTGACCTTGGAAAGGTCAGGAAAAGTAAATGCTGGCGTCCTCACTGCTGTCTCCTGGTCCACCCATCTTCTGATCAGCATTACCAAGTGCCCCGAACACACACGGCGAGAACAAGAAAGCTAAGTCTGTTGAGCTCTTGTCAGCCACTTGCAGGAACGACCTAGGAGGTAGGTGTCATTAACACTACCATTCACATTTTACAGGTGACGAAACTGAGGCACAGAGAGATTCACTTGTTCAAGGTCACTTGAACAAGGTCACTTGTTCAAGGTCACTTGAACAAGGTCACTTGTTCAAGGGAGTAAATGGCAGAACGAGAATTTGAACTCAGGTCTGTCAGACTCCAGAGTGCAGGCTTCCCACCATTGTGCTAAAGTATCCATCGCTGAGGTTATGTCCAATAAAGAGGGGAACATAGGGAATATCTTATGTTGGAATTCGTGAGGCAAACCGTATTCAAGACCCGACGAGACCCAAGTAAACTCAGCACAATGTAGTTCTTAGTGTCCGAGGATGCCAGACGTTATCACAGGATTAGCCAGGTGGCTTGTGGGAAACCAGAAATCGTCACTGGAAGTGGGCTTCCAACTGGGAAGAGGAGGAGAAGGAAGGCCCAGCTGAGGTCATTTATCAAGCAGAACCGCCAGCACCAGAGCCTTCGAGACTGCGTAGGACACAGGAGAGGATCTGACACAGCTGGAGAGGACAGGACTTTGGGGGCTGGGAAAGCAAGGTCACAGAAGAATAGAAGTGGGCGGACAAAGATAATCCAGAGCTATTGTGGGCTCTTCAGCAGGGGAGTCGCTTGATGAAAATAGCGTTCTTGGGAGATTATCCTGCCAGCTATGTATAGGACAAACTGAAGCATGAGAAGCGGAAAGAAGTGAGCCTCTCTGGGTGGCAGCTGATCCAGGCAAGGTGGGGGCTGGGGGAGGGAGAGTCGTCTCGTCGTCGGAACAGAGAAGAACCAACAAACCAAAGAGGCAGGTGGGAAAGGACACAGCGCCGGGGCTTTCCGGGGCTCAGAGAGGAAAGTGTTCAAGGAGTCTCTGTGGGAATGAAGCCACCCGTTTTCCCAAGAAGACCCGGACGGAACACGGATCACTCTGTTAACCTTAAAACTAAACTGGACCTCGTCAGGAGGTTTCGTTTGGGGCACCCCTCTTGGCTCTGTGTCTGCCCAGACACCTGCAAACAGAAATGCATAGTAGGTATAACTCCACCTGTTATTTGGCCTGTGACTGTAAACGCCATTTCGATGGATGTTTTCTCACTGATCTGCATTTTAGCATCTTGTAGGGCGGACCATAAGGAAAGGGAGGCACGGTTACTGAAGGGTCACATGACAGGAAGTGATGTCCCTGATTGGCCAGAGAAAGTATTAAATGGAAAACTGGTGTCAGGAACCTGTGACGGACCCTGGACAAACACATGCGTCAGGACCTGGTGAGAACCAGCCGCGCTCACCAAAGGTGGACTGTCGGGAAAGAGTCCCAACCACACCGGTCTCGGTGCCCCTTGGCCCGTGGGCAGGGATGGGGAGTGCTGGCCCCAAAGCGGGGGCTCGTTCTGAGTCTAAATCTTCCAATATGACCTCCATGGAAGGGGAGTTTGGAGAAGGGGAGGAGGTGGAGACAAAGATTAAGGATTTTCCTGCAGCTCGTCGCCGTGACGTGTGTGACGGCTCGTAAGCGCACCGCCATCATACTTGCTTCATAGAAGCATCACAGGAGTGCCTTGCAAGTCAACATGAGGTTCTAGATCCCTGAGTGCATTTTTCTTTTCTTCTCTTTTTCTTAAATGTTAAAGGAGAGCACAAGCGGGGAAGAGGCAGAGAGAGAGGGGTTCGAACCCATAAGCCACGAGATGATGACCTGAGCCAAAGTCAGACGCTTAACTGACGGAACCACCCAGGTGCCCCAACAAGTGCACTTTTCTATAGGATTCTCTGCTTACATGTGCAGCCCAGGCAGTGCTCGCCTACGTTTCCATATTGGCACGTGCCATTGGCCACCCGTCACGCTTCTTCAAGTCCTCAGTGGGAGCCGTCATGCTGTGACGCCTCGACAGCGTCGGGCTTTCCTTCCACTTTGCACTTAAGCTCACCAAAGCCCGTTTACTCAGGGTCTTGTTTTGAAGCTCGGTGCTGCGGGCTGCCTTGTGGCCTCCAAAGAGATGTGTCCCCTCCTCGACTGCGGTCCCGGGAATGCAATCTTACTTGGAAACAGGATCTTTGCAGGAATAATCAAGTAAAGATGACATCATACTCCATGAAGTGGGCCCTAATCTAAACCCATTGGGCTCCCGTCCTTATAAGAAAAGGAGAAAAAACACAGGCACACACAGGAGAACGCCATGTGACAATGGGGACAGAGGTTGGAATGGTGCATGTACAGGCCAGGGAATGCCAGCCGCACTGAAGCTAACAGACATCAACACACCTTTCCCTGGAGGTTTCACAGAGAGCTTGGCCCTGCCGACACCTTGATGTAGGACTTCCGGCCTCCAGAACCCTGAGACCATACGTTTCTGTTGTTTCAAGCTACCCAGTCTGTGGTGTCTTCGTTACGGCAGATCTGGGAAACTGATACATTTGGAATGAGACTATAGTATAATTGTGTTATTGTAAAATAAGAGTGATAAGATTAATAAGGATAAAATGCTGATCGAATGCTTATCTGAGCCCTAGATTTCCACTAATCCTTACAACAACCCCATGAAGTAAGTGCATCCATGATTATTCCCATTTTATGGAAGAGAAAACAAGGGCACGGCAGGTTAAAATAATGTGGTCACGCTAGGCAGGACAGGACCACGCTTCAGATGAGGGCCTGTCTGAGCCAAGAACCCACACCATTTTCCAGAATATTTCCCTCAAGATAAGGTATGCATTCATTTTACAAATAACAACAAAGATCTATCCCAAAGTTGTAGACAGAGCGTGGACCCTTTGCCAGAAATCTCAGTGTTCTCTTTTGGAATGATTTGCAAAATTGTCATTTGGAATTTGCCTTTGATTTCACCCAGAAATATTGACACACATGCTGTTATGACAAGGCAAAACAGCCATCATGCGTAGTTTTTCATGAATCCAGAAATTAAATTTAACTGCATTTGCTGTAATTCATCCAAAATTTAAAATAAATCTGAAAAGCATTGCTTTTTCCAAAGCTAGTCATCTCCATATAAATGCAATTTGGATGTTTAAATATGTCATAACCATATCTATATCCATACCTTGTGCCTTTATAGAAACGGGGTTTCTAGAGTATATACTTCAATAATAAAAAAAAATTGAGGTTTAAAAATACCGTATTAATAAACATTTATCAATTCTTATCAAGCAGAAAATAGAAGACATATTGTCTTCTCTTATCTTGGGCCGGCTCGAATATATAAATTCATATTACAAACAGCTTCATTTTTCTTTCTTTCTTCCCCTTTTTGTCTGTTCCATGCAAATATGTACTTTGGGAGGGTCTTGCTGTGTATTAATCAAGGCTTCTCAACCTCGGCCCTGTTGATATTTGGGGCCAGATCACTCTGTGTCGTGGGGGTATCCTGTGCATTGTAGGATATTTAGCAGCATTCGTGGCCTAGATGCCAGTACACAGCCCTTCTTTTCCCGGCAAAACATCTCCAGACGTTGCCCAAATGCCCCTGGAGGAAGGGCCAAGTTGCTCCTGGTTGAAAAGCCCTCCAACAGATACAGGTGCATTTCCAAATCTGTCTGGTGTTAAGTTGAAAGACCCTGAATACGGAGCCTGAAATCATGCCACATCCAAATAGCAACTCAGTAAAGAAAGACACTGCAAGAATGAGGAAAGAGTATATCGTCCAGCAAATTCAACGTTTCTCCCTCCCAGGATTCGGCCACCTCAGGGCCATCTCCCAGGGGGCTGTGCGCTTAGGTAGGGTGGTGTCAGCCCCAGTGGTCCTCTGATCCCCCAGAAAGCAGCCTTGTGTGTCTTCTCTGAAGCTCCCAGCCTCTTCACTTGTACCTCCCTCCTCTGCTCCCTCAGAGGCCGGAGGTTCACCTGAATTGCCTGACTGAGGAGGGGGTGTCCTCTCTGAATAGCTAGTAAGGCAACAGAAATAACCAAAACAGTTGTGGTTTGAATAGTTTCAGCCCTAAGACAACCTGATGACATCTCCGTGGAAACATTCTTTGAAGAACATTTTGTGGTCCCGCTCGGCACCAGCGGCATTGTCGTCCGCAACGAATGGAAAAAGCGGGCCTAGCCACCGAGAAGCACTGGCCACATGAAAACCCCACCATGCACGTGAGTATTGTGACAGCCGAGCCACTGTGTGCCCAGGGCCTCACGCCTCACCTGACACACAGTCGATGCTCTACAAATATCTGTTGAGTGAATGAATAAATTAATCTTGGAAGGCATGAATAGAACAGCGCCGTTCAGAATGACAGTGGTGATGATGCTACTCTCTCGTGACCTGATCCCTGATCCAATTGCGTATGGTGGCTGTGGCCAATGCAGGGGGCTGCTGAGGGGGGAGGGGGGGCAAGGAGAAAGGAGGAAAGGATACAAGGCCAACCCAAATAAGCAGAACCCAACAAATACTCAAGAGAGAGGAGTCAGGAGTTTTCCCAGCATTTGAAGACCCACCCCCCGTAAGGGAGTTGGACGTGTCCCACTCGAATGTCCCAAGACACAGGGCAGGGGCACGTGCTAACCATGCTTGGCAATCCTCACCATCCACAGCCCAGCCTTGCTCTCTGATTTTGCCTGACTGTTCTGCAGACACATCGCTCTCGCCTCCTTTGAAACCACAGAGGTGGCAAGGACTTCCTGTTTGGTGAGTGAGCTGGTCTCCCCATGTGCCGATAAATAAATGTTGAAGTTATCACATGCTGCTTATTGAACACACAAGTTGCCAAATGAGGCTGGCTACTCACTGATTTCGTTAAGCTGTGAGCACTTGAATTCAATACAGAACATATTGCCTCTTGAAACACAGTAGAGAAAGCCATTCTCATCAAACCGTACTCTTCTGAATTAGCTATTCAGAAGTCGCCTTTCGAAACTGCCTCCCGAACGACACCCCGGTTTAGGAGCGCTCCCGAGTTCTCGGACGCGTTGATCTCGCCTCAGTCTCGGCCACCGGCCATCCCTCCACGAGACGGGCTGATTCTCTTGTTTAATTTCTTGTGTCGGAGGTTGGGAGACATCTTTGCCACTGCAAAGCTGTCCAAAAATAAGTCTGTTGGAGCAGCAACCGTTCGGGTTCTTGATTTCTGCTGCAAATACCCAGAGAACTAATTAAGCCACGGCCCCTTCCACGGCAAGCCTTGCCCTGTCACTGGCTCGGCTGCTGGGGGAGCTAACTGATGGCAGTTTCGAGTCCTGAGATGAAAGACGGGCCCAAAGTAGGAGCAAAGGCCAATTAGTTTACAGCGGGGCCATGAAGAAGCCAGCGGATGGCAATGACTATACTTGGAAGCCACCGATAATGTGCTTTAATCTTTCAAGAAAGCCAGTGAGTACCCGTGGGTTCCTGGATTCTGCTGGCCGCACACTCGTGTTGTATTCCACTCTGAGCTGCTTTCTACCTCCCCGCGTGATTTTCCACGGCCTTGGGTGCCTGCGCGTGCCAGGAACCCACTGGGCACGAGTGTCTCGTTTGAATGATTTCTGCAATGGTTACTGTTCATCCAGGCAAATGCCCTTTTAAAGGGCAAAGCCAGTTCTCTCTTAGATCGACGGGGGGAGGGTGAAACATTACAAGGAAAATTCCAGTTATCAGTTGAAAAGGAGATATTCCGGAAAAAGTTCGGCACCGCCATTTGAATTTATGCCCCTGGGGAAACGTTGGAGAAATAGAAAATACAGGTCATTATTATTTGTGTAGATTATGCAAACTTTGCCTTTTAAAAAACAATGACTACGTTGCAGAGGATCGGGGAAAGAATTTGGACCGTATTTAAGTGAGAAGGATTAGCTAGCAGGATGTTGATTTATAAACGGCAACAACCAATTCCTTATATTCTCCACTGCGATCCTGTCTCCTGCTCAGCAATTCCCACTGTTCCCTTTTGAAAGCCCTTGGTACTCAGTTAGCCCCGAGGTATAATGTTTGATAATATAACTACTGCTTCTGTCACTGCGTTTTGTACAAACGCATTATATGTGGCCCAGAATGGTAAAGATTTATGTATGGGTATGGAAAATAAAAATCAGCATTGATTAAAAGCCCCAGATAGACCATCCAATACCGCCCAAAGAACATCAGTTATTTTGCATTTTGACGTGGCGATTGATAACTCATAAATGCAAGCAGGAATGACAAATGCGGATGGAAACTGGCTTTGACAAAAACGATAACGGTATCAGTCTCCAGGGGCGATGGAGGTATAAGCAGGAGCTGTTTAAAATATTTAATCATTTTATGAAGGCTGCAAGATGCTGTTTGACCCTGAAGGAGTGTGAATGTCACACGGATCAGAAATTGCCAAGTCTTTGAAGTGAAATCAAAAAATGGTGTTATTATAGATCCTTCTTGACATCCTATCATTTTTGTATAGGATTAAAAATATGTATACAAAGCACTAGATAAAGGACTCCAGGAAAGGATGTCTTGGTTGAAGGGAGAGAAAGTAAAGACATACCGATTGTGAAACTGTACCTCGAAATCCCCAAGCGTTTCTTGTAGCTCCTTCCAAACGGCAAGAAGAGAGCCAAGGGCTCCCAGTAACGAGGCGCCTTTGGATTTTAAATAAAGGGTAAATTACCCCGCACGTGCGTCACCGGGGGTCCCACTGCCGGGATCGCGCCACCTCACCTGGGGGTTGTGTCTGTGGCCTGTGGTTACACGCAGGCGGCCGTGCAGGACACGCACGGCTATCAATAAACCAGGGCTGTTATTTGTGCGCTGTGAGGCCTTTTACTTGGTCCGCAGCGAATCGGTAATCTCGGCTCCTATCTACGGTGCTGCTCCCGCTCCCGCCTGTCTTCCCGCAGCCCGTGCCTCGGAGGACGCACAGGGAGCCAGGCAGGTTCACGGGCAACGTTCCCCCGGGGGGGGGGGGGGGGGGAGCGGGCACTGCCTCGTGTTTCCCTGCGCCCTGGCCCCCGGTGAAACCCGACGCGCGCCGTTTCTGGTATTTCTGCCTTTCTCCTCTGGGTTCCCCCCATCCTGAATTCTCACCCCCTGTCTGTTGCGTGGGGGCGTCGGGAGTGGTATCTTTCAGGATTTGCTCGTTTGCACTTTTCTAGGCCTGTGTGCTGGTGTGTTATTGCTGAGGCATTTTCCCCGCTCGCTTGGAGCCATTCCGGAGATGTCCTGGTGGCGGGGAGCCACTTGACCTTGGCTGGCCGCGTCCGCCCTCTGGCATGGGAGCTGCCCGTGCCCAGTTACAGGGGAGAAGGCCCGGGGACAGTTTGGCTCTCCGGTCAAGTATTAGCTTTCTCTTCCTCTCCTGTTAGCAGTGTCCGGGCCGGGACGCGTTCGGGGTGGGGTGGGGGGGTGCCCCTCGCAGTGTCGGCTGGTGCAGGAGAAGGTATCCATCCGTAGCTGAGCGAGGCTTTGCCGGTTCCTCGGACGACCCCCCCCCCCATCCGCTTCCCCTCCCCCAACACTCAAGCACACTCACGCCTCCATACGCTCACACGCTGTCTCTCATGGACCCTGTTCTCCGACACGCAGGAAGTAATGGGGGTTGGTCACCGATGCTTCATCCCCAGTGTAACCTCGTTCATTTGTCCCATGTATTCTGCTCATACCCGACAGGACATAAGGACGTGGCCATGAGAAGTATCTCTGTTTCTACAAAATGCCACCTGCGTCGCAGCCCATTAAACCGCACACCGTGCCTCTTTCCTTCTGCGCTATCCAGAGACCCTTGGTGATGAAACAACACAACACGTGGAGGTCTCACTCCAGACCCAATTAGTCTCGCTGCCCCCGACCCACCCCCTCTGCCTTCAGCAGGACTGAGCTGCGGTTCTCCTGGAGGAAGGCACTGTCACGCAGCTGAGAGGGTGCCCACTAAGCCACGACTCCCTGTAGTCTCAGAGGAATGCAAGAAGTCACCAGATAATGCCGCCCTAGCCTCGAGAACAGGTGGGGAAACCCGGCCGAGGGATCAGGCGTGAAGGCCACTTGGGTCGAAGTGACTCATCATGATGAGCCTCAGTTGCCCTCCGCATCAGTCTAAGTGCCTAGAGGCCTCTCCCAGCCTCGTCACCTGTCCCCCTCCTCCACTTGGAGTAAACCAAAGCCAAGTAACAGAATGTACCCTGGATGAGGCCACACCTGGATGAGGGATGGAAAGGTGTTTGGACTCAGGTCAATATGACTACAAGCTCCAAGTTTTCAGCTTTACTCAGTCTATGAGGAAGCATCTCTACCTAACATCCTGAGTATCCCTCATCCCCTTCTCCACGTCCCCTCTACCTTGCACGAGGCCACCGGACTCTGTGTCCGGCTGTAATGTCACCATGCCACTTCTCAGCTCAGAGCCCCAGAAGCTACTGGAATGGCACAGATGGCTGAGCCTGGCTTTCAGGGCACATAGTAGCCCAGCCACCTTTTCCATCCATCCCGGTTCCCCACAATTTCTGTAGGCCCCCCTTGTTCCAACCAAGCAGATCTGCTTCCCTCCCCGTCTTTGGGTGGGTATTCCCTCCCTCTGTCTACTTGCTGAGGGGAAACTCAGACACTATGAAGCTATTCCAATTCTTTGAGTCCATTTGACCATCTCCTTCATCTGAATCCTTGACACGTGGGTTAGTATACAATTACTCTTCATGTCGGTTAGTTTTGTCTTCCCTAGATGGACTTTACATTTCTAGAGACGTCTAAAGAAAACTAGAAAAAGATCTCCATCCTCATGAAGCTTACAGTTCAGCTCGGGAGACAGCATCTCTTAGCAACAGAACAACTGACATACAAGTGTGGGATCTAACAGGAAGACAGCAAGTGCCGTGTTGGGAACCCAAGACCACAAGCCAAGAGAACTTGGTTCTAGCCTTGGTTCCGGGAAGTGCCTCCCCCTCACCAGGTCTCTGTCTTGTTGTCTCTAAGAGTAGACGTTTGAGCTCAATGACCTCTAATGTCTCTCCAATCTCTGACATCCTCTGGTCCAGCGTTGGCATTGGGATGTGCCCCTAACCCGAGGACACCTCTCCCGTCACTCGAGATTTCTGCCAGAGACTGTGTGAGTCACATTTCCGCAGGAGCACAGTGCTGCAGGCTATTAATCATCCTGAAAACCTGGGTCATGTATAATTCAGATCCAGGGAAGCCCTACTTGCCACCAAGTCTTTGCTGGCACTGAAAACTTGAAAGCTGTCCCCGACTTCTGCTACCTTGGCAGGATGCAGTCAAACAATGCCCTCTTATCCAAGTAACTGGAAAACAGAACCAAAAAGCCAGTGCACATTTTGGCCACGCTTTCAGTGCCTGGCATGAGCATAAGAGGAAGTTCTAGACCAAGAGAGAGGCCTAAGAAGCCATGGCTGTCTCCTATTAACCGTCCTCCTGTGAACCCTGGATGCACAATTAGCTTCCGGGCAAACTTTATATGCACTAGCGTATTGCTCTATTTAAAACTAAATGAGAGGTCATGATTAATGAGGGTCTAGGGCACAGCCCACCAATTTGGCATTATCATGACAACAATGGGCATTCTGGTAGAGATGGGCCGTCGCCCACAGAGAGATGGGGCAGCTCAAATGAAAAAGAAACGTTGTGTCACTTCCCAGGAAAAGACAGCCCATCGGTGATGACAGACTCTACACAGTACAATCAAATATTTCCCCCCGAAGGCCATTACGAGCCCATTCTGGCTGTGGCTACACACAGTAGCAGCAGCAGAACAGATGTGACAATGGTTCCCATCTTCACTTCAAGTCCAGCCAACGAGCCGCCCTGTCTCCATGATGGCACCACAGAGTCACAGAGCTAGCTTCCCCGCCTGGCCAGCCTGTGCAGGCAAAGGACCCTCCTCGGGTAGGGCAAAAGTACTGAGCAGATGGGTCCCAAGGCCCTTCCTCCCTCTCACTGCCAAGATGTCTTACTTGTGCACGGCCAATGGCATTGTTGCACAGTTTTCTGACTTACGGAGTTTTTATGTCTTGCTAATATTAGTACTGTTACCATTTCTCCCATCTCAAAAGCATTTGCATGCAAGGCTTTTAGAGAGAGAGATGTTGAAACCAGCGGCACTAGTTGGAAAATGTAATGTTGCAGCACTGCCCATCAGAACTTTCTACAAGGATGGAAATGTGCCATGATCTCTGCTGTCCAATGGAGCAGCCACTAGCCAAATGACGCTGTTGAGCACTTAAAATGTGGCTAGGACGACTGGGGGACTGATTTTTAATTTGATTTAATTTACATGTATTTAAATTTTAAAAACCACATGTGGCTGGCGGCTGCCATGTTGGATAGAGGAAGCCATGTTTTCTCACCCTTATTTCTGATTTGTGTCATCCATTTAATAAGCATTTATTGGGTGCTTGCAGTGTGTTAGCATGGTGTCAGTCATTAGGGACATGAGAGGGAACAAGGGGCAGCCCCTGATGACAAGAAGATCGTGAGAAAGGAATGTAAGCATGTGTTTGCAGCATAGTGTTGAAAGGATGTGGGTACAGATGGCAACAGAGATACTATTATTAGTTATTTCTCAAACACCAGTCTGCTCAAGTCTAGTACTGTGCTAGACACTTTCCATGTGTTGGTCTCACTTAATGCTCACAGTAGGCAACGAGACCAGCCTTTAATAGGTGAAATTGAAATTCAGAGACCCAGAGAGGGTAAATAAAGCAGCGAAAGATAAGTCTAAAGATATTGCGTGGTAGGACCAGGGTTTGAAACCAAAATTAAATAAGAAATATCTTCCAATAAGAAAGGAAACGTGGCCCGATTCTTCAAGGTTTAATCCAGATCAGGGATTGGGGGGTGGGTGCAAAGCAAAAGGATGGGGTATAAGGCAGGAGGATGGTGGGGGAAGAGCATTCCTAGAAGAGGGACTAGCATGTGCAAAAGAGTTCCACTTCTGGGGAAGGGGGAGGCGGGGAAGAGATGGGGCCAAGAAGCAAAGCAGCATCCCAACCATGGGCATGAGCGCTGTCCTAAGGACCTGGAGTTCTACCCCAAAGGCCACAGGAAGACCAAAGGCTTTTCAAGGAGAACTGAATGTCCAGTGTTGGAAAATCCATTCCCGTGCCATGAAGAAGGGCACAGAGCAAGCAGACGTGGGAAGGAAGGAGGCCTGAACCAAGATGGTGGAGAATGATAAAGTGGAAGGATCCAGAGTCATTAAGGAAGTGAGGTCTATACAACTCTGTAAATGACCAGATGTGAAGGGGAGGGAGAGAGAGAAGCCCATATCTCCAGACTTAGGGAAATGCTCTATTCCCTACTGACGCTGCTTTCCATGTGGTCCAATTAGTGCCCTTCTGTTCCCTATGGAATGTTTTATTCCACCTTCACTAATCCCAAACCCTCCCTTCACTGAAGGCTGTCTGAGAATCAGAGGTTCTTAGAGGTTCCCTCCAGCGTTGATGTACACAGGCTGTCTTCTTGGGCCAAAGCAGTGAGCTCCAAATTATTTGCTTATGAACACCTACCATGAAAAAAAAAAAAAAACCTTTAAAAGTTTGTGCACATAGACCCAATATAGGTATAATTATGTATTTATAAATTATAAAATCACCACTACACTAGTATCATGTCCATTATAATCTATAAGAAATAGATAAATAAGATTACGTCCATACTGTTTTAAATTATTTTATTTATTAATGGTTCAAATTTCAAATTAACTGATGTACTTTCCATTCATTTTCTTATTTTAAGCAATATGATTGAATATCCCTTACCTTTGAAAATCTTGCTTTAAACTAGCGTTTATCACACGGTAGCTCATTGTCGATCAGGGTCCCCAAGACCTGTTCAGTCAGTTCCCGAGGCCAAAACTATTATAGTCTAGCTCTGGGTGTTCTTTGCCTTTTTGCACCGGGTCAGCCTTTGCTCTGATGGTGCACAATCGGTGGTGAGCACAAGCACACACACCTACACACTACTACCCTAGTCATGGTACTTTTCACTGCCACAAACCCACCTTACCAAAAAAAAAAAAAAAAAAACCAGCTTCATTTACTTGATGAAGTAAATAGAATTATCATTTTATTGACTCTCAACCTTCGAATGCATGCCTTTTCAGTGTGCCGAGGGGTGAGTGGAATCTGCATCGAAAGCATTCAGACTGTGCACCAAAGGAAGGAGGCGGGCTCGGGACGGGTTGGAGCTGAGAGCTGAACTAGGCGCTTTGTTCATAGGACACAATTTTCCCTCGGAGAATGACTAAGAGACAAGCTATGGTTATTCACACTTGGGTATTTGGCAGATATTTTCTCAAAACAAATCGAGTGAGCCTGTGACTAGAAGGAAAACAACTGATGGTATTTGTTGCCAAGGATAAAATTCAATCTTTCAAGTGAAAATTAGAATTTTGAAAGACATTGTCTATCACCGGGAGTTTGACAGCTTCCCAAAACTCAAAGACTTTGCTGATGAGAGTGGGTGATATTAACGAATGTGATATTTTGATAGTGTGTGATGAAATATGTCAACATTTGGAAGATCTGCATACCTCCGTGGACCAGTGTGGGGTTTTTTTTAATTTATTTTGAGAGAGAGAAAGTGTGAGCATGCACAACTGAGGGAGGGGCAGAGAGAGAGAGAGGACGAGAGAGAGAATCCCAAGCTGGTAGTGTGGTAGAGAATCCGCACTGGTAGTGTGGAGCCCGACGTAGGGCTTGAACTCACAAACCTCAAGAACATGACCTGAGCCAAAGTGGAACACTTAACTGACTGAGCCACCCAAGTGCCCCACAATGGATTTTAATATTAGCACAGAAGTTCATTGATATGGTTTCAGATTCCATGTTACCATTAACTTAAAAAAATGTTTTAACATTTATTCATTTTTGAGAAACAGAGGGAGACAGAGCATGAATGGGGAAGGGGCAGAGAGAGAGGGAGACATAGAATCCGAAACTGGCTCCAGCCTGTGAGCTGTCAGCACAGAGCCCGATTCAGGGCTCGAACTCACTGACCGCAAGATCGTGACCTCAGCTGAAGTCAGACTCTCAACTAACTGAGCCACCCAGGCGCCCCCAGATTACTATTAACTTTTACGAAATACCCACATGTTGAATTTTGGTGTAGTATCAGAGAATATCTACAATTATCTGAAAAGACTATTAAAATCTTTCTCCCTTTTCCATCCACATAACTGTATAAGGCCATATTTTCTTCATGTATTTCAGCAAAAAAACATATGACATTTGATTAAATGCAGAAGCAGATTCAAAACTCCAGATATGTATTAAACCATACATTGAAGAAATTTGCAACAGTGTAAACAATGCCACTCTGCTCACTTTTTTTTTTGTTTTGAAAAATATAGCTGTTTTATGAAACATTTTATTAAAAATGTTATTTGTGTTAGCATAAAATAAACAGCAATTTTTTATTGATGTGCTTAAATGAATTAATAAAGAAATATTTCTAATTTTCTGCTTTAATTTCTTTTTTTAATGTTTATTCATTTTTGAGAGACAGAGAGAAACAGAGAGTGAGTGGGGGAGGGGCAGAGAGAGACACACACACAAAATCTGAAGCAGGCTTCAGGCTGTGAGCTGTCAGCACAGAGCCCGACGTGGGGCTTGAACTCACGAACCCGTGAGATCATGACCTAAGCCTAAGTTGGACACTTAACCAAACAGGGTGAGCCACCCAGGCGCCCCTGTTTTAATTTCTAATATGGGAAATACCAATAGGTATACCCCACATAAACAGAAGTTCCTTGCGGTCACCAATAAATATAGAGGGGTCTCGGAACCAAAAAGTTTGAGGACTGCTGATTTAAGTCACTGCGATACAATTTAAAGAACAGTTCAAAATTCAGGTTCTTTTTCATGTATAACCTGTATTTCATTATACTTGTTATCATTGTTGGAAGCGATAACTCGCAAAGGTATGGTATATATAATCAACACTTCGGTTGACTCCCACCCTTAAAGACAGTGGTTGTAAATATTTCCAATTATACTCTTGATTACCGAAGTATTTTTGGTCAACGTTGTGTCAGATTTGGCCGTTACTGTGGCGGAAGCAGTCTTGCTATGAAGGATGGAAACGTCAAAGTTAGCGATTTCTTGCTGTTGGCTTGTTACTGCATTGTTAGTATCGCCTTTGACCTGCGGCTTCTTTTTGAGAATCTCGTGAAGTCAGGTGTCCATGTTGCAAGGGTAGATTTGGTTAAAACTAGGAGATATGATCTGTAAAGCCACTTAGCTGGACACACACACACACACATCAATACTCTGAACTTCACTGTCGATTTGCCTTCTGCTCTGTAGAGTTCTCTCCTACCCTCAACTTAGCTCAGGGACCGTGAGACACATATGATTGACTATCGAACACACTGAAAATATGAGACACCAATGTCAACCTCATTGGTGATGTTCACAAAGCCAACTTTCTGTTTTAAAAAAATGAAAAATATACATATATATATACATATATGCATATATATACACACATAATGTATATATTATAGGTATATGTTACATATATAACCTACTTGCATCCCAGTAAATCACTGAGTCTACATGGTGCTCTCAGAAGCTCACTGGATAAAGGACCCCCGGTCAACTAAAAAGACCATTTGTCTCTTCAGGATGTTGCCGACCACAGGCACTAGCAATGAGTGGAAAGAGAATGGAGCTTCTGTTCATCTATGAAATGTCCAGTACCTGGAGAATGTGTAATCTTAGCATCGTAAGGTTGAAGACAGATGAGTAGCTTTCCCCGAGGAGGCTCCTCAATGTGTTTGGTAATCTATTTTTGTGATGAACGTCTTCACTGGTGAATTTTCTTAATACTGGTAGTTGTTCCCACATCTTGAGGTTCATTCGAACCCTGTTCCCTCCAACTGGTGGCTCAGGAAGGATGAGGAAGCCAGCCCCACCCTGCTGTGCGCGCGGAAGGATTACAGCAACAGACCAGGAGGCATTTAGAAAGGCTCACACAGGCTTTGTCAACTTCTGCATTTCTTGCGAGGCACGGGGAGTTTGAAACGGTGCTAATTATTGCAAAGAGCTGTCTGTGAATATGCCTCCCTCTGAGTAATAGAGGCCGCTGGACATCACGCTGCCCAGCGAAAGCCTTGGCTTCTAAAAGCCATTAGGACAGCCTTGTTCTCTCCTCCCAGGGCTTCCCACAGCTGCTCTCAACACTGCTCTTTCCGGAAGGACAGCACATTACAGGGGCTTCATCTATTTTCCCAAGAGGCACTTTAGGGACCTGGGTGTGACGCCCAGTCATGTGGTTTGATGCTCTTCTGGCATTTTGGACTTGGGTTAATCGCAAAATAAAGGGCATTTGCAAGTATGGCACCAGATACTCTGGAAGATTAAAGGGTTCACACATGGCCAGAGTATGGAGTCTTAAATCATTCAAGTTTCAAGCGTCCCTTTTTCTTGCCTGGAGGAGGGTGCACGGGGGTGGGGGGAGTGAATTCCACGGATGGATTATCTCATTTCATTTAGCCCGACTCTTTGTCTAGCAAACCACGCAATTAACAGCAACACAAATGGAGTCTCCCTCAATCAAAACAAAGCATGAGTCCACTCTGGAGGATTTACTGGCAAGGCTTTCTCAGTGTAGCTTTCTAGATCTTTCTGGAGACGAAGCGGTGAGTCCATTTGCAATTGGGTGGCAAGGTGTGGACTTGGACCTCTCCCTGCTCCTCCTCCCCTTCCCCCATGGCTTCCCCTCCCAGCACGTTCATTTCAATATCCTCATAACTAAATCTGAGACAATGTGTAATTATACAGAAGAAAAATCTGTCAAGGATAGCTGAAGTGGCTTAAATTGTGCTGAGTTACAAAGATGAGAGATCTTTTTTTTCCCCCCGGCTGAAAAAAAAAAAAAAAATACCTTTTTACGTGTGTAATGGCAAACAACCTCCTGCAAAGTCAACTCCTTTTCTGAAAGTCATTGCTAGTTTTATAATTTCTGAGTCATTAGATAACAGATAGAACTCCACACTTAGTGGTTTCAAATGTTTATGGTCTGCAATTCATTCTTAATGAGCTCTCTCCATGTCTTTATTCTTCTTCGTGCCTTCCTGCTGGGAAGTGTCTTACTCTGCCTTGCCTTTTGTTAATGATTCCACAATCATTTCAGAGCCATTTCTCCTGCCTTATGTAATTCTGACACCACCGAAGAGCCCAGCTCACTGCCTCGCAGTTGGAAATGTAACCTTTAATGTATTAATTTCTCTTGCTCAAAACAATTTAACCTCTGTCTTGGTTTTGTGATTGCTAAGTGTTCCAATTAAATGCCTCTTTCATTTTTTGTCCTGGAGGGCTGAATCTTCCCCGAATTATGTGTAACACACCCTGCCTCACCAGCCACGAGCATGCTGCTGGGCCCCCTTCGCGCTCACCATCCATCCATTATCTATCTCATGAGTGCCTGTCACGTTTTCAAAACACCTCCTTGCCCCCCCCAGAAAAGATTAATTAGAGTAGTTTTAAGTGCTAGGCAGCATTGTCTGCAGAGGAGAAGCAGATCACTTTAGCCCGAAAGATAGAAAGCGTCCAGGAGGACAAAATATCCCTCTTCCCACCCTCTACTCCTGAACCCATTGGATCCGTTCACACTGATGACCGTACGGCAGCTCTAACGTGGAGAAGCCCTCGTCAGGATGCACCCCGTGTCAGCCAGTGGGGGACAGGAAGATCAATCGTGGTAACAACGGTCTCTGGATACTTGGCTTTTGCATTTCACCACCTACCTCCACACGAAACAGGCCCAACAAGAAGGGTGATGCCCCTGCCCCCCACCTCCAACTCCTAAAACCGCTACAAATAAACTCCTGGCAACCTCGAACGGGCTGCTCACCGCCCAGCACTCAGAAGCCTCACCCCTTTCCTGGCAGGGCGAGCACCATCCTGGGACTGGTGTTCGTGAACAAAAGCTCCCTTCCCTGGAGGGCCCTGTTTGTCTCCTTGTCTTGGCACGAAACTGTTTGTGCTTTACGTAACATCCTTTCCTTCCTTCAGAGGCTTCGAAAGCATAGCAGCGCAGGGCTGGAGGCTAGAGGCCCCATCAGCCCTCCGGTCCAGCTGAAACTGTTCCAGCAACACCGATGGAAGTGATTGGCAATCAAACGTTCGATGGTCTAATCGGAATGATTTCTTCGAGGCAATCAGTGTGCGGAGACAAATACCTCTGGGTGGGCCCTTAGCTCAAGTTTGCATTTAGAACAGCCATTTACATGCCCATTAATTGCATCTCATTCCCATGCCTGTGGCGGCCACTCAGGTGGTGAGCCAGGGACACAGTCAGAGCCCCGGGGGACTTGGCGGGGGCGCGGTGACGGGGGAGTAAGGCAGTGTGCCAGATTGGCTGCCTCCTTTCTTTTGGGTGAATAAATGGACAGTATGGTAAAATTTTAAATGCCGTCTATAGGGCACCTTGGACTACAGCTCAACTAATACATCATCTTTACAAATGTATACAAACCGTGTCCACACTGTCCAAATCTTCTCTGCCTATTCCATATTGACCACATCCTCTCTTTGGGGACCCCGTGATGAGTCTCCTTTGCTGACATTGGATGCCCTGCCCCTCCCAGAGCAGGGCAGGAATGTGTCACCTCCTCTGAAATTTGATAAGGGGCCTGTCAGAAGTTTCTTTTTCATTTATTTATTTATTTAGGGAGAAAGAGACAGAGGATGAGCGGGGGAGAGACACAGAGAGAGAGAGAGAGAGAGAGAGAGAGAGAGAGAGAATTCCAACCAGGCTCCATGCTGTCAGCACAGAGCCTGACGCGGGGCTCAATTTCACAAACCATGGGATCGTAATCTGAGCTGGAACCAAGAGTCACTTAACCCACTGAGCCACCCAGGCACCCCCAGAAGTGTCTATGGTAGTTCTCTATTAGTTCTAGAGCGCTATATTCTGAATATAGTTCTATATGTATTAGTTCTATAATGTTCTTTATTAGTTTGTTGAGGACTGCTTTGACCTCTGTCCAAGTTTGTCCTGGCATGCAGAGAGTAAAAGTAAAAATCTTCAAGTAGAATTCCACTGCCTGGGAGAAGATTAAATCACCAAAATAATACTGCCCCCATTTTTTGCATACTATCAAAACTCCTGTAAGTATCACCTTTAAAATAATCAGCACTAGAACGTTTCAAAATAGTTTCAAAGTCTTCATAAGTGTAGACATTTTTTAGCCAGTGCCAGTGGGCTATGAATTACTCTTCCAAAAAACAAAATTTGGAAGTGATCTAGACATAACTGTTACTTATTAGGAAACACGAGGATAGAAGAACATGTTAAACAACACAGAGGGATGCAATCAATGAAATCCAGAATGTGGGAAATTCCGTAAGACAAATACTCCATTTCTTCAACAACTAATTACCCAGGAACAGAAAGAGGTAAGCCTATAAGTTATGCTTCTTCTTTTTATTATTTTTTTAATGTTTATTTAATTTTGAGAGAAGAGAGAGAGAGCACGTGCAAGCAGGGGAGGGGCAGAGAGAGGGAGACATGGAATCTGAAGCCGACTCCAAGCTCAGAGCTGTCAGCACAGAACCTGACGCGGGGCTCAAACTCACGAACGGTGAGATCATGACCTGAGTCAAAGTTGGATGCTTAACCGACTGAGCCACCCAGGAGCCCCTATCCGTTAAGATTCTTAAGAGGTAGATGAAGCAAATACAATGTGTGGACCTTGTTTGAACTCAGATCTGAAAAAAAAAAATGAGATACACACAAAACAAAGAGACCACTGGATATTCAGTGAATTTAAGAAAGTATTGTTTCGTTTGAGGTGGGGTAATGACATTGTGCTTATTGTTCTTGTTGTTTTTGTATTGAAGGGTCCCGACAGAAAAATACTGAAGTGTCTACAGATGAAATACTGTGATGTCTGAGATTTGATTTTTAAAACGCCCACTGTCGGGGTACCCGGGTGGCTCAGTCGGTTGAGCATCCGACTTCGGCTCAGGTCATGACCTCACGGTTCGTGAGTTCGAGCCCCGCGTCGGGCTCTGGGCCGACAGCTCCGAGCCTGGAGCCGGCTTCGGATTCTGTGTCTCCCTCTCTCTCTTTGTACTGATTTAATACAAAGCCCACTGTCAGAGGGAGTGGTTGGGCAAGAGCGGATGGTTGTCAGAGCTGGGTGATATGGACACGGTTTGCCCTATGCTGTTCTCTCTACTCTCGTACTGATTTCAATTTTCTATAAAAGGCGTGGTATGCAGTCAGCAAGTGGGTCTTCTTGAGTTTGAGTCTGTGCGGCCATCTTCGTCTTGCTGCAAAGAACCCAAAGCCCTTCACAAGCTTGTCTGAGACGCCAGCGTGAAGAGGAGCCTTTAGCCATCATGTGGTCTCTGTTCACAGGAGCATCCTGGGCCACTGTCCAAGGCCACCCCATGTAAGTGACGCAACATGGAGGTGATGCTTAATGTCCCCGACTCATCGGCCCTAAGGAGAGTCTGGAAAGAGATCTGCAGGCTCCTGCTGGGAATCTCTTGAACAGGCGTGTTCGCTTGGGGGTCACGAGGGCCTGCTCCTCCAGGAAGAGATCACTTCCAAATGTTCACCTCCTTGCCCATCGTACCTAACATACTGCAGCCCTTTTTGTTTTTTGTTTTTTTTTGATTTAAAACAAAAACAAAACCAAAAAAACGTATGGTCCTTATTACAAACATACATATGCTGATTGCCAAAAAACCAATAAAAACACAAGCAAAACAAAAGAAAACTCACCATAATCTCACCTCAAATTTTTTTTTCAAAAATGAAAACTACTACATACAAATCTTTCACTAAATAGCTCTCAGGAGGTTAAGGGGGGGAAAAATCCCTCCATGCTTTCCAGAATTGGGTTAAAAAGAGTTTGAAAATCTTAGTACCTCTCCTACTTGTAAAGCAATTTAAAAGGGAACTGGGCCATGTTTTTTAGAGTTTTCTTATTTTAAAAGCAAATGGAAATATTTTAAGGGTTGCATAAGAATTCTGAATATTCTGGAATGCAGCAGATGCCACTTCTCAGTGCTCCCTTGGCATGCCAGCCGGGAAGGGGGGAGGCCGTGCGATTCTCAGGGCCAGGTGGGGAGGTTGGGAATGAAAACCAAACCCTTTTTGTTTGATTTTTTGGAATATGGTTCTGGAAAAGCTGCCCAGCCTACCTTCATCTCAGTTTGTTAGGCGTCCTTTTGCTAGGTGTTTGTAATAACTAATCACAGGAGCAATTGCAATGTGACAGATAGCGCGTCAATGAAAGTTGCATTATAAATCTTTCGTAATGATCGCTTGGCCAGGCCGCCCTCTGAAAGTCATAAGCAGTCTTTTAGCGAGCCCTGCCAATGCATACCACATATACACTTGTTTTGGAAACTAACCATTATGGTTTTCCCCAATGGGATAGAAGAATCAGGTTTGGTTCTGATTTTCTTAGGTAGGTAACCTCTGTCCTTTGCTAATGTCATCCGGGCCGATGAAAGAGAATACCCTCTTGGTAAATGGTTTTTTCTTTCCTTTCCTTCATCTCCAGCCCTCTTTAGTCCCTGGATTTTGAGCATCTTTACAATGAGGGAGGGGCCGAGACTCTTGATGTTGAGCAAATTAAAGAAAAAAACCCGTATCTTTCCCAGGACCGAGTCTCCCTGGACCGAATCATTTGCCCCCGAGGGCTGAGTCTAAGCAGATGTGCGTCTGAGCCAGGTAAACCTGTTTTTCTGTGTGCTAACTCTTTGCTTACATGGCCTTTTACCGTTTCTCAAGCAGGATAAATTACTCTCTTTCTGATACTAATTTTTAAATGTTTAACACTGGAAAATAGAGCTGCAATAGCAAAGAGTCCGGGAGGAAAAAATAAAGGGAAAACAGAACCATGTCGTACGGGAATAAAAATGGTTTCTCCAGGTAGATGTAAGAACATATTACACTGTCCACATTCGATTCCAGCGGTGACTTTGCCTTTTGGCCTCTTGGCGCCAAATCTGCTGGTGTTTTGTTGACATGAAGCCGCTGTGAAGACAGTCGCCCCATAGGCATGCGTCCTGGGCCACCTGGCTCCCCTGAGACCCAGGTACACACTGTAGGGAGGTGATCAGGCCGTGCGACGGTGCACTTGCAGAGACAGAACCGAAATGCATGTTCACACTCCAAGGTAGAGCCTGCAGTGAACTGAGAATAAAGACAACCTCTTAATTCTTACATTGAGAACTTAGACCCTCTGCCCTAGTCTGCGCCGGCCTCACCCCAGCCTTCTTGTAAAACCAACATGGCTCCCAAGGGTCCCACACAGCCAAGAGGAGCATCCAGACACGGACAGTGCTCAGGGTTTCTCACTTCTGTGTGTGAGGAGCACTGGGGCAGGTAGGAGCCCAGGGAGGACAAGGAAAGCAGGGCCCTGGGTGGCCGGTGACCACAGCTGACCTCCTCAGCCACCTTCCTCCTTTTCGCCTCTGCCTCTTGGCTTCCTTCACTCAAAGGACAAACTCAAGGACAGAATCAGAAGCAGCAGTTCACCCCCAGATCCCACCCCACCAGCCTTTCAAATCCCCCTCCGGCCTCCTGAAGGACCGATTGTGAATCTCTCCCCAGGGACAGCTCGTCCTCTGACCTGCTTTTGTCCCGTCATCACTGGCAGGACCGATTCAGCTTTCCCGGCAGGTTGTTTATTTGGTGACGCGGAGCAAAGCTGTACAGGGCGTTGTTTTCCTCTCTACCCCACGCTCGAGCATGACGGTCCCCCGGTCCTTGGGGAGGCGGTCTGAGCCTTAGAATCCTGCACGCATCAACTTTCTGCTCCAGTGGAACTTTCCTGAAAGGTGGATCTGAAGAAGATACATTAAAAAAAGAACGAAGAAGAAACTACTCATGTTGCTCGGTTTTTATTATTTAGAAAGCTCATGGTACATGACCTGCTTAAAATTGTTTTTATTTTATGTTCATATGCGATTTTTATTTTATTTTTATTATATGGCTATTATAATATTTTGTCATATTTTATTTTTATGTAATTCTAATTACAGCCATGCCATACCGTATCGCTGAAACAACCAACATTCAAACAACGCCCCTTTTGAGTGATGGCGTTGGCCACGAGAACCTCCCCCAGGCCTCTTGCCTGTGCCCTGATGTCACCAGAAAGGTCGTCAGACCCCACCATGGACACCGAGCCCCCCAGACAGCCACTGTGTCCCTTGCGGCCAAGTGGCTGCCTCAACCAGCCTCAAGATGTGGCTCCCCCCCTGCTCACTTCCATTAAAGGCAAAGGGACACCAGAGATCATGTCACCATTCCTCAAGTGCTTTGAGGTTGACGTCCTTCCCTGGAATCTTGAATGAACCAAAACAAATTGAGGGTCAATTCAAGGGCATCCTGAGCTCACCGGCACTGTGCCTGCCGAGCCAGACAGATCATGCGTGTATTTTCTGGCGTGAGCAGAGTCGCTGAGCTCAGCAGCTCGTGTGGTTGCAGGAGAGCTGGGGAAAAGTTGGGGCCCAAATAATCGAGGATAATTAGAAATTCTTGCCTCATGTAGCCACAGTTTTAGCATCTAATAATTATTGTTTAAATGCAAATACTAGTCCCTGGGATTCCTTATGCATGTGAATCAATCTCTTAAAAACAATTGCGGGCTCCAGATGAAAAACAATTTCTCAACAGCTGGAGAACATTTGCAGAAGGCAACTTTTAAAGAACAGAGCGGGGAGAAAGACCGAGATAGACACAAAAGTAATCACCAGCCTCTGTTGTCTGAAGGAGTCTGAACTCTGCAGTCGGGGAGCTCCTAATTGCAACACGTCCAGCTATGCTCGTTGCCAGGCCGCAGGTAAACGAGCAAGTGGAAGTCAGAACAGATCTCGTGCTGTCAGCACAGCTAATCAAAAATTATCCTGCCTTTGACTTTATTTTTTAAGGGTTTTTTTTTTTTTTTTTACCATCAGCATCTTGTTATTGAGTTTTAAAGATGAGAAAAATGAAGGCTAGATCATCAAGGAGGTATATGGACAGTACAAGTCTATTTCAAGTACAGTATTTAGCATGGGCAATAGGGAACCTTTTTCTACTGGGCTGAACTGAACCACCAACTTAGACTAGTTCAGGGCAGGGCAGGGGCAGAGGTGAGGGGGGAGGGGATCTGTCGCCAGCCCAACGCTCCTATCATTAGTTTGAAACTATTTTTATTTTTTTTAACGTTTATCTATTATTGAGAGACATTGAGAGACTGTGAGCAGGGGAGGGGCAGAGAGAGAGAGGGAGACACAGAATCCGAAGCAGGCTCCAGGCTCTGAGCTGTCAGCACAGAGCCCGACGCGGGGCTCGAACTCACAGACCGAGAGATCACGACTTGAGCTGAAGTCGGACGCTTCACCGACTGAGCCACCCAGGCGCCCCAAAGTTTGAAACTATTTGAGATTGTGCCCCAAGCCCCCAAATGAGTCCTAACCAAGGACTGACTTTCTAAATTAAGTATCTACGGCTCACATCTTACTCTTTCTAATTTGCCACAATCCTTTAGGATTCAAGTTCAAAAATAATATGGATCGGTCATAAGGTAACAGTAATGAAGATGATGGTAAAAATGACTAGCGCTTTATGACACATTCTACACGACAGACGTTGCTTCCTCATAAATCTTAAGAGACAAATACTCTTATTACCCCATTGTGCAGATGAGGAAACCGAGGTACGCAGAGACTCTGTAATTGGCTCAAGGTCACTGGGTTAGTAAGCAGTGGGGCCGGTTTCCTATCCTGGACATCTGGCACCCGTAACTGTGCTCTCTGTGAAAATTTTTGGCCGGTGTTTAAATTCTGCTTGAGAGTGTTTTGTTCCTTGGTTGAAACAGCGATCACCAAGTAGAATGTACATGCCCCTGGCAAGATAATCCACTGGGAAGTCATATGACGGGCTGGCAACTTGTCACATGCTACAGTTTAACTTGTGACTAGCTAAGTGGGCTTACAGATCTATTGTGGAGTTTCAACCAAATTTACCCTCACAAAAAGGGCAGGTGGCCCCAGAAAGATTCGTGCAAAGGACAGGGGATTTGAAGATGGCTCTCGCACTGCAGAGACTGGCTACAAGAAAGCGGAGGGAAGCCTCCGCGCTCAGCCAAACCACAAAAGAAAAACATCCGACGCATAACCGATGCCTCATTGTCAATGGCGACCCTCCCTCCCGTCCATACTGATCACTGAAATATTAGTTAATGCTAACAGGAAGCCATTATAATTAACAAGACATTTTACAGCTAAGTATCAAGAAGATGAATGCAAATACAAATTGAAAGCAAAAATACGTTTCTACAGTCAATAAATTTAAAAAAGTAAATAGCTTGCAATCTTTTATTTCCCCTCACACTTTAATTTCTATTTTATGTGTGTTTTACAATACGCTTAAAATATTAACGTGTATATTATTGTAGAGAATAATGAACAGGCACAGGAAGAGGGAACCGCTCAAAAAACTTCCTGATAGGGTTATGCAATCAGAAGTTGGGACTGGAGCACAGAGAGTTTAGTCCACCCCATGGGGCTACTCTCAGGTAACCATGGCAACCCTAATCTGTGGCCAAGCGGCTGGCAGAAGCTTAGCAACCCAACCGGAGACAGAGGAGAAGGTGGAGGCACAGACAGCGCCTCCTCCACCCCAGGCTCCAGGACCCCCTCGCCTGGGCAGGGCTCAGAAGCCCGAGGTGGAGCTGAGGGTCCCGGAGATGTGTGCTCTCGTTCACACCGGCGGCAATCTTTGCACCTGAGGAGACACAAGGGCTGCCTCCCCGAGTTGATCCTATTAACAACAGAACCGGGGCGCCCGGGTGGCTTCAGCTCAGGTCACGATCTCACAGTCTGTGGGTTCGAGCCCCACGTCGGGCTCTGTGCCGACAGCTCGGAGCCTGGAGCCTGCTTCGGATTCTGTGTCTCCCCCTCTCTCTGCCCCTCCTCTCTCTGTCTCTCTCTCAAAAATAAATAAACATCTAAAAACTAAAAAAAAAAAAAAAAACAACCAGAACCAAAGCTAACAAATGACTAATAAATTGTCTGAGGTCACAGAATTTTTAGCATGGAACATTCAAAACCAGATTTGCAAAGCAAGTTGTCATACTTCCAAAGCCATCAAGAGAGAAAAATGATGTGCTCTTTTATATGAGGAAATAAAATCCCGGAAATGTAACAGAACTGCACATGAGAAGATAATAATGTTCAGATATTGAAAGGCATACATTTGGGCAATATTCTACGTAGAAAAAAAAAATGTTGTAAGGGGGAATCCAAGAATAAACTTCCAAAACACGCACACACACACACACACACACACACGATACAATTCACCCAAATGGATTTTCCTCTCTAGGACGCAAGATGTTGTGTGGTGGAGCTTTTCTTTCTGCTTTCTTCAAAACGGGGCGCGTAGAGCGGCCGAATTTCCAAGGTGTCGCTGGGCAGGACATGAGTGATACTTTGTGTCTCTCAAAAACTTGGTCAGGTGGGTGTTTCATAGTGAAGATTTAAAGCTATTTCACTGGCTTTGCATTTTGTATTTTATAAATCATTAACAGGAACAAAGTAAGAACCAAAACAGAGATACCCATTTCATAAGTGTGAAGACAGTTAACCTTTAAACAGATGGGTAATCCCAGACAGTTCTGTAAAATTAATAGAGCTTAAACCCGAGGTCTCAGAGCTGCAGAATACATCTTTGGAGACCATGTTTTTGAGATCATCATAAATCAACCTTTTTTTTTTTTTCTTCTCACCAGTCCCTTATGCCTACCCAGGCTCCTAGAACTGCCAGGTTGTGAATATGTATATCGCGGTGCACGGACTGATCCCGTGCTCTGGTATCGATCGTTCTGAATTTCCTCCACAGTCCCAGCTCCCAGTGGCTGAAAGGCAGTGGTCCCGGTGGGATGGCAGCTGGAGACGATGCAGAAACACGACGCTCTTCCTGCTCCGAGCCCTGAGGACCTTCACGCACGGCTCCCTTTGGGCAAGCACTTCCATTCTGTACTTGTAAACCTTCGCTTATGAAATCAAAGACGCTGTGGAGGACTGTTTGGTTTTCACGGCAGTGTGTTTCTCCTTGGCCGAATTGGTTCAGGTCTCGAAAGAGGCTCAGCGATTGATGGGCAAGGCTCCAAGCAGGTGTCACCCTCGGGGGGAGGTCGCTGTCCTCCGGGATCGCCACCTTTGCTCTCATGAAAGACGGGGTTGTCCAGTGTGGAAGGTTACACGTGCAAAAAAGAGGAAAAGGACTAGTCTGCATCATCATCGTCAACGATTCAAGCGGGTGTTCGGAGGCATTTCTTTCAACACTTGGATCCTTTCTAAATGTGGCCACAAACACTTCCAGAATGTGGATTTAAACGGAATTGAAGCCCAAGGTATGATACTAGCACGATGCCAGCCTCGTATGCCAGTCCTGGGAGCCCCCTTTCATTAGCCGTGGGGGTGACGCTGGCTGTGGAATAAACACGAAGTTGGATCGGGTCATCTCCTCGCCTTGGTTCCACGCGGGCCACTGCCCATCAGGAAGCTACGGGACAGGCACATGGCCCTCCGCGTGTCCAGAGTCCAATGGACACTCACCAATGTCATTCTGACGTCTGCAGGAGCGTCCCCTTCTTGCCCTGCACAGTCAGAAACAAGAAGCACGGAGCCCCGGTCTTCACGTAAAGAGTTAACTCTGAGAGTACATCTGAGGGCAACAGCATTTTGTTCTTTCAGCGCAATCCTATCCAAGAATATTTTCCCACTTGCTCGGAGGAGCAGCCCTGAGAAGTCCATATGGACATATTTGCAGCTATTTACTATTGGAAAAGTTAATTTAGCGGTATTGCTGTAACCGTCAGGACGTTCAAAAGCCTGAAGAATTCAATAGGGATCTGAGCAGAATACAGATGGAGGACAGAGGCACACAAGGAACAACGGTCCAGGTCGCCCGCGCGCACAGAAAACTTGCCGCCACGGGAGCACACGGAATGGAGCCCACAGGGGCCACACTTCCCAGCAACACGCCAGCCGTCCCGTGCCGCCCTCTCCTACTGAGTGTCAGCAGCGCATTAGCATAAATGCCATAAAATTTTGGCCCTGTATCTTCTTTATTATTTTTTATAGGTGTATAATTATTGAAAGGAGGCCATTACCTTTTTTATGGACTTGCGACTCTGTCTGCCTCTGACTTTCCCACTCTGCCTGTGATCCGGTCGTCACGCTGTGCTGTTTGGAGAGAGGAGAGGAGAGCCCTTCGATGGGGTGGGGGGAGCCCCCGCAGAGCCCACAGGTGTGCGTGCGGGAGACCCCGGGATCCGGAGACCGGTCGTCCGGCGACCCGCGGCCCACCCAGCCTCTTCCTTATGAAAGCAGGGCTTTCAGAACGTGTGTTACAACCCCAGGAGTTCTGAGCCATAAAAATCATAAAGAGTAACGTCCCATGTCTGGAAACAGAAACGATTTCTATGAGAATTTATGTATTCGAGGTAATTAATCCGCATGTCTGGAGCCGATCATCCCAGACCTGCCTTCTCGTGCTGATCATTGAAGCCCGATTCAATGGATCCGTTTAATTATCTCCCCAGATAAACAGCCCCCACCCCCCAATTTTTTTTTTAGCAAACTCACCCGGAAGAGTTAGGGAGCACCTGTCACCCACATCACGTGCCAGTCCCCTTCCTTGTCTGTTCCCTTCAGAAAGAGGTAGTCGGCAAGGCGGTTTGACTCTCTGGGGTCCACAAGACGGGACAGGGCTCCACGCATTGGTCTCGGGACATCAGTATTTCCCACCGTGTGGGGAGTGACTCACCTGTCCTCATTGTAGGAATCCGTACAACCAACAACATGGTGTTGAACAAGGTTTCTTTCAGCCTTAGATGCTTCCCAGACGTTGACAATAGGAATTTTCACTGTTGTCTCAAGGGGGGAGGGGGTACTACAAAATCTGGATCTTTGTGTTTTAGCTGCTAATAGAAGCCACTTTGGCTTATGTCATCTCAGGAGCCATTGTGACTGACGGTGGCCACGGAGCCACCTGAGTGTGTTTACAATGCAAGACAGCTCTCGAGAGAGCCCTGTGCCAGCTACACAGCACATCAACTCCCAGGAGCCGCAGGCTGATCTGAACGGCGAGGACAAAAGGAATAACCAGACTCCTTGGGAATTTTGTAGAGGTGATACAAAAGTGTCTCAAACAGGGGCGCCTGGGTGGCTCAGTCGGTGAAGCGTCCGACTTCGGCTCAGGTCACAATCTCACGGTCTGTGGGTTCGAGCCCCGCGTCGGGCTCTGTGCTGACAGCTCGGAGCCTGGAACCTGCTTCGGATTCTGTGTCTCCCTCTTTCTCTGACCCTCCCCTGTTCATGCTCTCTCTCTCGGACTCAAAAATAAATAAATGTTAAAAAAAAAATTAAAAAAAAAAGATATACTTAAAAAAAAAATGTATCAAACATGCGACAAAACACCATTTGTGGTTGCCGGTTCACCCAGGCTTTTAGCACAAAGACCCCCGGCCGAGGTAACAGATGGGCCTTCCTCTTATCCTGACTCACGTAGCTCCAGGACACACAGGGTTGTTGTTTTGTTTTGTTTTGTTTTGTTTTGAGTACAGTGTGTTTGCTTGTTTGTTGCCTATTTTTCCCGTAAACACCTCCAACCCTCCCTCACCGCTGCCCCTCAGATGCACCCAGTGAGGGGGCCCCGTCGCCTCTGGTTCCCAGCCTCAACCCAGCAAGGAGAGACCCAAGACCCTCGCAAGCAAACGTGGATTCCACAGCTTTATGATCCTGTTAAAATAAATGGCCAACACAACGGTCTTGAAACTAAAATGGAAATACAGCCCCTTGCGTTCTCTTTACGAGCATTCCCACTGCCTGAATTTTCCAACTCCCTGTGTTCTACTTGCCTTGGTCCTCTCACACCCCAGTTTTAGGAGAACCCGGATCCTGCATCCATCTTGCCTCCTCTCTAGAAGCAGGTCAGTTTTCCGGGTTGGACGTGGTGACGGATGCCTTACGTCCCCCACTCACTAGCCATGCCCTGTGCCCTTTGGGCCTCATCTTTCCTCCTTCCTCTATGAGAATGTTGTCCACTGTCATACAGGTGGCCTGTCCTCAGGGGAAATGAGCCACATTCTCACTCCCAGACGCGAATGTTATTTGGTCCAAGCCGAGTGAGTGCTTTGGGCAGGGGCACGAAGCACAATTCTGGCCAATGAGACCTGGGGGGCGCGGGGCAGGGAAGGTTTTCCTCGTCCTTAGAGAGGGACACAAGACCTTCACTGTGATGTGTGACGACGAGAGGCATGAACAACGAGATTCAAGGTGGGAAGCATCTGTGCCCGAGCCTGGAGCCACGAACTTATAGCTGGATCTCCTGAGTGACGCAGACCTGGTCCGCGTCAGCCCGTAGTCCCGAGTACTCCTGCACCAAGAACTCTTGCAGAAGACTGGTCACAGATGGGAATTCAGCCCCTCCCCTGGCACGAGCCCCCTCCCAGCCCAGGGAGCGGGGCCGTCACACCATCACACTGCCCGCCTGGAGAAACCGTCTTCGCTTTAACGCGATGCCCTGATGCCTACCCGTGCTGTTGGCAGCCTTCTAGAACCCCCAGAATACACGACTAGGAGCTAAAGGGAAAATAGTGCTAAAGACGACCGAGGAATCACATCAGCTCCATTACACTACCTCGAAAGTAATATTCAATAAAGTTTTGAATTCCATTACTGAGTCGCTGAATAATACGGTTCCCGGTAAACAAAATTTTATTGTCTGCGTGTTTGTTCCATAAAATAAATATATATTTTACCTAATCCAAATTGCATCCGACTGTTATAATTTGTTAGAGGTGTGGAAATGCTTTTCTTGCCATTACTTTTAAACTGCTTCCCTAGACAACCAAGTCAGGCTTAGAATCACAGAAATTAGAGACTCGAAACAGCTTCCGGGTCAGCCTGGGTGACTGACTGCCAGACTCGGGCGGGCAAGCCCTCTGCTCAGGGGGACGGTCCCCATCGAAGCGGAAGGAGGAGACACGAGAGCATCGCGTTGGTCGTTTCCATTCTGGTGGCTTCCAGGCTCCGGCAGGCAGGTCCTCCCCACAAAGTGAGGGTCGTCACTGTTATTCTCAGCAACCGCCCCCTTTTAATTTGGACTTGAAGAACACTAATGGTCAAATTTAATTTCTCCAGGCCGGATTTCCATGTATATAGCTCATTCACTACAAATCATAGTAAAATATCAAATCCCTCTACCCCCCAAACCATACTCCTGGTTGGAAATCCATTTTTTTTTTAATTTTTTTTTTCAACGTTTATTTATTTTTGGGACAGAGAGAGACAGAGCATGAACGGGGGAGGGGCAGAGAGAGAGGGAGACACAGAATCGGAAACAGGCTCCAGGCTCCGAGCCATCAGCCCAGAGCCTGACGCGGGGCTCGAACTCCCGGACCGCGAGATCGTGACCTGGCTGAAGTCGGACGCTTAACCGACTGCGCCACCCAGGCGCCCCTGGAAATCCATTTTTTGAGGGACCAGAGATGTCCATTTCATTCTATCACTAAGGAAGAATTTTAAATGCAAAATAATATCTTAAATTTGTATTTGGTATAAATGGTAGGTAAAGGATGTTGTCTGGGAAGGTCTTTAGAAAAAAAAAAAAAAACGGAGAAGATTAGACCAGAAGAGAATAGAATAGCGCCTAGAACTATAAAGTTGGAGTAGGTTCTTCCCACAACTTGGACATAACAAGAGCCCCCAAGTGTATAAACTCATTGCCTGACACTTGGGCCACCTCAGTGCTCACCTGAGGAAGAGGTCCAGTGGCTTCAGAGCTGGACCCTCACTGCCATTAGCGCCATGGATGTGAGCTCGATGGGGAAATAGGGTCACGGGGAGAGGTACACACATGCACACCGGCCACATTTACTTGCAGGGCTCCTGCTTTGATCAAACATCTTTGGAGGATCGCTGGGTTGTCACCGGAGACAGTCTATTATCAGGAGGTGTGGGTGAGCCTCCCAGAAGTACACATCCTGGATGCATTCAGGAAGTTGTAAGAATGTGGTCTAAGGTCGATAGGATTGGGCAAATGAGTGGGAGGACAAATAATACCAACCAGAGCTTGGGGACTGTCCCTCAGATGACCCCTCTTGGCCTAGTACCTAAGACTCAAGTTGTCTTTCTCTGTTGTCCAGTGAGCATGCCGGTCACTCAGGGTTGGCAAAGTCATTGGCCCAAAAGTCAGCCATACGGCCGACGTCTCTCCCCGAAGATGCAGAAATGAAATTGTCACCCTGAGGACACCGTCCACAATGGTGGCATCTCAGGACATGACAGGGCTCTGGGACTGCAGAGGCGGCTGGTCCTCTGAGACTCCCTCAACTCCTTAAGCCTCAAGCTTGGGTAACGTAGGCACAGACAAAAGGAGCACCCAGAGTGGCAGAGACATCACCTCAGCAAGGGGAACACGAGACAAGGCAGCCCATGGGCACCACGCAGTAATCAAGGGGTTCTTCTAGAATGTTCTACAACCACAGGTCTCCAACATTTTGATCTTAGGACCCCTTCACATCTGACTATAGAGAGCCCCAAATAACTTAAGTTTGTTTGGATTATAATTGTTGATATTTATCGTATTAGAAATTAAAACTGACAACTTTAGGGTTTATTAATTCACTTAAAAATAACGGTAGAGACTCATTGTATATTATGCTTTTTTCGTGAAAAATAACCAGACTTTCCAAAAAAAAAAAAAAAAAAAAAAAGTAGTGACAAGAGTGCCAGTACTTTCCATTTTCGCAAATCTTTTTAAAGTCTGGCTTCATAGAAGACATTTGGGTCCTCATCTCTTTCGGCCTTGAGCGTACTGAAATATCATCTATCACTAACCTGTCCAATACGCTTACGAGAGAAGGAGAGAATTACATCTCCATATTATTAAAATAATTTTGACGTCGCAGATCCCCGAAAAGTATCTTGGGGACCTCTAGGACCATTCTGGGGACTGCAGGGCTACCTGTCTAGTAGAATGGGGTTTGGGTCCTCAGTCAGTGTGAGCAGGGAAACACGGATGCCATTCACCCAAACTGTGTTTGGATCTCTGAGCTGGATTCAGTCAGCGAAGGGCGGTTCTTGACGAAGTAACACGGTGCCTCAGCCCATTCCTGCTGCCGTAACAAAGTACCCCACACTGGGTAGCTTCTGAATAACCGAAGTTCATTGATCACAGTTCCGGAGACCGGGAATCCAAGATAAGGGTGCCAGTGTGGTCCGGTTCCAGTCACAGCCCTCTTGTGGGTCACAGACTACTCACTGCGTCCTCCCAGGGCGGAAGGGTCTCTTTTGTAAAGGCCCAAATCTCATTTATGAGGGTTTCACCCTCCTGAACTAACCACCTCCCAGAGGCCCCACCTCCTGGCATCAGCACCGTGCGGGCTCTGATTGTAACCCACGAACGCTGGGGGGACACAAAGATTCAGTCTGTGCAGATTCTGCTTTTTCCTGATTTCCAAGTGTGAGACCCCAAACACCCTCCCGAAAGTCCGACAGAGAGCTGTTCATTCTCTTCCTTGAGGAGCAGTAAAGTTCCAAGGGCACCCCCTGTGCGGCGTCAGGTGAGGGGGGACTGGTTCTTGGGGACCCGATCCTAACTACTAACGGCCTCACGTGTCCTTGAATCCCGTAAGTAACTCCATAAGGTGGAATCTAGAGAAAAGAAACCAAGAGTCAGAGGGGTTATCAGTGATTTGCCTGATGATTCACAGTTAAAGGGACCGCAATGACTCAAGTCAGCGTATCGACACCAAAAACCCACATCTGCTGGCCACAGAACGTCCTCGCTGCGCACGGCAGGGGCCACAAAAGCGCTGGTAACCGGCAGGGGTGTGTTTTGACCGTTTCTAAAGGTTTCCCCACATTCTCTCCAGGATTCGTCGGGTGTCAGCCGTCTGTGTGATCTCATTGCTGGATTCAGCAGACGCGGCGACATCCTCCGCCCTGGGAGCCCTCACGCGGGCCAGGGCCGGGGCGACAGGCACCACGGCGGCGATGCGCACACGACCAAGGTCGCTGGAGGGTGTGCAGGGCCGGAGGGAGCGGCCCGCGGCGAGAGAGGCCATCTCTGGGAAGGTGGCATGCGAGCTCAAGGTCACCAGCCAGAGGAAGGGCGTCTCCCTCCACCAGGCTGGCTGACGCCACCTCCAAGCCCTGACACGGAGCCCGAGGGCACCGGGGAAGCCGGGTCTGGGCGGCTCCAGGAGCATCTGCTACCACTTTATGAAAGTGAAGTCTCTTTCTTTCCTTGGAGACAGGAAGAACGCGGGGCCTCTCCTCGGCCAAAGGTCCCCGGGCCTGTTCCGTCTTACGAGGAGTCCCGAATGCAGGCCACGGGAGGAAACTGGGCACCGACGTGCAAGCAAAGGTGCCCGTGGGGCCACCTGCTGTGCCCCTCCACGCTCCGTTCAAGGGCAAGTGACCAGATGCAGAGGGGACAGCACGTGGTCGCGGCAAGGAGCCGCGTCTCCAGCACGTCCCGGACAGGAGCAAACCACCCGGCCGGCGCGGCCCCGTCTCCCAGGTGGCGCAGGAGCCAGGCCCGTGGAGGGGACGAAGGGTCCCTTCTCCAGAACCGCCCCGCCTCCACCCCTCCTGCCAGTCCCAACCTGGAGGGAAACGGAGAAAATCAAGCTACTCCCGGTTGTTGTGAAGAACGAGAAAAATGACGATTGCGGAAGACTGCCTAAATATTGTTCCTCTAAGCAGTTGCCGGCTGCAGCTGGCAGCCCATCGTGCGGGAGGTCTCGGGGGGGATCCCGTCCGGAAGGGTACCCTTTGAGTTTCCGGTACGTGAGGCATCGTTTCCGTGTCCCCGTAAATTGTGCTGGATTCAGAAACACAAAGTTCGCTTCTCTCTGCCCCATACATTCATGGCCAGGCACATGCACACATGGTACATAAAGTCCTAAAACAAAATAACGTGTTACAGCCGATGCCTTCAGATGTTAAGGGAACCGTACGACTTTCTTCATGTTTTCTCCCTTTCTCTTTTCTCCCTTCCTTCCTCCCTCCTTCCTTCCTCCCTTCCCTCTTCCTTCCTTTCTTTCTTGCCTCCTTTCCTTCTTCTTTTCTTTCTTTCTTTCTTTCTTTCTTTCTTTTCTATCATAAGAGTGGTATTTGTCAGATACTAGGTACAGAAGAATGACACCATAGAAAAGCAATAGCCCGGTGACCCGCTTCGTCACAAGATGTGGACGGGTGCTTTTGAATTACAGGAAAACCTTCTGCTTTCTGAACTACTGAGTAAAAGCGGGGGAAATAACAACAACCCAGTGCTTTAACGTTTCACACGGGCTCTCTGGGTGCAGAGCGCCACGAATGGGGACAAGATTCAGTATAAACCTCTTCTCGTTTTGTGTTTCAGAAGGTGCGCGATAGAAAACCCATTCTCACAATAAATGCTAGTCACTTGAGGTCTATAGCTTGTTTTGTAGCTAAGAAAATAAAGCCTCCGCTCACCCTTGGCCAACTGAGTTACATTTTATGCTATTATTAATGCGTTGCAAGGCTTTTTTTTTCATATCAATTTGAAATTATACATCTGGGAAATCCAAGCTCTGCGGCAGTCGATGCTTTGTTTCTCTGTGTGGCCCTCTGCAATTACTAGAATGTGCAACTATAATTTAGCTCAGGTAAAATTCAATCAGTCACCCCAAGCACAAAGAAATCTCCGTCTCCCAGGAAAAAGGGGGAGGAGAGGGAGGGGGAGAGGAAAAGGAAGGAGGGAAAGGAGAAGGAGAAGAAAAGGAGAAAGAAGGAAGAAAGCGGAGAGGGTTTCCCCGCAAAAGGCCCAGGGGAGCTGCAGGAGTTTCCGAGATAAATTGATCCGAGGATGAAAATTCAGGCTGTGCCGGGCAGCATAACCGAGAAGGGCAGTGGCTGAGTTCTGGAATCAAGGCGAAAGAACTCTGCTCCACACCCTGCTTGGATTCTCTGTAAAATATCACGTTCTTTGTGTTACAAATAGAGAGGGAAAGAAGGAAGGGTGATTTTTGCGGGGGTGGCTAAAATTCACGGGGAGGAACTCGGGGGTGAATGGTTTACTGTCCAAAACCCATTGTGCGGCCGGAAGCAAAGCTTTGCTGAGCGAACCCAGCCCTCCTGCCCGACGGGAGGGTGGGCCGGCCTCCGCCACGGAGCCCAAGCTCTCCGAAGAAAGACCAGCATGTGGGTTTCCTCTCTGTTTCTCATTGCATTTTTGGCCCTTCACGACTTTCACCAGTTGCATGGGCTGGACCATGTATGTAAGTGCTCGTGAATTAGTATTCCTAGACTTTAGGAAGGCTTTGGTAACTCACAGCTGTTCCACACACGTCACGCCTCAGAAAGGAAGTGATTCACTTCGACACAAACCTCTTTCTCCTCACCACCGATGGGGGGCGGGGGTGGGTACGCGCATCATACACTTGCTTTTGAAGGCAGTGATTGGGTTCACTGTCCTTTCTTACCAATTTGTCCACTTCTAGTCAGATGCCATCGTAAGCTCAAACTTTGTTCTCTTCATTCCACGGAAGCCCAGCAGAGAGAGACAAAATATTTTTAATTAACCTTTGTATTTCGAGATAATTGTGGATTCACCTGCGGCTGTAAGAAATAATCCAGAGACAGCCCCTGTAGGCTTCGCCCAGTTCTTTCATGATAACATCTTACAAAACTATAGTAAAACATCACAGCCAAGATATTGGCCCTGATCCAGTCAAGATATAGGACATTTCCAACCCCAGCAAGATGTTCTTGACGCCCTGCGAAGTGACACATGCTTCCTTCCTGCCCCGAGCCCATCGCTAACCCCTAAAACCCACCAATCAGCTCTCTATTTCTATGATGCTGTAATGGACTATGTGACCTTCGGGGACTGGCTTCTTTCACAGGGCACGAACCCCTGGATAATCCGATGACGTGTTCTTTTTTATGACCAAGTAGCGTTCCATGCCGTGGCCACACCACAGTGCTTAGTTCACCAATGAAGGACATCCAGGTGGTTTCTAGTTTTTGACCATTCCAAACAAAACCTCTGTCAATAGTTGCATGCAGGTTTTTATGAGAGCATAAATTCTTCTCTGGGATAAGTGCCCAGGAGTGAAATTATTGTGTCATGTGGTGGCGGCATGGTGAGTTTTTTAAGAAGCTGCCAGATCGTTTCCCAAAGTGGCCGCGCCATTTCACGTGCCCACCGGCAAAGTTCGAGGTCCTTTCTCCTCATCCTCATCAGAATGTGGCATTGTCATTATTTTTTTTTATTTTAGCCATTCTGGTGGGGGTGTCATTGTCTGCTGTGATTTTAATGGGCATTTCCCTGATGGTTAATGATGCTGAACATTGCTCATTTTCTTTTTTCTTTTTTTAAATTTTTTCTAACGTTTATTCATTTTTGAGAGACAGAGAGAGACAGAGCGCAAGCGGGGGAGGGGCAGAGAGAGGGAGACACAGAGTCTGTAGCAGGCTCCAGGCTCCGAGCTGTCAGCACAGAGCCGGACGCGGGGCTCAAACTCACAAACCGCGAGATCATGACCTGAGCCGAAGTCAGACGCTTCACCGACTGAGCCACCCAGGCGCCCCTCTTTTGCTCATTTTCTAATTGCATTTTTGTTCTTTAACTTTTGAGTTGGAGAGTTCTTTATGCATTCTAGATATTCAGTCCTTGCCAGAAGTGTGGCTTGCAACTATGTTCTCCAATTCTGTAAATTGCCGTTCATCTCTTAACAGGACCTATCACACAACAAGGGTTTTTAATTTTTATGAAGTTCAATTTATCCATTTGTCCTTTTTATAAGTTGTGTTTTTGGTATCACGTCTAAGAACTTCTTGGTTGCCCCTATATTACAAAGATTTTCTCCTGTTTTTTTTTTTCTAAAAGCTTTATTTTATCTTTAAATTCTTGATCCATTTTACATTAATTTTTTTTGCATGTGAGGTTTCAGGTTGAAATTATTATTATTATTTTTTTGTCCGTGGGTGCCCAATTTCCCCAGCACCATGTGCAGCAAAGGCTATTATTTCCCTCATTGAATTGCTTTTGCACCTCTTTCAAAAATCAGTTGAGCGTACATGTGAAGGGAGGGGTCTACTTATGGACTATTTGTTCCATTGATCTACACGTCTGTCCCTCCAAAACGTTTTTGGAAAATCTAGAAAAATCTAGCCAAGTGCAACTACATAATGAACAGCTCTGTGGAAAGGAAGGAAAAGAGGGAGGGAGGAAAGGAGAGAGGGAAGGAAGGAGAGAAGGAAGGAAGGAAGGAAGGAAGGAAGGAAGGAAGGAAGGAAAGAAGGAAGGAAGAAATGGATCTGGGGGAGTTTTCCCTTCCAGAAATGTTCAGAGGCGACCAGAAGTCCAGCTGCTGTGCAGCACTGGGACCTGCTGTCCCCCATGGGTGATGGGAAAGGAATGCCATCCTCATCCAGGAGCTGAGGCGGGGCTCCCCCAGCCACAAACAGGGCCGATGAGAACTCATTCGTGTCCAAGGAACTACACATCTGTGATGGTGGAGGAAGTCGGCCAAGAGCGGCCACCCCTGGGGACCCCCAACGTTGGCAAGAGATAGGAGTCCCAGGGGAAGAATCGTGTTGCGATTGGGGGAACAGAAGACATGAATACAGAGAAGCCAGGGGGAGAAGGAGCCTACAGACAAAGTTGCAAAGGGACCTCAGCAATACAGAGAAGAAAGTCGGCAGTCGAAACACAAGATCACTCCCAAGGATATGGAAAGAAATCCATCTCAGAATGACTTTAAAATACATAGTCGTAAGATTCAGAAAGACAAAGGAAGATATGTGACCCAAGAGCATGATGATCTATTGCCACAACAATGACAACAGCAGGCAAATCTCACTAGCATAAAAAAACTAAGCGTTTATGGCTCCTGTGTCTGGATGGGCCGTGTGGCTCTGCTGATCTTTTGTGAATTTTGTGAATTTTGTGGCTCAATTTTGTGAATTTTAAAGATGATAAGGGAGATGTTCTACACCAGTGCTAGTCTCGATCTGATTATGAATTTAAAACATTACATATAAGGTTGATCCTTGGCCACACGAAGTTTGAGACGTGTTGCTCTAGACACATGAGGAAGGGGGCTGAAGTTGAGGGTTCATGGCAGAGTCAGAGTACACGGAGATCTTTGCCTTTTGGAGAGGGAAGTGAGAGATCAAGAATAAATTTAGATTTAATTAGAAATTTGTCCATCTGCTTAGAGGTATTAGACGAGTGTTCGCCAGGTTTTCCAAGCCATTTAGGGCTGTTGGAACAATTAGCATTACTAACAAAATAAACTCGTGCCCAATGGAAGATAGTATATTTTGCCATTAAAAGTCATCAAAGTAAGTTTCTCGAATCCTGAATGTCTTGCAATTACCTTCTAATGTATTTTGCATATTTTTAGACAGAAATAACTTCGCATTTACAAAGCGAATAGCTCTGAAAAGAGTCTGCTGATGCTTCTGCTGGATTTGAATAGTGATCAGAAGCAGAGGAAGGTCAATTAAAACAGCACACTTCACTGGAAGCCTTTTGTATGCACAACAGTGTCATCTTTTTCCCAACCAAACTTGTTCCGAGCACAGACCAGCCACCCAGGTATTATAAACATTCTGTTGAACTTTTAGTATAATATTCTGCAGCACATAAATGTGTGTAACTCATCTTTTAAAAAAAATGTTTAAATAAATGTGGATTCTTATAGAGCTCATTCCTTTCTGACTTCCAGTATATTACAAAGCCTTTAGGATGCAGGGAGGGATCCAGGTAAGCTGTGTAAAGGGCTGGACAGGCAAACATGGTTGCTATGGCTATTTTCGTAACAGTTGTCCTGAGAGTTGGAAGTTATGCCTATTCGCTATACAAAATGTGGGGAAATGTTAAAGAAGTCAAACAGAACTCTCCGTAACAGCAGAGTTTGCTTCGAGCCCTCTTCTTCCGTGTGTAACCACCAGAGGCCCGTCCACGGCGCTCACTGCGTCGGGTCCCCGGAACACCCACGATCAAGACCCAGTGCTTCGAGTTTCTTATCAAAGTCACACGGCAGCATTCAAATGGGATGTCGGCCTTGCGAGCCGGGGTTTTCCCGAACACGGCTGTCCCTCCACTCCCTGAGGGGCGAATATTACTGTTCTGCAGACCATGGACGCAGGCTCCGCGACGCAAAACAGAAAGCCGCGTGACACGGCTGGAACCTCGTCCGCGCCCGTGGATTCCAGGAGAGCTTCTCTTGAGCTTTCACGGTGGTCACCGCTAACCACAGTAGGGTGATCTAAGGACGAGGGTCACCGCAGCGGGTTGACAGAGGAGAGGAGGCTCTCGGGTCCGGCGGCTGGGAGGGGCACGTGTGATTATCTCTTCTGAGCTCTGAGGGGGGTGAGAGCACAGAAGAACGAAGAAGACGGAAGATGAAGAGAGGGAGGGAGCGTGGGACTCTGTAGATTTAATACTTGCTTCAGTAGTTTTGGCATCTCGTTTGGAAGCAACATATTTTTTAGCTGCAATCAGTCTTCCAAAGCAGTAAATCTTAATTTAGTGGAAACAAGCCTGATTTTCCACATGTGTACACGACGGATTTACAAAATACTTAGGTCCCATCATTATCGTAAACAGCATGACCCGGTGTAAACTTGGTCAGGAACAGGTGCAAGCGGCTCCCAGCCAGCAGGGGGACCGACGTGGGAGCAGGGGGGCGGCCGCGGGCCGTGTGGCCAGCAGACCGCGGGGTTCCCTGTGCGCCAGGGAGAAGGAGGGCGTCAGGTGCGCCCGACAAGTGAGGCTCCTCCAGAGCAGTTAGAACAACATCAACTCTGAATTACTGGGGTTTTTTTTAAGTTTACTTTTAAGAGAGAGAGAGCAGGCAGGGGAGGGACAGAGAGAGAGAGAGCGCGCGCGCATCCCAGGCAGGCTCCACGCTCTCCAACGCAGGGCTCGATCCCAAGAACCATGATATCATGACCTGAGCAGAAACCAGGAGTCGGCCGCTTAACCGACTGAGCCACCCAGGCGTCTCTGAATTATTGTTTTCAAAAGGAGTAATAGACTGTAAGAAAAAAACTAAGAGCAACAACAAAAAAAGGTGAAAACGCAAAGCAAACAGAAGTATAGTGTCATCAGCGTCTTCGTAACAAAAGCCTGGTTTCTGACTGTCATGTGCCCGCCTCTGCAGGTGACTGGTCTCCCTCACTCCGTTGCAACAGCACCGGCAGGTGGGGCCACTGTTACCCTCACTGTGCGTTGGAAGAATGCCACCCTGGGAGCTCGGTGACACGGCCAGGACCGCGAGTGAGCCGGGGGTGGGGGGACGACCCGCACGCCCCTGGCGGGACCCCCGCCGGCCCGCCAGCCTCCCCACACCCACCTACCTGCCCACCGGTAGCCAGACCTCTCCTAGCTCGCGTTGGTCACCCCAAACTCGAGTCTCTGGGAGGCCCCGTCTCCCCAGCCTGTCTGCTGCCACCTGCCCCGTCAGCGGCCCCACACCCGGCTGTGCCCTCAGCACCGCTGGCCGCAGCCCTCGGGCCTGAAGGCGAGCTGGCTCCCTCTTAGCTCCCCGAGGAGCTCTGCGTTCCCCCCGAACCTCCCGCCAGTCTGCAGCACTTACCACCGTTCTCAGGGCAGTCACCCTGCAGCCGTCTTCTGACCGCCATCGTGGCCCCTCTCTGTTCTCGACAGCCGCTCCTCTCATGGTTCTTAGAGGTGCCAGTGTCCTCGGACATGACCTTTCCGGCGTCCTGGCCCCTCAGCTCCCAGACCTCATCTCCTCCAGTGACTACGTTCTCGGCCCTGCCTCCACAGGCTCACTCCCCACACCTTGCATCACCGAACTGGGCACCCCTCCGCGACGTCAGCATCGGGTAGCATCCTCCGGACCACCTCTTCCTGCCTTTCTAGATCGTTCCTTCCAGTCCTCCAACCCTGATGATCCTTCACCCCACCCCACCCCCGGACCAACAACCCGCGGATCTACGGATGGGTGGCCCTCTTCTCCGCCCTAGGGCCCTCACCCTCTTCCCTTCACCCCGACGGCACAGCTGACCCTTCTCATCGCCTCAGCTGGCTCGGCCTCTTTCTGTATACATGTCCCTCCCTCACATCGGCAGACGGCTTGTTCCTTATCTCATTCCGGTCTCTGCTCACACCGCCTTCTGCGTGAGGTCCTCCGCGGCGATGCTCTCGCACCTTGTGATACCCACACACACACCGCCTATCCGCCTTCCCTGCCTCACTCATCTGTTTCTATCAGCACCTTATGTAAGCTGTTTCATTTCTGTGTCTCCACAATGGGATATAAAGTCCACAGGGCAAGGGTCTGCGGCTGTTTTATCCACCGCTACATTCTCAAGATCTCGAGAAGTGTCTGGTCCGTAACACGCACTTAATAAATAAGTGTGAGTGAATGAATTAACTTGATTTGGGGGAGGGGACGTCCTTTAAGGACTCGGTTGATCTTGACGCTGGTCCAGGAGTTACCCTTTGGACCTGCAGGGAAGGAAATGGTCCTCGTTTTCTCCTTGGCCCTTATTGAGCCTTATTTATACAACACATAAACACAGCCTTCTCATTTTAAACTTTGGGAAGCCACCTGAACAAATTTGTTTGTGGTTGTAGGACATACTGTAAATGTTAACAACCTTGTAAAACCGTGGCTGACAGAAAGCAGGATGTGGAAGAGAAGGTAGGAGTGTTAACATCTTCATCGCACAAGGTCGCCTTGATAGAGCAAGAAACAAAGGTTTTTATTTGAAGTCACACGCGCAACCGTACGAAAAACTAAAAAACAACAATAGGAATAGCTAACGCTGTGAAGAGGTCAAGAGCAAGAGGTTAGTTGAGGTGAACTGCATTTTCATGTCCTCACATTGGGACGTACATTGGTGGGGGCACAATCCAGGCTACTGAAATAAAGACGTGTGTGACAATGTCTCAAACAAGACACGAGTTCGTTTTTCCCTTGAGTGGCAGTCTGGGGACCAGCGAGTGATCCAGGCCAGGAAGCGGTCTTTAATCTGCAAGGTCCTTCTGGAACCAGGACCCTCCACTTCCTGGCACTGCCCCCCCACCCCCCACCTACAGCATTGCCCTTGTCTGCTCCTTTGGATGTGGCTCCTCACACATAGGAAGGGGGAGGAGAGGACGAAGGACAGGCAGGTTCCTTTCAAGGATGTGACCCAGAAAATAGAAAGTTTTATATTTCATTTCTGCTCACATTCTGGTGGCCAGATCTCAGTCATAAGGCCAGAGGAAGCTGTGCTTACGATTTGGTGAGGAAAGGAGGGAATGAATATTGCAGGACAATTAGCAGACTTCGACACCGTGAGTTAATAGATTTTATGCAAAGTTAGAAATGAAAAAAAAAATACTGTGTATTCTTCAGACTGATGTGAGTGCATCAGCCAGGACAGGTTAGGTTAATTCTGCAACGTTAAAGCACTAGAGGTCCAATGTGGGGTTCTACTGAACACGGTCCTAATTCAGGGACACGGGCTCACGGGGCAGGTTGTCATGGAAAATCACGGAAAATCGTTGTGCTCTTTGGGAATTCCTAACCCCCAGTAGCTCACGATGTGACTTTGTTTGGATACAGGGTTGGTGCAGGTGCGACTGGTTAAGATGAAGCCATACCAGATTAGGTGGATACTGCATCTAATTTGATTGGTGCCTTCAGAGTCAGAGGGGAAGGTGCAGACATGTGGACGCACAGAGAAGAAGCCCGTGTGATGACAAAGGCAGAGATTGGAGGGATGTGGCCACAAGCCAAGGGATGAGCAGAGTGCCAGGAGCCACCAGAAGCTGGAAGAGGGAGGAAAGTCCCCCACGGGAAACTTCAGGGGGACTGATGCCCTGGTGCCATCTTGATTTCGACTTCGGGGCTCCCGAACTGTGATACGATACATTTCTGTTGTTTGAAGCCCCCTGGTGTATATACTTTGTAGCAGCCCCTGGGAAACGAATACCATCATGTACCAGCTCTTAAAGGCTATGATGGACTCAGTGCTCCCACACTCCACCGGCCAGAGCGAATCACGGCCATGTCTAATCCAAGGGGTGGGGGGTGGGAACTCCAATCCTATCATGTGCCTAGAATATTGGTGAAAGCGTTAACAGCCAACAGAAGGTCGGTGTAAACAGGTAGCTAGTCAGGAGGCAGCTGATGGGGTCACGGCCCTGGCTCCAGGAGACTCTGTGCCCATCACAATCCATGAGAACAGGGCCCCCTTGGAGTTGTGCAGGGGCCAGTTTGCATGGCTGTCCACAGCAGCCTGGGGGCTGGGTGGTGAGCTACTGTGAACTCCTCTGTCTAATTGGGTCTTCTTTGAGTCCGTTATGTTTTCTTAGGCTTGGCACAGGATTTCTAATGACTGTAAATGTTTTCTTTTTGATCTAATGAGAAGGAAGCACCACAACGATCCAGCCATGCTGGAGACCAGCGAGTGCGCAAAACCCCCAGGCTCAACCCCCAGGCTCAGGCGGTCACGCAAATCCGCTTCGCGACCGCTCTCCCACAATCCCCAGCAAGCTCGGTGGCCCCAGGCCAGCTACTTCACATCTCCACACTGCAGTTTCCTCATCCACAGAAAGGGGGTGGTATCTGACTAGGTAGGAGGGTCTTTGGAGATAAAGGGAAAGATTAGTATCTGCTGGTGGAAAATGTATATTGTGAGAGTAATTTTATGTATCGACTTTACCGGGCTAAGGGATGGCCCAGGGAGCTGGTACAATGTTATTTCTGGGTGTGTCTGTGCCAGCGTTTTGGGGGAGAACCTGCACCGAGTCAGTAGACCGAATAAAGAAGCTTGCCTTCCCCAGTGAGGGTTCTCATCATCCAACCCAAGGAGGGCCCGACGGAAGGTGGAGGAAGGGTGAGCGCTCTCTCTTCTCGAGCCAGGACACCCATCTCCTGTCCTCAGATACCACACTTCCGGTTCTCGGGCCCTTGGGCTCAGACTAGAGCTTATGCAGCCTGCACCCCACTTCTCGGGCCTTTGGACTCGGACTGAATTACACCATCTGCTTTCCTCATTCTCTAGCTCGCAGACCACAGATCATGGGACTTCTCGCCTCCATAATCAGGTGAGCCAACTCCTGTTTTATATATATACTCCTGCCATATATATTCCTTTCATATGTAGATTTATTATATATGTAGATTTATTATATATTATGTATAATAAGTATATATGAAGTATCACATTCTGTTTATATATATAAAATATATATATATATATATATGCCTAGAGACTATATATATCCTATTCCATTCTATACATGTAATAAATATATATATAAATATATATGTTATATATGTAATATCCTTTTTTTCCGGAAAATCCAACACACACATATGATATGAGTGTGTGTGCGTGTATTTTTAAAACATCATATAGCAATCAAGCATCGTATCTCCTTTGTGTCTGTGAGTCAGCATTGGCTAATGAATCTTAGAGGTACCAGAGTTACGCAGAATCCCACAAGATGTCCCTGGTAACCAATGCGGGTCTTCGCGTTGGTCAAAAATCTCCCATTTACTGTTCTCAAAACCACCTAAAGGAGAGAGATTGATCACAGGTCCAGGGGCCCCCTAAGAGATTATTTTGTTAGGAATCTTTGCCCAAAATTGATTGTGGGTTCAGTAATTAAAACCCGTCACTGTTTTGGAGAGACCGTTAACCGCCCACAAGAAAGGAGCAAGAACCGTGTGACAGAAAGCAGACCTCATCTTGGATTTATTTGGAAACGCAGGAAGGAATGTTTAATGAGAGATGACAGTGAGTGGGAGTGATGGAGGCGGCCGAGGGGGTGAGGCTGGGAGGTGAGCGTGGGAGGGAGGCTGAAGGCCCTCACCCTGCGGCCTCCTCGTAAGTGGACTTAATTGTGAAGTCTCTCCCGGAATCGCAGACCCTAAGGATTGCGTGTAGACCCGCATCTGTGCTGCTGGGTTAATCTCATTTACAGTGAGTTTTGATAAGCTGCGTTACCCACGATTAAAGCAGTAATCACTCTGAAAGGAAGGAGGAGTGTGGGCAAGCCAGTAAATCTCAGAACACTAGTCTTGCATTTTCGCTGTTGTGTTGTTCTGTCTCTCTTCATCTTTAAACCCTCATCGCCGAAGGACTCGATTAATGGCCCTGACAAGGGGCAGAGGCAGCTTGTAGGGTCTTTTTATGTTTCTATTATTAAGGGGAGCTTCTTTAAGAAAAATTAAAAAATACTGTTCAATACAAATCTCATACCCACGTGAAGACGCTGCTCCCAGGGCCCGAGAAGGGACTGTGCGAGGAAGGACCTGAAATCACGCCTCTCACCCTGTCTGGTCCCAGCTCACTCCCCACCCAGGTTCCCCCAACATCTCCGCCTAAACCCTCCGTCCCTAAGTTCCAGCCCTGGGAACTGGGAGGGAGAGGAAGGGGGGTGGGGAGGGAGGGAGGGGAGATGGGGGAGGGATGGATGTGTAATGTCCAAAGTCCAACTTAAAAATTAGATACCGCGGCAGGATCCGAAGGGACTCCGCGTACCTGCTGATCGCTGGAGAGTTGCCCGTATGCGACACCCACAAGCTCCTCAGAGCTGACTTCCAATTCCCCACATCTAAGTTGGACCGACGGGATCTCGGCCTGCTCGTGCGGACGCGGGCAGGTCAGGGGGGCGCCCGCGTGGCCCCCACGCCCCGTCCGAGATCATGGCACGCCGCTCCCCACTTGAGCGCCACTCCAGAGGCTTCCCGTTGTAACTATCACTTCCCGGTAATTGGGCTCCCACTCTGAGATTGGTGATTTCTTCCGAGACCTCCAATTCAATTAAGTCTGGGAGCTCCATGCAGAGCTAGACCATGAATATAAGATGTCACATTAATATGAATTTTTTCCAGTCAAAATAGAAGGATTACTTCAAAGCCACAGCGCACACAGACCCTGGGAGAACCAGCTGGTATTCGCTACACGATCGACGCCCTGGCTCCTACGATACCCCTGCGGCCAGTGCCACACGAGGATCGGTGCTCTCCCTGGCCGTGGCTGAGGACCCCACCGCAGGTTCAGCTCTCACGCTTCAGGGCTGAGACCCACTGCCCCTCCGCTCCCAGCCTCTCCATTCTGGTTTCAACCCGATTGCCCCGCGTCAACGGGACACGGGGAGTTTTGAGATTGGCCACCTGCCGGGCCATCTACCAGCTCTGGTTCCAGAGCCTTCGCCTTCCCCGAATGAGACTTCTCACAGCTTGTCTTGGCCAAGTTTTGCCCCGGCTACACATCCACAGGACGCTGCACCCGACTCCAAGCCCTGAAGTCCAGGCCGCGAAGTCCCCCGTGGCGTGGAAGACAGAACGAAACTCACGTGGTACAGCATTTCTTCCTAAGGCAGGTCGGACGGCGCACGCGTCGTTAGGAAGAAATGATACCCTCAGTCCGTTGGAGGCAAAGAGACGGCGAGAGCACATGAATTCGGGTATCGTGCCTCGGGGGGGACTCTCTCTGCTAGAGGTTTCAGACCTGAGCCCAGATTGTATAGCTTGATAACCAAATATGGTAAGGCACTTCAGCAAGGGAGGCCCGTGTGCCCGGGAGTCAAGAGCTCGGGCCTGTAATAAGCATCAGAAGAGCCTGCCTCCTGCCACAGCTTGACCATGTGACCACGGAGAGGCCCCCTTTCCTGGCTGGGCCTGAGGAGCCTTTGCTTTTTTTTTTTTTCGTCTGTAATACGACTGTAAACCAGTACTTGGTTCACAGAGCTGTTTAAGGGATTAAATGAAATGACGCCCGCGAACGGCGGCGCAGGGTGCCTGGTACGGGGGAGCCCTTGGCAGGCACCGTGGATACGTCACTCGCTTGGCAGACCGTCCGTGAAGATCGACTCCCGTCCGCAAGTCCTCTCACTGGGGGCGGGAAAGCGTCCAGGTGGGCAGGCAGGAGACGCTTCCGGCTAAAGAAGACGGAAGTCAGCCCGAATTGGTAAGGGCCAAAACACGGCTAACAGGGGTCATCTCCTCCGCGTGGCCGCGTGGCTGAGAGCCGCCGGGTAGAGTCTGTGTTACCCTAAACCCTACTGACACGTTTTTCATTTTACAAATATTGATACAGAGTATTGCAAAGGCAAATTGAAAAAGCACGAAGTCTGCGTGGGGGCGTCCTGGAGGCGAATGAAACAAAGCTGCACCCTAGAGGGAGGTGATGAACTTGTTAGGGAGCCCGGCACCTCCCTGGCCTGGGGTAGAAGCTTGGAGACACGACAAGGAGGCGGCCGGATATCCCACTGCACGTAGGGAAGCCCAGCCCCTGAACCTGAGAGAAACAGCCTATTGGTTTCCATTTTAACTCTTCTTTGTTTGTTTTATTTCACAAACTCAAACAGGCCGCTCTGTCCGACAGGAACAAAAGTCGTCATCAAAGAGAAGCAGAGGGAAGACTGAGCACCACCCTCGCGGCGCTGGGGGGAGGGGGTGGTGGCAGGTCCCCTTTCCTGGTCCCTTTTCCTCACTCGATATCAAACAGGAATAACACATGTGACCCAAACAAAAAGCAGAATCTGAAGGCATCAGTTTGGGGGAGATTAAGCCGAATCTATTTCTCTTCCTCCCTTCCTCCTTTGCAAATTGAACCACACTTAACAAATAACGTAGAAGACTTTAAACTAGCATTAAACCAAATTTGGTTTGAGGCCTGGAAGTGAAGCAAAAGCCGGAAAGCCCTACAGCCTGGCTCCCCACAAAGACTGCGGCTGAGAGACAGCGAGGGGCAAATCACAGCGACGGCATCCGTGTGTGAAGTCACGCCGCCAAGAAAGTGGCTCGAACGTGGCGTTTGGTCCTGGGCTGTCGGCACGTGGCGAGAGCATCTTTGTGACGTTGGTGATTTCTGCCAGTCCCCAGGGCGCTCCAGACACAGGCACAGCCAACCGTGAGCCACACAGCAGGTGCACGAGCAGTCCACGGCCTCACCCGCCCGGAAGTCACAAAGACACACTGGGGGAGGCTTCAGACAGGTCCTCACAGAAAAGGAGGTATATAAAAACACGTGTAATTAATAATACTACCTGTCGATTAATAATTGTCTGTTGAATATTGAGAATCAAGTTCAAAGCCAAGGGCTGCACTCGGGTGCGTTCTGTTTTGGGTGGAATTGCCCTGAATTAGGTAAGAAATTTGGGTCGTTGTGGATGGTGCTCTCTGGTGGGCCGGTCCTGCCTATCTGTCGATACTTTTTCCAAGGTATTTCAAAATATATTAGAAATTAAATGGAATAAGCCTCTGATTTGCACAAAGCAAGGAAAGAGAACTCCATAAGCCCAGCACCCTCCCTAGCAATCGGCCAGTGTGTGTGTGGGAGCGCGTGGGAATCTATTTATAGCGACAGCTTCCATTTTCAAACAGGAGTCTCCATATTGCATGAAGTACAGGGACAGATAGAGGTATAGAATTCACTGCTCTAGAGCAGCTGGAAGATTTCTAATCATATCTCCTAAAGGGAAGAATTGTAGTCCCAGGTTATATTTAATATCCAAAGATGCAACCATGACATGACTTTTGCAAAGAGACAGACAGCCATAGGTAGTGCCTTCACCGGATCAGCAAAGTGTTCGTTACATCCGGATTCCAGGAAGAAACATTGAAGAATTATGCAGACATATACTGGTAGGTGGTCAGGTTTAGGAAAACATGTAGCAGCTTCTCAGTGCTCTTATTGCCCATAAAAGAACGTTTCACATGGTCAACTGCTCAAATTTATGTGGACCCTAAGGGGCAAATCTCCAGTGCTGTGAATGGACACACACTCATAGTTCTCATTATTGTTAATAGAAAGTGTGCGTTAACTTCTCACTCAGTGCCCCTCGTTGAGAATAAATCGTGTGTGTGTGTGTGTGTGTGTGTGTGTGTGTGTAACCTTAAATATCTCTAACTCCCCCATCCCCAGCAATGGCCCCATAGAAGAAAATTATTGCATGTAAATACACTTCTATTTCTCAAGTAGTCTTTCTATATTTCTTTTCCCCAATGATACCTGTTCGATTAATCTTTTCAAAGAATAGGTTGAAAAAGACTGATAATTGTGGCCAGGCGATAGCAGCTGTAGTGTGGAAAAGGGGACACTGAGTGTGCCTTCTCCAAAGGCCGGTGAGGTTTTCCAATACCAGCTGGCACTGTGCTTACTTTCTACATCTTATAAGAACCTGAGGCCAGACAGAAAGGAGGAACCAACAAGTACACTTAAAAAAAAAAAAAAAAAAAAAGCAAGAGTGTGGCGATTTGGAAAAAGTGAAGAAAATATATCAAGAAAATGGGAGTAATCAACTGTGCCATAGATCAGTAACAGGAACATAGAAATGGAAGCCTCCCCCGCAAAAGATTAACACCAGGAAAGTGCAATGCACAACAAAGGAATGCAATCCTCGCGCACTATATGGTTGAGCTCTACGTAATATTTCCAGAGTCGTGGTCATGTCCAAGTGGACCATTGATCTGACGAAAACACAGAGGACGACCGACCGCCAGAATGCTGGCATGATGCAAGATGTGGTGGGGGCGTGGTGACACGGCACTGATGTCATCCACATAGGACGTCATCACATAGTACCCAGAGCGTAAAATAGAACCACTGTTACCAGGATGAGGACACTGGAGGTGACTTAGGGACAGCATTTTTCACCATCATAAGCCTTTAGAACTATTTGCATTTTAAAAGGTATGTATATATTTATATAACATTAATAAAAATTAACCTGAATACATTAAGGGGGAGCTGTGTATCCAAGTGGGCCTGACTAGTGACAAACCACTCTTCCACACCTGGGGGCTCAGGGTCTAAGTTGCAGCAGACATGGGTTTACATTTGATTTGCTTTATTATTTTTTATGTTTATTTATTTTGAGAGAGAGTGAGAGAGCGTGTGCATGGGTGGGGGAAGGTCAGAGAGAGAGGGAGACAGAGAGAATTCCAAGCAGTCTCCATGCTCAGTGCAGAGCCCAACGCGGTGCTCTATCCCACGAACCGTGAGATCATGACCTGAGTTGAAATCAAAAGTCGGACGCTCAACTGACTGAGCCCCCAGGCATCCCACGTTTGATTTGCTTTAGATGAGCCTTTTCATAACAAAATTTCATAATGCAAGTTAGGGTAAGAGTGCCCCTCCTAGATTTCAGGTGATCTCAGGATCATAGGAAGAAGGAATATGCCACCTGCAACATTCCACGAAATGATGGGGGAAAATTTATGTTTGCACTGATTCAGGAGATACGAGTGCTTCTCCTTGAATTTACATGACACTTTTCTTTCAAAGCACTCAAAGCATTTTACAGATTCTGTTTCATTAATTGTCACAACATCTTGAACAGGCTGCCATCCAGTCTCACGAATGGAAAAAGGAGAAGAAGAGACACAGAAAGGTTCAGTCACTAGACCTGAAGGATGACAGGAGACTCAAGTTTTCACACAGCGTGGGTTTTCAGGGACAAGAACAAAATTCAGTTCACCTGCATTTTTTTTAACAGCCTGGTCCATTATTTTCTTATGTCGAATGTGAACGAAAATGGGTCAGTGGTTTTCTTAAGGACTTCAGAAAAACAAATCAGAACTAAGCTGAAAAAAATGTGCTTTCAGAGTAATCAGTTCTATGGATTATTTATCTGAGAGATGTTAATAGGCCCAGGGAAAAAAAAAGAAATGGTTGATAATCAAGACATTGCAGGGACTGCCAAAACAATCACGAAAAAGACGAGCAGAGTTGGAGAACTCACACTTCCTGATTGAAAAACTTACTACAGAGCTACAGCAATCAAAACGATGTGGTGCTGGCATAGGACAAGGGTGTTAAGATCATTCAGTGAGGAGAGGACAATCTCTTCACAAACAGTGCTGGGACAACTGAATACCCACAAGCAAAAAGCTAGAGTTAGCCCTTTACTTATAGTGCATGAAAACATTAACTCCTAATGGATCAAAGACCTCACCACAGGAGCTACACCTATAAAATTCTTAGAAGAAAACATAAAGGAAAAGCTTCATGACATTGGACTTGCATGATTCTTAAGTATGACCCCAAAAGCACAAGTCATACACACACACACACACACACACACACACACACACAAACTAGAAAAATTTTATTTCATCATTCACAATTAAGAATGTTTGTGCATAAAGGACACAATCAAAAGAGTGAAAGACAACCCACAGAATGGGAGTAAATATTTGTAAATCATATATCTAATAAGGGATTAGTATCCAGGATATATAAAGAACTCTCACAACTCAACAATAAAAAACAACCAACCCAATTCAAAAATGGGCAAAGAACATGAACAGACATTTGCGCAGGGAAGACACACTCATGGCCAATAAGCACATGAAAAAATGCTCAACATCACTATGCATCAGGGAAATGCAGATGGAAACCACAGTGAGGTACCACTTCACACCCGCTAGGACGGCTATTACCAGAAATGATGGAAGGGAACAAGTGTTGGCAAGGATGCAGAGAATTAGAATCCTTGTGCATTGCCAGTGGGAATGGAAGACGGTGCACCTGCTGGGGAAGACAGTTTGGCGGCTCCTGAAAAAGTTAAACACAGAATTGCTGTATGATCCAGCGCTTACACTTCTGGGTGTGTCCCCCAAGGAGCTTAAAGCAGAGACTCCAATAGATACTTGTACAACAATACTCACAGCAGCACTATTCACAATAACCAAAAGGGACAAACGACAGAAGTGTCCATTGATGGATGGATGGATAAACAAAGTGTGATCTAGCCATACAGTGGAATGTTACTCAGACTTACAGAGGAAGGACATTCTGACACCTGCTAGACCATGGACGAACCCGGAGGACATTATTGGTAGGTGAAATCAGCCAGACGCAAAAGGACACACAGCGTATGACTCCATTTATATGAGGAACCGGGAGTGGACAAATTCGCACTGACGGGAGGTAGAATCGAGGGGAATGGGGAGCAGCGTTGTGGGATAGAGGCAGTGTTTCAGTTTGGGGTAACGCAAAAGTTCTGGAGCTGGGTGGTGGTGACGGTTGTACAACACTGTGAATGTGCACCATGCCCCCGCCCTGCACATTTTTAAATGGCTAAAGTGGTCCATTTTATGTTTCGTATATTTTACCAACAAACAAGTATTGTTTAAATGTTTACTTACTTGGAGAGAGAAAGAGAGAACAGGGGAGGCACAGAGAGAGAGGGAGACAGAAAATCCGAAGCAGGCTCTACAGGGAACCAACGTGGGGTTCGATCCCATGAACCGTGAGATCATGACCTGAGCCAAAGGCAGATGCTTAACTGACGGAGCCACCCAGGCACCCCAATAAATATTTTTTAAATGTCTCACAAAACACAACAGGCTATGTTCACGCGTGGAAATTCACGGCACGTGTTTGAAGACTCAGGAATCCTGCCGTAAATACGTTTATCTGTCTGTGTTTAGCCCAGTGTTTCTCAAAGATACCTGAGTGTGGAGCTTTGGTCTGGAGGGTCACCAGTTCAGGAAACTGCCTACCGGGCAGTTAGTGGTTTACAGCACCGGTGGGTTGGGGTCTCTGCTGACATGACACACCCGAATCAATGAGGGTATCAGGGCAGCGTTTGAAGAGTGACAACCATTTGTACATAAAGAGAGTTCTGAAGGTCTTGAGAGAGGGAAGGAAAGGGGATGTTGGATTTGGAAGAAAGAAGTCATCTTCCTGTATTTTTTTTTTCCTGATTGACACAAAGTGAGAGAAAGTCTACAGCACGATCCGTAGGACAGAAGATGTACCCAGTGTGACTTCGTGTTGCAAAGTCGCCGAGCAAAGGCCCCTGTAGGGTGTGTTGGGGGGTGGGGTCTGTGCAAGCTTTTGAATCCAACTATCTCAGCAGAGGCATCATCCATGGAGCCTGAACATACTCAGGAGTCCAGACTCCCAGGGGGGCCAGCCACCTTCCAGCTTCCCTGTCTGTTTGGAACCTATGGTCATTCTGCTTCTGGGAAGGGTAGAAACTCAAGGCCTCAAACTTTCTGCTCCCGTGTTTCTTTTTTTTTTTTTTTTTAATGTGAAATTTATTGTCAAATTGGTTTCCATACAACACCCAGTGCTCATCCCGACAGGTGCCCTCCTCAATACCCATCACCCACCCCCCACTCCCTCCCACCCCCCATCAACCCTCAGTTTGTTCTCAGTTTTTAAGAGTCTCTTATGCTTTGGCTCTCTCCCTCTCTAACCTCTTTTTTTTCTCTTCCCCTCCCCCATGGACTTCTGTTAAGTTTCTCAGGATCCACATAAGACTGAAAACATCTGGTATCTGTCTTTCTCTGCCTGACTTATTTCACTTAGCATAACACTCACCAGTTCCATCCACGTTGCTACAAAAGGCCATATTTCATTCTTTCTCATTGCCACGTAGTATTCCATTGTGTATATAAACCACAATTTCTTTATCCATTCGTCAGTTGATGGACATTTAGGCTCTTTCCATAATTTGGCTACTGTTGAAAGTGCTGCTATAAACGTTGGGGTACAAGGGCCCCTATGCATCCCGTGTTTCAAAGTGAATTGTTTTCTCTACTCACTGCGAGCCCTGCTAGCTGAATGTACAAACGATCCTAATGCAATCACCATGCCATATGTTCCTTCCAGGCACCGGTGGAAATTCCCGCAAAAGGAAAATTGAAAGGGAGAAAAATAAAACCCTTTCGGTCACAAGCAGAACTCTGCAGCTGTGGCTGCAAGCCTAGACAACAACTGGAACACGGCACGCCAGGCCGCGGATGGCCCGGCAGCTCGGCGCCTTTCCCAGGTGGCTACCCCGCCGTGCGTCCTGCTAAACGCAGGAGCCACAGCCGGACTCGCTGGCAGGTGCCGCAGCCCTGCCTGGGCTCCCCTGTTTTGTTCTTTTGTGGCTTTCGTCTCTGGTGGGCTCCATCATATGGACCCTCCCCAGGTGTGCCTACGTTGGGCCCTAATGACACCAAGTGGGAACTGCTGATGGGCCTTTATCACCAGCTTTTCCAGAACCATCAGATTAATTAGCAGCGTGGGTACATATTCGGCTGGCACTTCGGAGCTCTATGCAGTTGTGCTTATGACAGAAAAACCCTGCTCACCCTCACACCCCTCCCTCCGTCTCCCCTCCCTTCCTGAACACGGTGTCTCAAAGGGCCTGCCTTCGTCATCAGACGTGGGCGATGCCATCAGCTCATTTCACACGCAGTGCTCTCCAAGTAGGAGCCTTTTCCAACGGCGAAATCTAATGGAAACGAACTCGGTCCAAGGATCAGTTATGAGCCTGTTCTCATATTTATGGACTGAATGCTTTTCCCCCATAAGATGCTAATGATGGCCTGAAGGCCCGGCTCGTCAAAACACCTGGCACACCTGGGGGGCTCAGCTGGTTGAGCATTTGACTCTTGATTTCAGCTCAGGTCATGATCACACGGTTGGTGAGTTCAAGCCCCGCATCGGGCTCTGTGCTGGCAGCACTGAGCCTGCTTGGGATTCTCTTTCTCTCTCTGTCCCTCCCACTAGAACTCTCTGTCTCTGTCTCTGTCTCTCTCTTTGTCTCTCAAAAATAAATACACATTAAAAATAAAATAAAATAGGGGCACCTGGGTGGCGCAGTCGGTTAAGCGTCCGACTTCAGTCAGGTCACGATCTCACGATCCGTGAGTTCGAGCCCCGCGTCAGGCTCTGGGCTGATGGCTCAGAGCCTGGAGCCTGTTTCCGATTCTGTGTCTCCCTCTCTCTCTGCCCCTCCCCCGTTCATGCTCTGTCTCTCTCTGTCCCAAAAATAAATGTTGAAAAAAAATAAAAATAAAAAAATAAAATAAAATATAAAATAAAATAAAATAAAATAAAATAAAATAAAATAAAATAGAAAATAAAAGACACCAGCCACTGAAGGGAAAGAAACTGAGAGAAGCTTCTGCTTTCAGATTCTATCCACACCCTCCCCACACAGAACAGCTATGCCCAGCATGTATTTTTCCACCGCAATCTGTACCCACATGAACACTTTTTAAAGTATCTTGACAAAGGGCGCCTGGGTGGCTCAGTCAATTGGGCGTCCGACTTCAGCTCAGGTCATGATCTCACGCACGGTCTGTGAGTTCGAGCCCCGCGTCGGGCTCTGGGCTGACAGCTCAGAGCCTGGAGCTTGCTTCGGATTCTGTGTCCCCCTCTCTCTCTGCCTTCCCTCCCCCCCCCAATAAATAAATATTGAAAAAATAAAATAAATAAAATATCTTGACAAAAATCCATTTTTAAACAAAGGGAAGCATATTCCCAATTCCCCGTGGCAGAAACAATAACACTGAACAAACACCTCCTTTCCGCTTGGGGCTGGCTGTCCGGGGCAGGAACGCAGCCGCCGGCCCACCCGGCCCACCGCGCGCACCTGCCCCTGGGTCGGGACACGAGGCGTCTGCTGTTCGCCAAATGTGCTCGTCATTAACCGACACCCGATTCAACAATCTCGCCTTTGTGTAGCTAAAATGTAGTTCTACTGTAATTATCAATGCTCTGCCGGCCCACGGTATCAGCGCAGAAGACACATCTGGAGCCTTCAGGTAGGTCCAAGCCGCGTGCTGGAAGAATTCCATAGTATTTCTGGCCAAATACAGGTGGATTCACCATCTCTCTAAAGCTGATATTAACAACATTACTCTCTCCTGTTGCCAAGTCGCCGTGGCCACCAGGATCCCTTCTCGCCCGGGGGAGCCCTGCCGTCGTGGGGCTCCGCGCCGTGAAGTGACTCCCCCAGCCCCCCGACTCTGATCCCCAGGCCTTCCCCAAGGCCAGGACGCTCCGCGAGCTCCCGGGCTTGACCTCCGGCCCACCTCGCACGAGCGGACTCCACTTTTTCCACATTGCCGCGGACAGCCAGCTTAGCGCCCAGGCTCGGAGACGCGAGGCTTTATTTTTTGCCAATAGTCATCGCTTCTGTTCATTGAGCACTTGCCCCGCGCGCTTGGGGCGCGTTCTCTCAGTTCATCCCCACGTGGGTTCCTGAGGAAGGGGGTGCTGCGGTCGCCTCGGATCCCAGGAGGAGAAACTGAGTCCCACGGCCCACCGTTCGGATGACCGGGATTCGACACGGGCTAGTCTGACCCCAGAGCTGACACTCTTCTTCTGGGCGTCCCAAACCCCCTGCGGAACTGCCCCCCGACGCACGTGCTGAGCTGTGCCAAGCGCTGCACGGGGCCCCAGGGACAGATGAGCATGTGAGGCAGTGTCCCCAGTTCCAGGACGCTCAGTGTGCTGGGGAAGAGGGAAACAGATCAACCACGAGGGCCGTTACCGAGATGTAAAGACAGGACGGGCCGACGAACGGTGCCCGCGAAGGAGCCCAGCCCGGCCAGGGGGCCAGCGCATCGGTAATAGCTCCACGCGGGGCCGACAGAGCAAAGCGGCGCACAGGTTCACCGAGGGCACCGGCGGCCCTGTCCCCCCACCCGAGACCACCGTGGATAAAACACCCAACGCTGAACTGCTCCCCTAACTTCTTGGCCCCGCGCCAGCCCCTGCAGAGTGGTAACCCGGGTCCCCATAGGTCGCGGTTTCAGCGAAGATCGTTGCCGGTGACACAGGAACACGCAATGACGATGCTGGGACAGAGGACGGAGTCACCCAGGTGCCCAGAGAGAGAGCAGCTGATGGGCAGGGCAGAGAATTTCGGGAGGCTTTCCAGAGAAAGCCACGTGAGGCTGGGACGTGAGGGTTCTCAGAAGAGGGGAGGAGAAGGAGCCACAGGCAGTGGAGACAACGGAACATATTTAAAACAAAATTGGGCCGCGTGGCTGCAGCACAGAGAAGGGACCACAGAGGGGTGTCAGCACAGCAAGGCTGGGAGGCCAGACGGTCAGCAGACATCGTGTGACTTGATCTTCTGTACCGAGGAACGTGACCTCAGGCACGCAAGTGACAAGGAAGGCAATATGCTCTGATGGCCCTAGCATCCCCCCTCTTAACCCGCGTGCACGTCGTGTATGATCCCTTCCCCTGGAGTGTGGGCAGCACGTGTGACTAGGATGGGCTGTCGCTGTCGTGATTGGGCTACCTTAGGTGCCAAGGGGAAGGGATCTGAGACACGATTAAGGTTCCTACTCAGATGACTTTGAGTTACACAAAAGAAAAGTGATCCATGGTGGGCCTGATCTAAGCAGGATGAACTCCAAAAAGAGTCTCAAAGCAATAAAGACACTCCCCCACTCACCTTAAAGAAGCAATTTGCTATGTTGTGGAGGGGACCACGTGGCAGGGACTCTGGGTGGTCTTTAGTTGCTGAGGGTACCAGTCTCACAATGCAAGGGACTAGGTTTTGCCAGGCTTCAGAGTTTAGAAGAGAAGCCCGATCTTCAGATGAGACCCCAGCCAACACCCGGATTTCAGCCCATTGAGACCATGCACTGAGGATCCAGATGTCCCATGTACAGAAGCTGAGATACATAAGTAGGGTTGTTTATAGCCACTAAGTTTGCAGTGACTTGTTCCACAACAGAAAAATGAAGAAACAGGGGGAAGGAAGGGGCTCTTCCCTCCTCTGTGAGCAGGAGTCACGCAGAGTTCAAACTCACTTGGGTGCTATTGAAAATAATGGCGCCCATGGGGCACCTGGGTGGTGCAGTCAGTTAAGCGTCTCTTTTTTATTTAATGTTTATTTATTTTTGAGAGAGAGAAAGAGAGAGAGCGAGAGAGAGAGAGAGAGATTGGCAGAATCCGAAGCGGGCTCCAGGCTCCGAGCTGTCAGCATAGACCCTGACGCCAGGCTCCGACCCACGAACCATGAAATCATGGCCTGAGACGAAGGCAGACGTTTAACCAACTGATCCACCCAGGCGCCCCAGTCCTCTGACTCTTGATCTCGGCTGAGGTCACGATCTCACCGTTCGTGAGTTCGAGCCCCGCATCCCCGCATCGGGCTCTGCTCTCATGGTGAGGAGCCTGCTTGGAATTCTGTCTCTCTTCTCTGTGCCCCTCCCGTGCTTGTCTTCTCTCTCTCTCTCTCTCTCTAATAAATAAATAAACAAAAAAATAAAACAATGGCACCTGTGTGGGAGCCAGCTCGCACACAGCACCCATCACCTGATATGATTGTAGGTACCACCCGGACCGTGAAGTTCGTGTCACAAAGCGTTGATATTAAAGTTGATTTTGCAATGAACTCACTATATACTCATTTTAATGGAAACATTATAACCAAAATATGTGACAACCGCCTCTTTGAAGAACTCCCGATGCTCAGAAACTCACACATGTTCTCCTAGCTCTTTGGGTGGTTGCTCTGTTCTTTAACCGGCCCGTTTGTCTCCACTCTAACTCATAATCTAACCTGTGAAAGCCGTATTCATGTTTTCATTGCGCGTTTACCAAAATACCACACACCTGGGAGTAAATGTTGGTCTGACGAATGAGGGTATGAATGAGTGAGACTTTTTAGAAGGAAACTATGTCTGTGCTTCTGGGAAACCGGAACTGAACACAGATAAGTCTGCTAGAAGCTACGTGAAGGCAGAGAAGAGGCTGTAAGTGATACTGAGCCCTATTCCCTCACCTGACACCCAGGGACGCTGTGAGGACCCCGTCGGACCCCACTGATGAAGCTAGTGGAGTTAACAGAAAGAATGATGAATTAAATCAAGACCAAAGGTAAGAAGCCCAGGTAAGTGCAGCCGAAAATTCCTAAGTGCAGAGAACTGACAAAGTGATAAAGGTGAATTGGAACCAGCAATGGGTCTGAAAGAAGATATTAAAACTGAATAACTAAAGGCTGTTTCTGGAACATAAACTGAGCATCGCCAAATAAAAGTAAAAGCATCAGAACAGTCCAGAATTTGACCAAATGTTGTCTCAGTCATCCAGATCACGGGGCCTACTGAAGTCCTTTTGATCCAACTCAGCAGAAGGAAGCAGTAAATCTTCCCTGACGGCGATCACCCCGCCACCTGCTGGCTCCGCCTTCTAACTCAAGGGGAACCATAGGCTTTCTCTCCCTCACCCTTACTCCAGCTGAAGAAGAGGAGTTTGGATTTAGGCCAAGGCACCATATAACAATGGGGTTTCAGTGTGACTTCTCTGGATTAGAGCAAAGAGACCTTGGCTCCTGGTCTCCTGTGGAATAGCTATTCTCTAAAGGGCTTCAGCCCCCAGGAAGCCAAGCAGGAACCCCACTGGGGCTCATTGTAGCGGTAGGGTGTTTCCACCTGCTACTCTTAAGGTCACAGACATCTCCTCCTGGACCACGCATTCTACCCTAGTCCACCTGGTAAGCCCAGTGAAGTCCCTGGTCGGAACCCTATAGAGGGAAACACTGTTCGCTGCCCCAGTAACCCCTGTGCACCTGCCCCTTGGAAGGAGACGTGGTGCTAGATTCCAACCACACATCTATGCGGTTCTACCTGCAACAACAAAACCACGCCTTCTACAACTCATCTCCTTGCCCAGACCCCTTCCTCTTTCCCCAGCTCGGATTTTACCAAGGTTTACATTTAGATACTGAGCTGAAGTTTGGTGGTGATGGAGGAGGGTCACCTTGGGGCTGTGACACCCCACATCATTGGACCCCACGAGGCAGCTAACGTCGTACGTCTCCCACCCAAGTACGTGACCACTCTCACCAACCTATCAGTGCGCTCGCCTGTCTGCCACCGTATCTTCCATGATTTTTTTGTGGGCAAGAGAGCAACGAGCTGCAAGGTGTCCCTGTAATGAATCTAGCAGGTCTGATGACAATCGTGATAATAGCTACAGGTTACGAGGCTCCTTCCATGTGAGGGGCACAGACTGGGGCAGAGTCCGTGTGTTCTTATAATTCTGATGATAAGGAAACAGAGTTTTGTGAAGTAGTCTGATATTCAGGCTCTAAATCTCGTGCTTGCTCCACAAGAGCACGATGCCAGAAAAAGTCCTGAGTAGAGATCCATCAGAGTCCAGCAGGGCCAGCCGTGCAGAGCCTGGAACAAGCTCATTATGCCCGTTTCCACATTTTTGTGCAAAACTTAGGTGAGGATATTGGCGTCATGCAGATCACAGTTGCAGATGGATGACACCAAGCTGGGACCAATCTCCAGCATTTCCAAATAAAGCAAACCAAATCTAAGCGCAAAGCTGAGGACTTAGGTCCGAAATCTCAAGGACACAAGCACGAACGCTCCGGATGTGGTCCCCCAGCAGCACACGCGCACAGGAATGAAATGTTTTTATTGAGATCACAACACGCGCCGACAGCGCGACGTGACTGCCGATGAGCTCTTTCGAACGCAAGGGTGGTCATCTCCTGCCATCTCTTTCCGGCCTGTTAGGATCACGTGGATCCCCAGGTCGGCGCTGACGTGGAGAAAGCCAGACCCCACTGGCTACTGCGGCTCAAAGCCCTGCCACTTTTCCAAAACCTATCGCAGAGCCGAAATAAACACAGGCGGAGGGTTTTACCATCGCATAAAGGGGTCACTGGCCCAGCAACATTTAAGGAGCAAGACGGGATGTTTCCCTTTACCAGCACACCATCAAATATCAAGCTTGAAACTGCATTTGTGTGCTAAGACTTGATAGAAGGTGGCACGGCATGGTGTGAAATGATCTGATAGCACGCAAAATTGTTGTTGGGAGGTGTTGGCACTTGAAAAACAACGTATCTTGTTTGAACACTGGCTTCAGCCTGAGTTTCCCCCTAGAACATTCCACACCACCCTGTTTGGAAATCTTCAGTATTAGAGCCGAGACTGAATGCAACAGGCAATTCTAACGCCTTGCCCTCTGCCCACAGCCGGACAGAGAATACGGCAAGGCGGCTCGAGTTAACACAGAAATTGTTTCGCTGTATGTTTTGTACGTTGTCTTTTACTCTAAACCTCAAAGTACACTGTGGCATTGATGCGTGCACATGCATGCACACACACACACGTGCAAGAGAGAAACCCAAGTCCCTGCCAAGGTGTCCTGATGATTAAGGAGTTTTACAAGCAAATTCTGCTTGGGTAAAGTTTGCCAAAAACAAATGGCAACTGACACAGCTCAATTCAATACCTACTGAATCATTTTCCCTCATCTTTGGCTTCTCTTCTGGAAGATTCTGTGGGGATTTTTGTTTGTTTGTTGACTTTGTTTTTAAGGTCTAAGGGCTGGGAAGGATAACGTTTCTCTCAGGTAGACTGGCTGTCACCTGTGCTCCTATGTTCTTGACCATCCCTTCATCTGTCCGCTGTGTCTGGAGGACCTTTCCCTGTGAAATCAACCCCTCCCAGGCTCCTTCCTTCATCTCTCAGCTCCGGCCCTCTGCACCTCTTCCCCATCCAAGTCAACTAAAACTATGACATTAAACTGCCTTTCTTTTCTATCTGGTCTATAAAAATAAGCCATTTTAGAGCGCACCACTTCCCTGCCTGGGAGTAAGTGATGGTACCTCGTAAGTTGGGAGTTTGGGGCATGCTCGTAGGAGAAAGTGAGAGAGTGTGCGTGCATGCGTGCGTGTGTGTGTGTGTGTGTGTGTGTGTGTGTGAGGGGGGTGGGGGAGAGAGAAATACAGAGTTCCAGGAATTATCTATGCATAAAGAAATTAAAAGAGAATATTTTCCAGAGCAATTGAAGCCCATCTCCTGAACAATGACGACAGCTCCTCATTTTCGACAACAATAGAGGGCACGTAGGAGTCAGCTCATTAGAATATCTGTGGCTCTTTTCTGTTCTCTCTGCATTAAGCCCCCATAATGTCAGTTGTCACTTATTAATGACAATTAACTAGTAATCAGCGGTGAGACTCTTCGAGGTGGTCTTTGCCTGACAGGTGAAGAAAGAGAACATTGCGTAGTGCCACGCAGTGACATGGAGCCTTCAAAGGGAGCACAGCATTTCCATAAATTATTTCAGAAAGAAATTTTCTTTTATACATTCTCTCTAAAGCTTAAGGATCTTTAACCCTAGAAAGGCCACGCTCCAGTTCTCTTTGGGCGATTTCTTTCTTTCCAAATGAGATCCATGACCCATCTCTGATGGTTGTAACAGGCTCTCTCCATCTACCAGTGCAGGATGGCCCACTCAACGTCCAACGCCATCCTTCCTCCTTTCTCGCTCCCGAAGACTTATTTCAGTTGCCTCCCCTCCTCACGCGCGACGCTCGCTACGTCCGTCCGTGACCCGTGGGCCACACTTGTCGCACGTCGACAGCGGCTGCATGGCCCGGTGGCCCGCTGCTGACTTTACAGCCTCTCTCGGGGGCTCTCCCTCCTTCAGGTGGACCCATCCGTTCGTTCCCTCCTCCTACCGGTGACAGAATGACCAGCACGTTTACGAATCACAGTGGAGACACGAGTCCAGTCGTCACGCACAACGCAATCTCCAGGCACCCCTCCCTCTGCTGGGCCTGCCCTCTGTCCGAGCCTCAGCCCTCCTCCTGTTCCTCCTACTGAGACCATAACAAGACAGCGTCTTGCCACCACGCAAACGCCGCCTGCACACAGGCACCTACCTGCGGGGCACACACCTGCTTTCCCACGGGCCCCTTCCTCTCGGTCTTCCTACAAGGCGAGAGTGTTCGGCCTGACAGACTCTAGGAAGTAGGGATTTTCAAGAAAACACTTGGAAGGTGAGTAAGGTGAAACGTGACCAGTACGGGAAGGCACTTAATTTTGTCTTTGAGGAGCTGAGGCTTAAGAAAGCCCAAATCTGCCCTTGAGAAGTAGCATGGTAACGCCTGGCAGGGGGGAAAATGCAGCGGGCTACCTGCCAGACGTGCACTGAGCAAGGGCGCTGCCGACCCCACTGAAAGAAAGTTGACGCCATCCCTTCGTGTCAAAACAATGCAATCGGACTCGTCTGCGAGCACGGAGGCCGTTAGCAAAATGGATGACGTTCACACCAGTATCTGAAATAGCAGACTTTGTACTCCTGATACGGAATCCCACCCTTGAAAAGGTAAGCCTCTGGAAGCAAGTAACAAGGAACTTAAAAATCTAAGCGTCTCGGAAAAGAAAAAAAAAAGTGGGTGTGCCAACGGAATCGAAAAGGAAATTTTAAGAAAAGTGAGAAGTCCTCTGGAAAGAAACTTTGTGACTCCTGTTTCAGAAACCCGCCGTTTTCTCCTGAAGAGGAGGACCTGGCGTGCCTCTCTGCAGCTTTCGTTGTTTTGTGGAAAGGATTTTGTGATGCTGCGATGCTTCCATGACAACAAATAAGACGTTACATATTGTCACCGTGAAGTTCCAACTACCTCGCCAGGACTGAAGGAGGAATATTCGCATCGTATCGAACAAAACAGTCACCAGGACAAAGACTGCGCTTTAAACGTCCTCCCATTTAAAAAGCATCCTCCACAGTGATCTGAAGTTGGAACAAAGTCCTTTCCGTCAGATCTCCGCTTGCAAGTGGTTTCGGATTTTCGTGGCATCGTTTCCCACAAACTGATGGAAGGACGGGCATCCCACGCAATCTGTGCAGAGTTCAGTATCGAGATGCGGCCACTTACCATGCCGTCCAACAACACAAAACCCAGGCTTCCGTTAAGCACCCGTTAAGACCCCTGTGCCTGGGGTCACCATCCTGGAACTTGCACACCCGAGTTAATGCTTTGCGAATTTTGTGACTTTAAACGAGTGAGGAATCTCCAAAAGGAGAATCTATCGCTTTGAAAGTGGGCACCAGATTTTACTAACTTATAAATAAGTGTATCACCAGTGAAACAAAGCTATTTCCAGCACTACTGTCTCTTAGAGTTTACAAATCAGAACATAACTAAATATTTGCCTTCCATAGTTTTCATGCCTTTAAACAGTCCAAGGTCGAAACTGGTAAATCTAATGACTCATTGGCCAATCCTTATGAATATTCACAGGACATAATGGCATGAGGTATGTATCAGAAAGCTTTGGCTTGGAAATATGATTCAACATATAATTTTAAAGTACACAAGTCATAAAGAATTCAAAAATTCCACCCTAAGTTTTATTATTACATAGCACTTATACACCCACATATTTTGTTATTCGGCAAAGAGAAAAGGAAATTCTTAGTTTCCGTCAGTTGGATAAAAGAGCAAAAAATACTCTGAAAACATGCATAAATGCATAAAAATTTACTGCAAGGAGGAAAATGTTTTAATCTTGGGACTGATTGAGTGCTTTGTAGCAGCTCCCAGCAAATCCAGTTGAATACCGGTTGACTGGAAGAATTTGGTTAACGGATCCAGTTATGCAGAATGGGATTTTTCTTATTATTTACATATTTTAGAAACTGCTGATTCCAACGTAACTGTCCTCAATCCTTTTCCCTGGTGTTCTTCTTGGTCAAACAAGCTTTCAGAGAAAAACTTCCCTACAGTTTCAGGTTTGTGTAGAAAGCTCAATGTCTTGAAGACCACCTTTTTAAATGCATTTTTAAGCCATGCATTCTCTCCAACCCCAAAACTCCTTCTTCCATTTATGTTTAAATATGATCAAGTGAAGTAAGACACACAGAGAAAGAAAAACACCATATGATCTCACTTCCGTGTGGAGTCTGAAAACCCGGCCAACGAACCAACCGAAACTCAGAACAGAGAGGCGGCTGCCAGAGACGGGGGTGGGGGTGGGGGGAAAAATGGGTGACGGGCTCAAAAGGTAGAAGTTTGCAGTTATAACATAACTAAGTCCCGGGGCCGTAACGTACAGCATGGTGACTGTAGGTGATACCACTGCGTCGCATAGACGAGAGTTGCGTAAGAGAATAAACCTTAGAAGTTTTCGTCGCGAGAAAGAAGAATCTACGGTGATGGAGGTGGACAACACTTGACTGTGGTGATCAGTCAGCGGTATAGACATATACTGAATCGTTATGTATGCACCTGCAACGGATACAGTGCTGTTTGTCAGGTATCTCTCAGTAGAAGAAAATGGGCCCCCTCCCACAGATGTTTTAACAAAACGTGATGGCATGTGTGAGCCCACTGCTTCTATCCATTCAACTGGTGGAAGCCAACTACCCTGCAACACATCGTCAGACCGTCTTTACACAGGTCAGATAAAACTCGATTTTCATATGATTTAAGAAAAATAATGACCGGTTATGGGTCAGCTTCTAAAGAACTGTTGGTGAAAACACATATTGTTCTATGGACTCTGAAGAACCTTCTGAGCTTAATCCGTGTCAAGGCGATGTGCCTTCTGTGTAGTCCACGCAGCCTTGTTCTAGACCTCTGCACATTCTTATCTGAACCCTGGGTCAAGCCTTAGGTTCTCAGCTCTGGAGTAAACTCACCTGAGGGACAGATCGCTGATGCAGGCTCTTGAAGGGGTTCTCCTCCCCAACCTTCTAACTCCCAACGGAGTGTTTCACCGTGTGCAGTCACCCCAGGTGACCAAATCTCATCTTCCTGGGGTGATCTTGTTTGTTTTGAGATGACATTTGTTTTCCCAATGATACTAATTATAAATTAGCAACAGCAACCACAAATTTGGGACTTTTCTTCCACTTACAAGTCGAGTGATTTAAAGATAGTTTACCTATATCATTTACTGGCTGTAAATGAGATCTGGGCGTGCTTTGAGGGGCCACAGTATAACGGCCTGAACAGAGATCGGGCCCCGAAGACAGCCACGGTGCTCTAGCTGAGCCGAGGAGAGCTGCAGTCCTGAGCTAACCCCTTTCTCTCCTCTATGATGTGTCATCTGTAAAATATGGGTACTGGCCACTCAGTTAAATGAAATCGTAATTCATGTGAGGGGCGTCTGGGTGGCTTAGTCAGTTAAGTGACCAACTCTTGACTTTGGCTCAGGTCATGATCTCCCAGTTCATGGGATTGAGCCCTGTATCAGGCTCCACGTTGGGCTTCATGCTTCAGCACAGAGCCTGCTTGGGATTCTCTCTCTCCCCCCACCTCTGCCTGTCTCTCCCTCTCTCTCTCTCTCTCTCTAAAATCTAAATAAATTTTTCAAAAAAGCTTTATAAATGAAAACATCAAGATTCCATTGGCCAATTAGAGCAAATAGCCAAAAATTTTTTTTAAAAAAATCCTTGTGTTCACAAAGAAAATGTCCACGTGGAAAAATGGTCATTGTCTTGGCAATGGGAGTGTAAGCTGGTATAAAGTTTCTTCTGGTGGACAATTTGAGCATATGTACCAAGCCATACCGTGGTGCAGAAATCTCAGTTCTAGGTACTGGTTCTAAAGGGGTAATCAGAAATATGGAGTGGAATGTTCTTTGTGCTCATTTCTAATAGTGAAAACTTGAAAGGAATCTAATGTTCCTTTCTAAAATTCTAACTGACGGAGACCTGATTAAATATAGTCCATCTCAGGAAGATGAGAAAGTTTTGGTATTTCATCAAATGGGAAAATACGCGTAATCTCGTGTCAGGTAAAGACACCAAAGTACAGGACTATGTTGAGCGTAATCTCTACGTTCTAGAAGCGCAGAAAAAAGATTGAGCTCTAAAATACCAACAGTGATTCCTCTTTAGATGAAAATGATAGTAAATTTTTATTTATTTTTTTGTGTTCCAAGTTTTCTGCAATGATTATATATTACTTTTTATTATAAGAATATAGTTACATAAAAAGTACAAATGCTCTCCAAATTTTACCCTTTGTCGCCTTTTAAGTTTACAAATCAATAGTTGGCTTTCAATGGTCCGTTCACCTTCAGAGAAATAATAATAAAGTGCATAACAAAGAACTTTGCCTTGGAAAGAAGCAGAAACCTATTTGTACACACAGGTTTCTGAAAATTCACAAGTAGTTTAGGCATGCTGTAGACCATTAACAGCTTTTCAAAGATCGCCAAACACAGGAGTGCGGGGGCAGAAATCTTAAAGTTTTTAATCGCTTCTTTTTTTTGCCTACGACGCCTAAGGGTTTGTTTCTCCTACACAAACGAGTGTCGACGATTATTTTACAGGTTTTATATCTCTTTAAGTATTAGTGAAAGATCAAGGAACAGCCTCACCCAAACCACATTCTGAGGAGTATCTCCAACTTTTAACAGTCCCACACTTACAGGAACAAATATCTGATGAGTTCTTCAACCCAAGGCTCAAGCTGCGAATAGGAATGCAAAGTAGGACTACGTTTGCATGTAGATGACATTAGCCTGAACGGACGGAAACGCAGGACGGCCGGGCCCCTCGCCTTCTCCCCAGCCTCCCACGGCCTTGGGCCAGGGGGCCGGGCGGGTGGCCAGCTCTCTCGGGTCACTCAGGCCCACTTGCCTCCTACTACAGAAGATGCAGGCCTAGTCCCTGGGCTGCGAGAGGACCACGGGGAAGCAGAGAGCACTCAATGCCACGCGTGGGATCTGTCCCGGGGACACGGGTGATGGAGCAGAGGTGGGCATGTGTATTCAAATACAGATGAAGGAAGCGGAAATTTGAGGAAACCCTCAAATCAGAGGTAGCCAATTTCTTCCCGGGATCATTCAATCTATCGGTATTGATACAAATCGAGTTTCTGTGTTACTATGGAGACCTGTTTTCAACTGAAGTTGCTGCAAACTCGTAACAGACATTCTTTCAACTTACTTCCCAGATCCAAGTGATCTGAGGTGGGCTGCGGCTGGAGGGGATCTGAAGAATGCCCGTTTGCTCAGGGTGGCTACGCCCGTCCCTGTCCGTCAGGGCTACCCCATCACTCAGCCCTACTCTAGTCCCCATCCCAGAGGAGATGCCCAGCCCTTCCCTGCCACACCCCCACCTGGGGACCTGGGGCGATCACACCGGGGGCAGATCAAAGGGGGTGCTGGAGAGCTGAGCCCCAGGCAAAGCCTCTCCGGTTACGAGCCCAAGTTCTGTGGATCGCAAGCCAGGTGGCCTTGGGCAAGTCTCAGGGCCGAGCTGAGCTCTTCCTTTGCCAGCGAGGGTGGAAGGTACGGGACCCCAGGTACAGGTGTGAGGCGTGAATGAGGTAACTCGTGCGAAGCACTCACAATGGCCCCTGGCACCAGGAAGTGCTCCCTAAATGGAACCAGGATGGCCTTCTTCATCACTAGCAGTGGTGACAAGAGAACCTAGCATTCCATCCACTGGTCTGTGACAACCAGGGTGGACGACAAGATAGCGACATGACCACGAATTAGAAAAAGGAAAACATGAAGAAAGGAAAGCCCGAGTTCTGTGCCCAAGCCCCAGTGGTCAGGATTCAAGTGCAAATAGCCTCCAAATGTCTTAGCGGCTGCCAGCAGGGACCAAACCCAGCAGACCCCACCTGGGCCTCTGACCCCCGCCCTTCACACCCCTGCACCTGCTCAGACTTCCACTACAGGGTGAATTCGCAGAATCACGAATTTGTGGGCCTGTGGTCAAACACATAGGACCTTCAAAGGATTTTTATGCAAAGGCGCCACCTCCTGCCATAGGCCTCACTGTTATTCTTCTCGGTCACCCCTTGAGCCCAAAGTACATAATCACCCAGTAAGTGAACTGAAATGTCTAAATGGCTGCAGCTCCTAAAGGACAGAGCTATTCACCAATGAAAACAGGCAGAAAAAAATGTAGCAAGCCTCCCTGGTGCTCTGGGCCTTGGCACCGAGACCACGCAAACATGGCGCCCTGACCGGCCCCCGCCTCCTCTCAGCGGAAACCCCGGCCTCCCCTCCGGCTGCCTCTGAACAGAGCCCGGCCTCCTACCCTTTCTCGGGACGTAATTTTCATGAAAAGTTAAGCAAAAGGTAGTAGAAGCCGTCTCCCTGCTCACCTCCGTGAGTACTTCCGGCGAGAAGAGAGGCTGGGGGCCTGGACCTGTGACGTCCCACTGCAGGCGGAAGCAGTGAGCCCCAGAGAGACGGCTGGGGGGTGGGCCTGGCGGTCTCCCCGGTGGAGCCCCTCGGTGCTCCGGGGGAACCTGCAGAACAACACGGGCCCCAAACGCTGGAGCCCCGAGCAGCTCAGCTTCTAAAAACTGCATTTCCGGGGCGCCTGGGTGGCGCAGTCGGTTAAGCGTCCGACTTCAGCCAGGTCACGATCTCGCGGTCCGTGAGTTCGAGCCCCGCGTCAGGCTCTGGGCTGATGGCTCAGAGCCTGGAGCCTGTTTCCGATTCTGTGTTTCCCTCTCTCTCTGCCCCTCCCCCGTTCATGCTCTGTCTCTCTCTGTCCCAAAAATAAATAAACGTTGAAAAAAAAAAAATTTAAAAAAAAATAAAAAATAAATAAATAAATAAATAAATAAATAAATAAATAAATAAAAACTGCATTTCCAAAAGTGCAGAAACCAGGCTTTCCTCTTTGGAGCAACACGAAACTAGTTCCGAGGCCCCCCAGGGTCGTTGCTGCTACAGCAAGACCGGCCCTTCCACCCCCCACCCCCCGGGCCCCAAGTCCCTGGACTCACACTAAGGATAACCGTAAACATTTTTCAATAGTCCGTGAGGATCCTCTGCATGAAGCAGCTCAGTCCACGTATGTACAAAACAGTCACCACTCAGTGGCTGAACTCAGCAACCCGTGGCACCCGGTAGCGTTAAAAATTTTAATTATCATTTAAAAAAAAAAAAAACAACACCGCAACACTTATCATCCGCATGAAGCGTGTCACCACACAAATCACGAAGTGATGACTCTGAATAGAATTTCTGTTGGTTGACTGCAGAAGCTATATACCTCTTGTTGCTAAAATAACATCTCAAAGGCAATGTAATGACGACATGACAATCTATGTAAATCAAGAACTGCATGTGGGTTTTATTTTACATTTGAGAAAACAGTGGATTTAATTGTGTGAACCAAAATGGACTGTACAATATTAATGATAGAACATCAAAATGTATAATTAATAGTGCACTGGTTGCTTTGTTTTCATTTATTTATTTTTTGTCTGATATACATGCATCTGGAAAGATGCAGGTGCCGGTAAAATTGCTCTATTTAAATCAAGCTGCAGGAACTAAATTTTATTCAAAAATCGTGGTTTTACATTATATACACAGAAATTTAATATAAAATGACAATATAAAAAGTTAAAAGAGAAAGCATACAGCCAGAAGGTACAAAGAAAGTGGAATAGATTAAAATGGTACGATAATGTAACATACAGGGGTTTTTAAGCGGATGCTGGCAATTTACAAGGAAAGGACTCCGTTTGCCCCATGTTTTTTTTTCATTTACCAATGCAGCACGCTATAGAAAGGTCAGCTTATACCAAAGCTTACATTTGTAAATAACTATAAACCGCAGTATTTTACAGGAAAAAAGAAATAGCATTTTTACACATTTTTTAAATAATAGCTTGCATACTTTTTTGCCAAAAGTGGCATTTTTTTTTTTTTTTTCAGCATCCAGAGGGTTTGGGCAGAGTGGCAACTCGGGATGTTTGGGGTGGTGGTGGCGGTGGGTTTTTTTTGTGTGGTTTGGTTTGTTTTGTTCTAAATGTGTAAAGCTGTGGCTTCCTAACCCCATGAGTCCTAGACACCTTTCTATCTTCCAACAGCTGCATGCATGTTTCCTTCACAAACCAGTTCTGCATATAAAAGCTCATTTTTTAATTATTAAATAAGTTTTGTGTCTGACACAGCTTTTGATCTGAATGAAATGCCTTGAAGCCTTTTTTTTCTTTCCTTTTTTTTTCTTTCTTTTCTTTTTTTTTTTTTCTTTTTTTGAGTGAAAGGCACAGAAATGCAATTGCAGTCCTCAAAGGGTTAAACTTGACACTACTAGGTTCTATGACCTTTATTGTCATGGCAACTTCGTAATTTTAGGATGTCTTTTTGTCATTGTTATTTGTGTCTTTCTTGCCTGCTAAATAAATGTCTCTGAGTAGTGTGCCCCACTATTTCCTACAAAAGATAGCTTAACATCAAGAACAGATGTTGAAAATAAAGGTCAGACTTTGACTCACGGAAAAAGAAAAATAACATGCACAATCGGACAAAGAGCATATAAATATAACTACAAAATATGTGTAAGAAAAACCAAGGTCCAGACAGCCGGCTCGGCAACAAAGGGAAGGGCTGATTTCGGAGGCTCAGCCGGGCCTAGTGCAGTACAAAGACGACATTTAGTGCAATGTGCCTCCGTCCCTTGCATACCTGGACGCTACTGTTTTTCCAACTCTGTCACATAGATCAGGTGGTCCTCCGGGGACTTGCCGTGGGTCTTACTAAGGTGCAGTTTGACTGCGTGCTTGCTCGCAAAAGTCCGGTTGCAAAGCTTGCATTGGAATGTGGAGCCCAGATCGTCCTCGGCGGCCCCTACCGGGCCCAAAGCCTTGTTGGCCAGGACTTTCGAAACGTTCTGCTGTTCTTGAATCTGATTTAGTGGCAGCTTGGAGAGATCCTTCAAGCTGAAGCCTAAGTGTGTTTCTAGGTGATTTATGTACGTAGAAGCAGTTCTGAACTGAGAGGCACAATCGTTGCAAAAGAAAACAGGGTGTCCTGTGTCCAGGTTCTTCAGGAACTTGGTACCCCCTGTCCTCCTCAGCTGGTACTTCACGTTGGCCAGCCAGTGGCTGATGGTGGTCATGGACAGCCCGGTGAACTTGGAGATGTGCACCCGCTCCTGGGGGCCCAGGTCCGCCATGATGTACTTCCCTTCCGGCGTCTCCCGCAGGCTCGAGGCAAACTGAGCCTGCAGGATGAGCAGGTGCTGGGGGTTCCAGTTGGACTGCCGCCCCTTCCTCTTGTGCACGGGCGACAGCTCGTCCAGCGCTTCCTCGAAGCTGCTGCCGTCGGCGTCCGACTTCTCCGACACGGTGGAGGGGGTGGAGGACTTGGGGGTGAGCCGGCCCGTGAGGTTTTTCACCATGTCCGAGATGTCCATGAGGGCGCTCTCCCGGAGAGGCGACGCCACGGAGTCGGCCGCGCCGGAGACCAGGGGCTTGCTCTTGGACTTGGTCAGGTCGATGGGCTGGTCGCTGTTCTCGTAGTAGTAGCGGTCGATGGCGTCGGCCTGCTTGGCGGGGGTGGCGGGGTAGACCGGCTTGTCCAGCATGCTGTTGCTGATCTTGTACAGCATGGCCAGCGGGTCCAGCGAGGGGCTCGCGGGCTTGGACACCTTGCCCAGGTGCGTGTTCATGATGGACTGCAGCGCGCTCAGCGGGTTGATGAAGGAGGGCTCGGGCGAGTGGTCCGTGATGATCCCCAGGTTATTACAGCCGTTGGTGACTTTGGCCCTGAGCGGCTCGGTGCCGTTTGGGGTGTGCGCGTCCAGCACGCCCTCCTTTTTGGCCTTCCCCGCCTCCGCCTCGGGGCCCTTCTTCTGCTGGACTTTGCCGCCGCTCTCCTCCGCTCGAGGGAAGTCCTTGTTCTCTTTGGCCACGGGGGACACGGCCTTGGCCGGGGAGCCCTTCTCCCGGTCGGCGGGCCTCTCCTCCTTCTTCACGCTGACCTTGCCGGTGACCTTCTCCACCAGCTCCTCCATGGCCGACACGTTGCTCTTGTGCGGCGGGGGCGTGAGGCTCCCCGGGGAGTGCAGGAGCGCGCTGTGCTCCGACGACAGCGACTTCACGCCCCCCGCGTAGGACGGCTGCATCTGCACGCTCTGCACGGCCGGCAGCGGCTTCACGGTGCCGGGCAGCTGGTAGGCCGCGTGGATGCTGGGGTAGCCGCCCCACGAGGGTGCGCCGTTCTGGGCTTTGCTGATGGCCGTGGACACCGTGTTCTCCAGGGACTTGAGGATGTCCACCCCGCCCTTGGGGCTGTCGTCCAGGTCCTCCTCGCGCAGGTACCGATACAGGGCGGTGGGCTCGAACTTCTCGGCCGCGTCCTGGCTCTCCTCCTTGACCTTCTTCTCCGCCTCGCCGGCCGCCGGCGCCTTCTCCCGCTCGGGCTCCTTCTTCTCCTCGGCGGGCGAGGACGCCGCGGGAGAGTCGGGCTGCTTCTTGACGTGGGAGGCGGGCAGCCGGGTGTGCGTGGTGGGCGGCAAAGGGATGGACTGGATCTTCTCTTCCACCACGGGGTCCAGCGCCAGCTGCTTCCCCTTCTTGGAGGCCGAGGTGGTCACCTTGAGGAAGTGGCCGGTGACCATCATGTGGGCAGTGAGCTGCTGCAGGGTGTCGTGGGAGCTGCCGCACTCCATGCACTTGAGGATCTGCGCCTTGCGGGCCTCGAACTGCCAGGTGTAGCTGGCGCCGTTCTGGTAGCCGTAGCGGTTGTTGGGCGTCACGTAGGGGTTGGCGGCCTTCTGGTCCTTGGCCGACTCGCCCAGCGCCGCGTCGGCGGCCAGCCCCGCCGGCTCGGGAGAGCACGGCGACGCCAGGTCCTGCAGAGCGCGCTTCTTGGTGGAAGGGACCAGTTTGGCGATGGCTGGTACTGGCTCCTTCAGAGGCACTTTCTGGTAATGCTTGGTCTTGATCATGTGGACGCTCAGGTCCTGCAGCGACTCGAAGGAGTGGCCGCAGTACATGCACTTGAGCACCTTCTGCGCGTCCTCCTTGCCTTCCATCTCCATCAGCGAGCGCTTCCTGGGCTTGGACCACCGCTTGGTCTTCTCGGAGTCCTTGTCCCGGTTGTCGTCGCGGTAGTGCCCCGTCTCGTTCATGTGCACCGTCAGCTCCACCAGCGTGTCGTAGGCGGCGCTGCAGTCCCGGCAGCGGAACTTGCTGGCGCCCGTGAACACGGACCCGTAGAGCTTGTTGTTCTGCCTGTAGAGCTGCACGGTGCTGAAGAGGCTGGGCTCGGGGAGCAGCCCGTAGGAGGACGTCTGCTGCAGCGTCTTGGCCAGCGCGGCCTGGTGCCAGTCGTAGCCCGAGCCGCCGCTGCCTCCGGTGCCCGAGCCCGAGCCCGAGCCCGAGCCCGAGCTGGGGGTGCTCGCGGTGGTGCCCGTGGGCCCCGCCGTGCTGGTGGGGGGCGTGGGCGCGGGCGTGGAGCTCTCCTTCGGGCCCACATCGTTGCTGCTGGTGGTCGAACCGGACTTCTTCAAGTCCAAGGCGAGGCTGGACCAGCAGGACTCGGAGAACAGGTTGGCATACACAGCCTTGATCTGTGCCAAGCTGTCCTGGGGGTAGGAGACGCCGTCCGGGCCCTGCGGATCCTCTTTGCCCTCTCTGGAGGAAGAGCTCTTGAAATGGACCAGCTGGTCGCTGTTCTCACTGAAAGGGGACCCGTAGCCCGCGTCCTGATTCGTCGCGGTGCTGACCGGGGAGTTCTGGTAGCTCTGGGCTTCTTTGATCTCCGCTTCCTCGTTGCACACGTACTCGCCGTCCTGGACGTCCAGGGACAGCCCATCCTCCTCCACGGCTTCTTCATCTATCTCTGCTGCCTTTAGTTCTTCCTCGGGAACATAAGCTAGGAGAGAAAAATGAAACACGGTGAGGGGAAATCAATCATCTTCAAGGACGCGGCCTCCCCAGCAGTTAGATGGTCTTTAAAGAGAAGTTTCTCAGCCAAGCTCCCAGGCCACGCTTTACGGAAGCAGCCGCCTACGGCTCCGCGGCGGAACCCGGGTTTCACCCAGGACGACGTCCCCCCTCCCGAGTGAATACATCTGCGCCGAAGGGGCCTCTACTAAAGGGCCAGCAGCCGCCCCCTTCTTCGAGACGTCAGTTTGGCCGTCACAGCGGGGGCCACAAGGGGAGCCTGGCCCCCTCCTCCCAGAGGCTCTTGCTTTCCTAAGTGATGTGCGGGTCTGTTACGCCTTCCCACCGGGTGGGACCCGGCTGTCGGCTTTGAGGGCAACATATTCCACAGACAGGATCATATGGTTTCCATAAATAAAAAGCCTCCTCCGCGGCAAGCGATGAAAATACTCTCGGCCTCACTACAAAGAACCACACGTCGCACCACCAGCCCCCTGCCTGGACAAAGCCGGCGTCACCCGCAGGGGGACCCCAGAGAGTGTGCCAAGCAGCATCGCCCACAGGAGTCTAAGGCGGAGACGACCCACATATCTGGTGACAGACGAATGGAGGAACACAGTGTGTGCATATGCACACTGGAATATTATGCGGTCTTAAAGAGGAAGGAAATTCTGATACCCGCCATCGCGCGGACGAACCTGGAGGACGTCATGGTGAAGGGAGATCAGCCAGACACAAAAGGGCGTGTACTGTCTGATTCCACTGATATGAAGCACCTATAACAAGTAGTCAAATTCACAGAGACAGAGGGTAGAAGGTGGTTTCCAGGGGCACAAGGGGGGAGGGGGGCCGGGGAGTTAGCGTTTCGCGGGGAGCCGAGTTTCGGCTTTTGGGAAGACAGAAAGTTCCGGAGACGGATGGTGGGGATGTGGTTGCCTGACAAGTGTGAATGCACTTAGTGCCACTGAAGCGTCCACTTAAAAATGGATTAAAACGTTCACTTTTACGCTAGGAACCTTTTACCGCAATAGAAACATTTTCTTTACATGTTAACAAAGCCAGTGGAAATGCTACAACAGAGTGACTCCTTGGGCTGATGACGTCATTTCCCAGAGGAAACTATGGGATGCGGACAGCTGTCACGTGAATGAGAAGGTTGGAGGGCACATAAATCATTAGATGAAACCTGATTTTTTTTACTGCGGGACATTTTAGATCTTTAACATGTGACCCATCTCGTTAGTTCTCAAGGGGAGCGAACTCTATGTACCGCCTCTCATTTGGCCAAAATACATTTATTTGCTTTTTATTATTATTATTTTTTTATTTTATTTTATTTTTTTAGGAAACAACTAGCTGAATGAGTGCTCCGCCCACCTCGGGAAATTTGGGCTTAAGACATTTTCCAGGAGGCCCCTAGTAAAATGCGCCGCTATGATGCGAGAGGGGTGTCTCATTAAATCTGATCGCTCTTTATCACCTTATCAGAGCCCGATCCTCAGGGAACGTGGCATTGAGCACACGCGTTTGCAGGGACGGTTGATAGGAGAGACCGAGAACATCTCGGCTGCCCGAAGGGCGGACGCGGGGCGGGGGGGTGGCAGCAAGTGACAGGACAGTGTCAGCACCTGCAGACAGAGGGCTTCGGGTTGGGGCAGCCACGCGCACTTCTGGGCATGTGCACACACAGGCACGGGGAACACGGCGGAATTGGTCACGTGGACCCTGCAGAATCCCTGCACGCACCAGACACCGTGGGCCATCCCGCACCGGGGGGCTGGCATCGAGCAACCTGGGCCTAAGCGTTCACGTGTCTCACAGCTGAAGTTCACGCGAAGAGCGGTCCGCTAACAGACCCGGGCGCTATGGCTTCGTTAATGCTGTGCGGCCAGCAGGGAAAATGAGCAGCAGGGCAGGGGCTGAGGTTTATTACAGGCACGGGCCTCTGCACGGCGCTCCAGACAATCCTACACCGCCCTCCTGTGAAACATAAACCTCATAAAACTGAAACAACAACAACCCCTCCCCCAACCCCCAAGATTTCCAAGTTGGACATCGCCTTCATTTGCTGTATAATTATTAAGGGTTGAGGACCATCCAGGGCTCTGAAGGGTTGAAGCTCCAACCCCCGGCCAAGGGTCCTAGTTTATGAAGCCTCGTCACCTGGGCCCCAAGGTCCACCCCTGCGGGTTCTGATGGGGACGTCTAAGACCACGAAGCAGTCCGGGCGGGGCAGAGTCCATTTGAAGATGCGGGCCCCAAGTCCCGCAGGTGCTGGCCTGACTCTAAGCTGTCCCGAAGCAGCCCCAGGGGCACCCCCGTAGGCGGCTGCACGCACCAGGGGCCGTGGCAGGCAGCTGCCTCGTGGACCTGGTCTGTCCTCTTTGAGGAAGCTAGGATTCACGCCCTAGCAACTAATGAAAACTAATTTCGGGGCGGCTGGGTGGCTCAGTCGGTTGAGCGTGCAACCTCGGCTCGGGTCCTGGTCTCACAGTTCGTGAGTTCGAGCCCCGCCTCGGGCTCTGTGCTGACTGACGGCTCAGAGCCTGGAGCTGCTTCGGATTCTGTGTCTCCCTCTCTCTCTGTCCCTCCCCCACTCACGACCTGTCTCTCTCTGTCTCTCAAAACTAAAATAAACGTAAAAAAGATTTTTTAAATAAATAAATAAAACTAATTGCAAGGAAAGGTTTCATCTGAACCAGTTTGGCTCGGCCTGGGAGGCCCATCACCGTGGGTCTGCTCCCTGGATCACCGGTCAGCTGGTCTGTCTCCATCCCTGGACGGAAGCAAAGCCACCCCCTGCCTACCCCCGGGCTGGCACCCAGCAACATGTCCTGAATAAATAAATGACTTCCGTCCCAGGTCTGCAAACCCAGAAATGGGAGATGCCCCATAACACCGCTACGGTTCATTCAGCACCCCTGGTCCCCACAGCAGACCCATTCTGGGTCTGGAATGGTATAGACACAAGGAGGCTGGCACCTGCCTGCTCCCTCGGGCACAGGTTTCATCCCCTCCCCCGGGCACCCCCACCCCCCGACGGCGTGCAGTATCCGGGGTCCACACTCCATCCCAGGCCGTCCTCCTCCTGGGGCAGTCCAGCCTACACTGGGAAGTTCCTGGGTTGAGCTCAAATGAGTTTCACTGACAACTCCACATGCCCCCAAGCAGCAATTGTCAGGTAGAACCACACAGAACAAACGCCAGCCTCTTCCACAAGGAAACCCTCCCAAGGTATCATTTCTGAATGAGCCCTTCCCTCGGCTGGGATACCCACGTCCGCTGTTCTCCAGGAAGCGGGTGTTGGGGAGGGGGGATCCCTAATGTGCCCACCCTCCTGGAGCTCACGGGAAGGGAGCCCCAGCATGCACTAAGGGGAAACCCGGGATCCTACCCGCTCTCCCTGCCCCGGGCTCAGCATGCCCACCTTCCCAGCATCCCTGTGGGGGGGCAGCTTCAAGGTCCCTCCTGCCCCAGCCACAGCCCTGGGGACGGCACACGCTGACCCTGCTGTCCCCGGACCAGGGCACCGGCTGCCTCCAGCCGCCCCCTCCCGTCGGTCCTGCCAACTGGACGGCGGTCTCTTTCAGGGGATCCCACCTGTTCCGTGAGTCCCCCCAGCGCACAGGTCTAGGACCACCCAATCGATGCCCCCCGCCCCCCGGACAGACCCGCTGGCCACAGGCCCTGACAGGGACGGTACGTGAAGGCTGGGCTTGCACGTCTGCAGAGTGAGCTGTGTCTGGTACACAGAAGGAGCTCGAATTGCTGCCGCATGAATTTGTCACGGTGTGAGTGTTCCAGACACTCCCAAGTCAATTATGTGCAAACAAAACGTTCCTCCTGCCCCCTCCCCAAGTAACAGCGCGCTCACCCCCGAATTAGGACCCCCCTAAATCACCTGTTACTGAACCACCCCAAACAAAACAAGTCACCCACTCCGGAGACACAGCCGTTGTCCCTGTTCTCAAGGCCGGCATCCCGCGCTGCCCCCTGAGCTCAGCAATCCGGACCCCAGGCCAACCACCTGCCGCTGCAGCAGCCTTCCAGCCAGGCCACCCGCTTCGTCCCGCAGCCCGGGGACCCCGCCCTGGCCATCCCGGAGTTAAAACCTCCATTAAAGTCATGTCCTACACGGGGGCGGGGTGGGTACAAATCCCCACGTGGGCCCCTCCTCCTGCCACGCGTCCAGCCCTGGGTGGGACCGGGCCCAGACAGTGCCTCCCCGGACCTCGTGAACACTTATCCTCACGGGGAGGCTCAGATGTCGCCTCCGTCGTGACGCCCCTCTTAATCCCTGCCAGAACCCACTGTTCCCCGAAGAACTGAGAGATGTTTACTCGCCTGTCCTCTTAGTGAAACCTCAACTTTCAGCCCGCGGGCCCCGCCGGGAGGGGCGTGTCCACACTATCACCTCGCCGCACCCCACGAGCCCTCAAGGCAGCATCACTGAGCTGCCTGCTTTGCAGATGGGGAAACCGAGTCTCTGAGAAGCTGACCAACTCCCGCAAGGTCACGCGGGGAAGAAACAACGCGGCATTCAAATCTGGGTCACCTGACACCCGGCCACCTCAGAACGAAGCTGCTCTCCTTCGTCAGCGTCCCAGTGCCAGCGAGCACGTCCAGTAACTGCTGTGAGCGGGACCGACCCCAAGTATTCCGTAGGGAGTATCAGAGCACCTCTTCTGTGCCCGTCGTGGGGTGTGACCGACAGAGTCGCAGCCAAAGAAGTCAGATGTCTGAAATGCTGACACCCTTAGGCCGCGTAATTGTACCTGGGGACGGACAGCCACGAACACGATACGAAACACAGAAAAGGCTTTCTGCACAAAGATGTCCTTTATATATTATTCCATACACAATCCGCCACGCTCTGAATCTCCAACAATAAAAGGCAATTAAGTGATTTGTAGTTGATCCCCACGATGCACAATTATTCAAACATTAAAAAGTGTCTTGGGGCCCCTGGGTGGCTCAGTCGGTTAAGCGTCCGACTTCAGCTCAGGTCATGAGCTCATGGTTCGTGGGTCCGATCCCTGCATCAGGCTCTGTACTGACAGCTCAGAGCCTGGAGCCTGCTTCAGATTCTGTGTGTCCCTCTCTCCCTCTGCCCCTCCCCTGCTCATGCTCTGTCTCTATCTCTCAAAAGTAAATAAATGTTAAAAAATTTTTTAAAAAAATAAAGGGGCACCAGGTGGCTCGGTCAGTTAAGCATCCGACTTCAGCTCAGGTCATGATCTCGTGGTTCGTGGGTTCGAGCCCCGCATCAGGCTCCCTGCTGACAGCTCAGAGCCCGGAGCCTGCTTCGGATTCTGTGTCTCCCTCTCTCTCTGCCCCTCCCCCGCTCACGCTCTGTCTCTCTCAGTCTCTCTCTCTCTCTCTCTCTCTCAAAAATAAACATTTAAAAAAAATTTTTTAAGTGTCTTTAATGACATGGAGAGTCATTAAGTGCAAACAGCAAAGGACAAAACTGTATACACAGTACAAGGGAAAACTGCTTTTCAAAGAATGTTAATGGTGGGTTTTTTTATGTTGGGTTATGTTGAGTGACGTGGCTCTTGATAAATATCTCTACCTTCAAAACCTTCTTCTGTGTTTTCACCTCAACAAACAAGGATTAGCCATCCCTCTCTGTTCCTGGAATGAAACAGCAGCAGCAAACCTTCCGTGAGCACCTGGCAGCCGGGAGCCAGACCCCGGGACCAGGGGTTCCAGGAAGGGCAGGGCCCAGCCTGGGGGCAGAAATGTGCAAAGGCCTTTGTTAATTGTTACTTTTCAAAAATTTTTAACAAGTAGCAGGGGGCAGGCACGTGAGGGGTGCAGGTGGTATCGATGCCAGTGGCCAGGACCATCTTCCACACACCCCCCCCCCACGTGTTCCCTGTCCCACCTTCTCCTGGAGGGGGCTGCAGGTCCCAAGGAGGGGCCTAGGCGGCGGGCCTCCCCAGCGGCCCTCAGCCCCCTAGCTCGGCGGTCATCACGCTGCAGGACCTCAGCCTTCGGCCCGCATGCTCTCTGTCCCGTTCTAGAATGTTAAGGTGACACTCCACCACTGGCTCGTCCAGCATCCCAGTCCTGATAAGTTGATATTCCCTGCTATCACACTCTTCTTCCGTTGCTCTAGCCCGTTGACCTATTCCCTGAAGGAGTTAACTTTCCAACGCTAACGTATGTGGAGCCCGAGGAAGCGTGGACCCAGAGGGGCAGCTGGGGGCCGCCTGCCCTGTGCCAGCATCGTGACACCCTGCGGACCCCAGAGGTGTTTTCCTGCTCCGCCCTAGGATAGGACAGTAAAATTAGCTTGTGGAGAGAACACGTCCCCTTGAGCAGGTAATCTGCATTCTAGTGGCCCTCCAGTCAAACCACAGGTAGGGGCGCTCATGGTCACCTGAGAACACAGACGACGGGATGGCCATAGCGTAACAGGGGCGAGGGATTCAATGGCCACAAAGACGAAGGTGTGAGGGAGCCCATGGAATGTTCCAGAGTGATTCTGTGAGCCATCAGCCAGCCTCCTTTACCCTTCTGCCCTCCATTCCAAGAGCTGAGTGGGCTCCAAGGCCCCAGCACTAACGGTAACAATAGACACAGTAACAATTACCAGGGCATCACCCCCTGCATGCCCACCAACGGCCAGCACCCACCAGCACTTGACCCCTGATCTTCCAATCCTCTCCATCTAACTGCTGGGCAGCTGATGAGTGGGCCTGCCTGAGGCTCCCCCAGGGTCAGGGCTGGGCTCCAACCCTCCCCGCCTCGCCTACAGACCTGCCCTTTAAAAGCAATGCTCGAGCCCCCCAGGCGGCCCCCCAACGGCTCCTGCCTTCCAAATCTGGGCTCAGGCCAAGGCCACTCACATCCCAGGGTCAGAGCCGTCAGAGTGCTCTAAAACCTACTGAGTTTCATGTAAGAGTTTGGACCTGAGGACGACGAGAAGGCTGGACCTTACAGGACAGGGTTGTCCTGAAGATGGAAATTCTCAGACCACACCTACCCCACGGGGCCTGAAAAGACCAACCGAACATCGGGCTTCAGCACTGGGCAGGGAAGGAGACCTTTGGTTTTGCCACGTCTCTAGCAGGAGGAATGGGCTAAACTCCTTTTCAAGACAAGGCTCCCTGAGCCACATCTATGACACATGGCAGGTGCACGGAGCGACCCTAGGTGTGGACAGGGGTGACTGAAGGATGAGTGCCCCAGGCAGCCTGAACCTGGAGGCCGGGGTAAGTGGGTACGGGTGACATTCTAGCTGCTCATCTCTACAGGGCCCAGGCCAATGAGGCCACCATTGTGGACAGACCTCCATCATTACCGCGACAGGAGGACAGATGTGGGGAAGGGACAGACCGATGAGGCACCTCGGAAGGAGCCCCAGCCCAGTCACCTATGGACAGTGCGGCCCCCACACACTCACCCACTTGTCAGGGCCTCAGTTTCCCCAAACCGCATTCATGGCAACTACTGGTGTCTTTGGGGGGGGGAAGGGGTTCTAGGAAGCGCTCATGGACACGGCAGCCGTGATCATCGCGCCCGAGTCTGTGCCTGTGGGTCCCGCCGCCTCCGCCTCAGGTCCTGCGGATGCAAAGCAAACTAGCAAACGTGCACGGAGGGACCGTCCCCCCTAGCTGGGCCTAAGAGGCACCCCTGCTTAGTCTCCTGCTTCTCAAGCTGTCACTAACCTCTGAACAACCGGAACAAAATAAGGGTTTGTCCCACTGAGAGCCGACCCATCACTGGCCTTCATCGTTGGGTAGATGGTGCACTTACCAATCAGACTCCAAATTCACACCAGGGGATTATTCGGGAAGTGCGGTCTTTAACTTCCGCGTTTTCCAGGCCCCTCCGTCTGCCCTTCAGCAGTCTCCCTGACAGCTCCGCCTTCCAGAGGAAGGAAGGGGGGTGGGAGCTCGAAGGGAGCAGAAGGGGGCTCTTGATTAGCAGCCCTTCCCAAGGCCGGTGCAGGATGTGGGGGGCGGCGGCGGTGGGGGGGAGCAAATAAACAAGAATCGGTCCGGGAGACTTTGCTGTTTATCCAAGGTCTTTTCCCTCCTTAGCGCGCATAATCGAGAGTTGGCTGTGAATGAGGAAAATGGATATTTAAAAGTGACAACTATCAAACAGAGGTCTCATCCCTGCCTGGTTACGGGCTTCCAGTAAATACCAAACTTTGCTATTGTATTGCCACCTGGTGAAACTATACAATCCTACCAAATTACACGTCTATCTACATCCAACTAGGTTTTAGACCGGCAAATGTGATATCCATGAGCAGATGGCCATTATATCAAAATACATTTACTCCAAGGGGCCAATTCACAAACGGGTCTCACACACACCTACGTGATAAATGTACAGCTGCAATGCATCGTGGGGTCTTGCAAAACACACTTTCTTCCAAATTTATAATTGATCACTTGTAAAGTTACTTCACCTCTGTTACGAGCAGAGCAGGTGGTTTCGATGAAAGGTAGAATACGCTGGGAAATAAAAAATGCAGAGAAAGCAGATATAGGTAAGAGCTCGTTCCTTCCTACTCTGAAACGGACACTAAAGTACAAGCAGGATATATGTTAATTTACGAACATACGTTCTGATTTTTCGCAGGAAGATACTCTGCCAAGCAAAGCTGAAACACCACTTCTGCTCTCATGTGATAGGAGCAAAAATTTTTCTATCACTCTGGCAGATTTTAATTGCCTGGTACCAATCATTAACGTACTGGTCTGCAAAACCATCTGATTTATTCCAGAATTGTTTATTTAAAACCTGCTGGCAGCCATTTTTAAGAACTGCAGAGTCCGTCTCTGCATTCTCATTAGGAATCCACAGGTAACTTCCTTCACTATCATTTCTTCTTTTCCTCACGGTCCCCGAATGCAATGTCGAGTTCAAAGAGGAAGAAGAAACCCCTTTAAGGCTCCTCCCAGCCTCCCAGTGGCACGCCAGGTCTTAGCCTTCCATCCAGAGTCACAATAACGGCATAACACAAAGTAGGGCTTAGCCCTGATTAACGAGACCGCAAACCTTCACCAGTTTTCAGTGACGTCAGGAAGGAAAAATGCACGAGAACCTTGCAAAATTAGAAGAGAACTTAAAATGATGCAAGAACACCCAGAAGTCAATAATTCTTCCACGATCCTGGGAAAACACACACCTTTCGGCACCACTGGCCAATAGGTTCACAAGCTATGCTAACGTTCCCTTGGTCTATCGCCAACAGGTGCACACCCAGTGCCACGCAGGGGGGATCCCAGGCTTCCAGTCACTGCCTCCGCACCACGGAAGGACGACGCCGCTCTCTGGCAGTCGGACCAGCCTGGGCTGACAAACCCAACATCCGCAAGCCACGCCCAGAACGCTGGGTTCCAACCTGGTATGATCTGACCACCGACACCAGAAAAGACTTCCATCAGATAGGGTCAGGTTCATCCTCACGGATGACGTCTGCATGTCAGGAGGGGAGACTCGTACATGGAATCTCTCCCCAAGTGGCCGAAACCAACAAAGACGTGTAAGTCAGCTCAAGCACCTGTTGGTTCTCAGACTATCCGCCATATACACAAGAGCTGGCATGGCGAACCAACAGCGAATGTGACATCCGGTCACTTTGCAGCATTGCACGTGGTGCGCCCTACAGTTCCTCAACCAAGTTTCTGCTACCGAGTCAACTCCCGCAGACCTTCGCTCCTCAGGGGTGTCGGAACACGGAAGTGACACACGATGGAGAGCAAGGGCTCCACGGTCTCTGAACCCCACCCAGGGCTCATGTCTCGGGAGTGTGTCCGTTTCGAGCCCAGCGTCTTATTCTCGCAAAGGCACGGGGTGAGACAGGAGAAACAGGAACTTCAGCTTTTGGGGGATGGGGACACGGAGGTCATCGGGTGCGGGGACACACACGGACTTGCGGACATGGGTGACAGGCGGACTTTTAACAGAAAGCTAGGGGAGTTTTTATGCTCAAGTCTGCTATGGCCAGATGCAAATGATGTGCCCCTGTGATTCGCCACCACAGCATCCTGCTGCAATATCCCACATGAGAATTTCCACACTTGATTGGAAGCTCAACACAAGGTCACACAACACCCAACTTCCTGGAAAACCCCTTAATGACCACAGTGGTGACTGGAGCAAAGGGACATCCACACGGCCACGACAGAAAGCATCCTTCTCGCATCAAAACGGTTGGGTTTGTTTCTACTGTTACCATTTAGTTCTCACAACTGCCTTCCTAGATGCCTTCGAAATTTTTCTTACCGAGGCAGAGAGAGACTGACTCGTAAAAAGTGCCGAGTTCAGGCAATTGTTTGCCATCGCCTTTTGTTTTCACTGCAAGCTACAACTTTCCGAAGATCTATACGGGTACGGATGTGCCAAAATACAGTATTTGCGGAAACTGTTATTTCTAGTGACGAAACTACGAGAACGATACGGTTCGCCAGGTGAATGAGTGTGATTTCTTGGCCTACGAGACTTTTATGCGAGCAGCTACTGTTGCACAGGAAACAGATCAGCTCCACGGCACTGCGTTTTCGCCACGAAAACCCCCACCCTCAGCGCCGCTCCCTCCCCTGCGCCTTCACCCCCCACCCCGCGGAAATCTGATGAATGACTAAGCTGGGGAATGGTAACCGCAGTATAAAACTCTCGTCTCAAAACCACTTACAGAAACAAGTGACATTTCTCCCCGTCAAAGGAAACAAAGACTCCAAACCATCCTCTGCCACCTCTTTTTGTGTAAAAACGGCCTTGCCATCATCCCCCCAGCCCCCGCCGCCCCTTCCCGAGCCCGGCCCGCGGTGTGGAGTGTGACGGTCCGGGCACACGCGGTGGGTCCCGCGGGGCCTGGGAGGACACGCCCAGCAGTGGAACAGAACGTCAGAACGAGCACACGGCGGCACCTGTGAGGCAGGAGAGACGATGGCGCCAGCCCACGTGCGTGCGCGTGCGTGCCTGCACCTGTGTCTGTGTGCAGGTGTGTGCATGCGTGTGCACGAGCGTGCGCATGGGTGAACGGATAAAAACTGCACGGGCCTCTTCGTTCCCCAAATGGGAATGAAACACCCAGATCCTATGGTTAGATTTCATTTAAAAAGGAAATTAAATCTTGCTAATATTTTTTGTCATAAAATGGGCCTTCTGGATGCCAGTGTGTCCCTAAAGATGTGCTGTCATCTTAAGCAACACGAAATCCTGTGCATTCTAATGCAAGTGGACATAAGGCAATGTATACGGCCCCTGTTAGAGTTTAATCTGATGTCAACAATGTGCGCCCTGACGGCTGAAAATGTAAAAATATACACGCATTGTCCGAAAAGATATTTTCATCTCAAACTGTAATTATACACTGAGGCACAAACATCTTATCTTTGGCAAATGAGATAAAGACGATATTGCTCAAATTGTAGCCCAACATTCCAAGAAACATCTTTGTTTCTTTGAAGGAAACACAATTTGCTCTATTCCACGGTCATTTTAAGGATGGTGAGAAGGGACAGCTGTATTTGTTTTTTAAGGGCTAAACGGAGTGAAGTTCCAAATTCCCTCGAGTCTTAATACCACTGGCTGTGAGCAATTAGGTTTGGAGCCCCCCAGCCTGCCCCTTCATCTCTACCCCAATTACGCACTATGGAAAGGTGTTCTCCGGAACCGCCCCGTGCTCTATTCCACAGGAGACGAACGCTCCAGGACTCTGCCTCCTCGCTATCCCTGCCCCTCCGGAAGATGAACCCAACTGGGGGTGCCTCATTTGGAAGAGCTGAAACAACAATAGAAGGCAGGCTTTGCCTTGAACCTGGCTTGCTTTCTAAAAGTCAGCTCCGAAAAAAAAAAATTAAAAAAAAAAAAGGGGCGCCTGGGTGGCACAGTCTGTTAAGCGTCCGACTTCAGCCAGGTCAGGATCTCGCGGTCCGGGAGTTCGAGCCCCGCGTCGGGCTCTGGGCTGATGGCTCGGAGCCTGGAGCCTGTTTCCGATTCTGTGTCTCCCTCTCTCTCTGCCCCTCTCCCGTTCAAGCTCTGTCTCTCTCTGTCCCAAAAATAAATAAACGTTGAAAAAAAAAATTTAATAAAAGTCAGCTCCGAATCCGTGCTTTGGATTATAGCGGGTTACTCAGAATGCCCGCTCACACGACGTGCAAGCACCCACCCGTATCCGTTCCTACTTGGTGGCAAAACATCCCGATATAAAGCAAAGGATGTGTTCTTTCAATAAACGATGCTCAGCTCTTGCCACGTCCCCAGATGCAGATATCTGGAGTCATTCTGGTGTTGGCATTTCATATAACAGGCTAGCTGACTACTGTCTCCACCTTGAGCCCACTTGGATTTTAAGTAATGTCATCTAACTTGGAGGAAGGTAGTGACCCTGGCAAATACAGCATACACATTCAGCATTTTAGTATGAAAATACATTGAATAATCCACATTCACATACTTGAATTGACAAGGACATTACGGGACACTTGGCACAACTGGGGTTTTTTTTTCTCTTCCTGGAAGACTTCGTGCTTTCTCTAGACGCAGAGTAACGTGCATGGGGCACCGTGAAGAGGAAGGGAGTGCCGACTCTTACAAAATGTGAAATAGCACCAACAACTCAAATAAAATGGCTTCTTCGCATGGCCGCCTGAGGATGCACGGTCACTTTCTAGGCAAAGAGAAAACCACTCAAAAAGCAGATCATTTACACTGACGGAGAAATGAAGAAAACACAGCCCCTTTGAGGGTTTGAGATCAGGTTCCCAGAGGCATCGCAAGACCACCCTTGGGTGTCGGCGGACGAAGACTACCCCTGCCGGCCGGCCGACAGAGAGGGCTAAGGGGCCCCGGCCCTGCTCGCCCCCCCCTCGGCCCCTCGGAGCGGAGCCCGGTCATGAGCAGAGGCGGGCGTGGGGGCCAGGCTGCCTTGTGCCTCGCGGCGCTTCGGCAACTGTGATCTCCGAGATTTCCTTGCCCTTCCTCTTCCATCTGACGCACTATCCACGCGGGCATTCTCATTAGGCCTCCACCACCAAAGGGAGTGGAAATGAACCAGCCCAGGCCCCTCCCCGCTCCGCTCTGTCGAGATGATTTCATCGAAATGTTCATTTTCATCCCTGCCGGCAACATTAGAATGGAAGTATTTAACCTGTTTCCATTACTTATACAAATTACCATTCTGGGGTAGGACAGATGTTAGAATCACGCCGCCTAACCGACTTCCATACATTCTTTACAGGAAGCGTGGGGAGACGGAACGCCGCTGGATCGTATCATCCAGGCTCAAGAAGGTTCTGTTACCAGATTCATTAACTTTGCACATCAGCATTTCACCTGCTTTCTTCATGAAAATTCCCAGGCTAGTTGGGCTCATTTAATTTGGAGAAGGAACCCTTTGTCAGCGATGATGGTTTGATCAGGTGCGCTACGAGAGTGGGGAGGGGCGAGGCAGGGGGGGAGGAGGTGGGGAGAAACAAGAGTGGGGAGAGGGAAACAACCTTGTCGAAAATGTTACCTTTCCAACATGAATGATGAAAGAGAAGTCAGTTAAAGACGCTGGTACTCAAAGATGGCTGTCACTTCACATAGACACTGGCACAACTCACCTAGACAGGTGACACTTTGGTGGAAGCAAAATCCTGCTGCATTATTGAGCACACCGGGGAGGGGGTGCAGGCAGACTGCAGGCCCGGGGTGCCTGGGGCACCCAGAGAAGTGAATTCGGCAGGTGAAGGGATTTCACTCTTCATCTGCATCCTTAAGTGGAGCTGGAGATAGTCCCCTGGCTAAACGGATGGAAAAGGCACCGGAGTCACAGTCTAGGTGCGAGCCCCGTGCATTCTTGACATCACGGCTCCCCGAGATCCGAAGCAGAGGCTGGAACGATGCTCCATGTAATTGGGGGGGGGGGGACTCAGGGCCCTTGAACTCATCGTTACTTTCCTTTTCAGAAATTTACCGTAAATAGCAATTCCTAGTCGGTCTGAGGACACTTCCTCTCCGATCTCTGGCGAAGGTCGTGCGTGGCGCCCCGAGTCCGCCCAGAGACCACACCTCTCGGTGCCTTGGCGGCAGCTGGGATTCTTGGAGAACACACAAGCTTCGACGATTTCTAGGAAAAGGTTTTAAGATAAAAGATTCGCTCGTGGTGCAACAAAACAAATTCTGTTCCAGCTGTTCCCACAGGACCGCCTTTCTCACTAAGAGCAGCTAAATAAAGGAAACTCAACTCCTGACTTTGTGGTTCCCGTGTTTCTCTCTTCCTCTCTGTCTCTGTTGGTTCTGTCGATGAAACCGCTTGGAAAGAAGTGCTGGGCATGTTGAAGTTATTGAGAAAAGAAAGGGGAACGAAAACATCCAGAGGGAGGAAGAAAGGCAGCAGGTAGCTATGGGAGAGGACTCCAAGTGGAAATTAGCAAAGCCAAGTCACGTGCCGAAAAAAAGGATGTTGACCGCTAACAGTTCTCAAATACCCACAACATAGCTTGAAAAGAAAAAAGTACGCACATATGAATGCATTCTCCGTAGAAAGGGAGAGAGCCTGCCATGATCACCAGAAGCCTTTTTTTTTTTTTTCCGTGACAACACTGAAATCCGGTCTCAGATAGGAATAAAATAGATTCTGAGATAATGATCCACCTAGATAGGGAGCATCACTTTTTTCAGCACACCGGAAATTTATTTGGGAGGATTAATAACATACTATTATTTTGAAAGAACTGATTTGCTTGTTCTTGGGTAAACATTTCGTACCCACAGAATATCTCCTCAACCAGCGATATGCATTGGGTTAAAATGTCCTTGACTAGTAACAGGTAGGAGGAGCCCTTTCTCTGGACCAGACACTATCTTGGGCGCTCTGCATTTATTAATCGCGTTAAGCCCTCGCCAACAATGAGGGGAAAGCCTACTATAACCATGACTTCCACATGGGGAAACTGAGGCACAGGGATTCCGTGGGCTGCCCCCGGACGCGTTACCAGCAGGTGGCCTTTCCCGGCAGTCTGTTTCAGAGCCAGGCTCCTGACATGCACCCATATTACCGCACACGGAACCATTTCTATCAGGAACTATAAGCGGCATGGGTTTAAAATGAATCCTGTCTTCAGAATATGCTGTTTGTAAAATCAGATCTTTATCTACATGAAGGTCAGGAGAATTGCTCCTGGGCAGTTCTGCCTGAAAGTTGTGTTCATCTGTATCAGCCATGACAGGCTGCGGGGAGAGCCTTTCCGGGACTGGCATCCGCCAACCCCCCCCACCCCCCGTCCCCCAACCCCCGGAATCCACTTGCAGCCACACTGACCCAGGCTGGTCACAGAGGCAGAGGGTAGGAGGGTGTGGCCAGGGGCTGGGGAGAGGCACGGGAGTTAGCCTTTCATGGGGACAGCGTTTCGGTTCGGGAAGGTGGAAAGTGCTGGAGACTGAACAACAGCGTGAATGCCACTGAACTGCCCACTTCAACACAGTTAGACTGGTAAACCTTATGTTGTGTGTATTTTACCATCATGAAAAAAAAGCAGTGGGGGGGGGGAGCCGAAAAGAAACAAAGAATCTGTTTCTAACCAGGCCCACCCAGGCTCCTTCTAGCAAGCCCCCTCCCTCTCTGTGCACCCAGGGCCTCCCTACCGCAGAATGGGTTCTGCACTGCCACCTGGCCAGGCCTCGGGGGACCCCCCCTCCCCCGACCTGTGCTCAGGTCACCGGGGGCCAAGCGATCTGTCGTCCTGATGAAGAGTGCAACCACATCCTTGTGGACCTCGGCTCCTAGCAGCTAGCACGGCAGCTGAAGCAAAACAGTTGTTCAATAACGACCGGCTGGAATAATGAATTAAAGAACAAGCAGACCCTAGATTTAATCCAAAGCCAATCAATGTAGATGAACGCACTGAGGACGTTGCTTTGTTCACACAAACGGTATAAATTTCTACGTGGCCCAGTCACCTGGGAAGGTACACCTCGCTGTTGCGGGGCAGAAATGACTTCGTCTGTCAAGCTCTAGTACAAAATGCCCGTTCGGAAACCTGAAAAAAACAAAAACAAACACACAAACAAAAAAAACGCACACTAACACGATGTGTAGCAGTCGGGATCAAGACTCCCTTTCGTCAATCAAACACACTTCCTCAAAAGTTCTGACGGCCCTAATGATTCGACTGTGCGTCGCAACAACATATCAACAGGGATCATAAAGGAAAGAAAATGGGGTGGAAAGGGGGAAAAAAACACCGCTCCGAAATCCTGTCTCAGAAGATCCATTTTTCCTGAGCTGTGCCTCCCGTTAAATCAGTAAGAATATCTGTCAGGGATGTCCTGCTACACCATTTGGCTGATGTCAAACCTAAATAAACCGGATCAGAAAACCAGCAAGTGGCAGGAGAGAAACGGATGGGCGCAGCGCGGTCCTCCCGTAACTCACATGGTCTGCTTGCTGATTTTTGGGGGAGGGGAGGGGGGCAGCGGTGGCAATCACCACAGTCATTTGTGGTACTAATGTCCAATTCAGCTTCCCTTCATTCCCCTGATTTAGGTGGTCAGAGTGGTTCCGTAGCCGACACAGGGAAGCTGTACTGTTTAGCAGGCTGTTTAATGGGAAACTGGCAGTCTTATTTCTTTTCTAGATTTGGTTTGTCACTAGGTCTCCATTACATGCCACTCAGCTTTGAAGTCTTTGGACAGGACTAATCAAAAGATGTCATTTGACCTACACAGCATGGCAGAAACTTGGAGAAGTCTCATAAAGCGACACTCCGGCTGTAAATAAAATGACATTATTATTTCCTCTCTCCTATCATGTAGAAAAGCCAATTATGGTAATGCACTGCATGTCAATGGAAATACAGCAATCTTTTTGGAGCAGCGACTACAGGCATCAGTATCGCAACTCTCCTTCCTGGGAAAATCTGCCCATTGGAAAATGAAGAGGAAGGAGGTGATAGATGTCTTCGAGACGGTTAATAAAATCCCGGACAGCCAAGAAAAGCGCAAGTCAGCAAAACAACTGGGAAGTGCAAAATGCAAACTGTTAAGTTCCCAAATTATCTACTAATGTAATCGTCAGTGATTTATATTCCGGCCCCGCGATGGCCAGCAGCACGTCGCGCATTTCTGGGTGTCTGGCTGACAGGAGAGGCGATTCACGGTACTAATAAGCCCCTTCATGCCCACTCCTCCTTGAGGAAGCCAACTCTGGTGGGGGGGGGGGGTCTACACTTGTCCCCCCGCGATGCAATGCGGCCTGGAAGTTACAGCCCCAAGGTGCAGTCCTGCCTGCCCCGTGTCTCCGAGACGAGGGAGAATGCGGTGCATTGTTTTAGAATGGCCAACCGGATGCACCTCCACGCGTGCAAAACGCCCCCCCATCTTTCTCCCACCCAAGCCTGTGTCAGAGCCCAACAGGCATACGAAAGGTCCGCCCTGCTTCTGAGAGGCGAGGGCTCATCTGCCTCTTTTCTTGACCCGCTTCACGTCCCTAATAAGGGACAAGAGCATCCTTCAACTGAAGGCGACCACTCGCCAGCCGTGCTCATCTGCTGGCAGAGGGGCGCCTGGCCCCTTCCCTCCTCTCTCCTCTCCGGGCCGCATGTGTTCCCCTAGCGCAGAGGCAGGAAGCTCCCCCCCGCCTGCGTGCACAGGCGCCCTGCCCTTGTCAGCTCTGGAAGCCACGCGCAGCCCTGTGTCTCCTGGCCTCCCGGCTCCACGGCTCGCCCCACCCCGAAGCCCCGCCGCCACGTCCCGCGCCGCGTGGCAGCTGGACCCCTACGTCGTGCGCGTGCCACGGAGTCCCCTGGCTTCTCGGGCCGTCGCGCGTGTCTGAGACACTGGCGCCAACTTGACTTTTCCGCGGGCGTCGTGTGTTCAGAACACGAGAAGGCAGCTTCCGATCAACCCCGGGCAGGACCAGGGTCGAGCTGCAAGGTAACACGAGGCTTCCTCCGGGGGAAGCGCTCGAACGCTGCCGTGGCCAGGCTGCGGTGTTCGTTTTCGGAAAAAAAGAGGACCGTGCGGTCGCTGTCCACTGGAATCAAGGAAATAAAGGGATTTTCGGAGCCGCCGGAGCCAACGGCAAAAATAAAAACTTTTTGGCTACGTCAGAAAAGTTTTAAATGGTCTGATTGGTTTGGTGTAAAAAAAAAAAAAAGAAATTAATCATGACAAGTCATTTCTGAAACACACACTGCCACCCCGTCTTTTCCCCCTGCAATTTAGTCTGGGTGCACGACGCTGCGCAGATGAAATTGAGCGGCTTCGTCAAATTTTAGTAACTTTAAATAATATTCTTTATGTCAACACCGCCAGGGGCTTACATCCGTAAGGCTCTGCGTTGCACCGAGCCCGCGCACAACGGTCCCTCCCGGACGCAGGGAGGACAGTGGCAGAGGGTGGACAGGAGCCCGTGACTGTACTTCTGGACTCAAGCACCCTGAATTGCAGCCTGCAGACAGGAGCCAAAAGAAAACCCAAATGGCCCGACTTTAGTCCCACTTTTTGGCTTTCAGGGGACACCCTTCGGTTGCAACAGAATATAAGCCTGAGACTTGTTTCTCCTCTCCCCCTGGTGTTCTTCTCGAGGACAGTGGTTAATACTATTATTTCTACATGCGAGCTGGGTCTCTGGTCACCAAAAGTCCAGTCGAGGTTGGTACGCAACTCAGCCCCACACAACTGCCTCCCCGTTACACAGACCCTGTGTTCAGTTCACACAAACAATATGCAAAGGGACTTTGAATTCTTATTGATGCGCGGACGCCCCATACACTCTATGATCCGTAAGTCAGCCTATGGCTTTTCCAGTCCTGAGGGCTCCTTCGGAGAGGTACCGCTTCACATACACTATTCTTACTTGGAAAGAGAATTCTAGAACAGATGAGTGAGTTCGTTCTCACAGGACTACCACAGGACTGCACTTTTGAGGTCTGTCCCCCATCTCCTTATGCACTGGGTGTGCATCACGGCCCGTCACACCCCAATATCCCCGTCCGTGATGGAGAGCATCAATCACACAGAGTGGGGTACCGCTCGGCCGTGTGCGTCCAGGACACCATAAAGTGTGGGTAATATAGGGCTCTGTGCACCGACAAGATACCAATATCACTTGCTTTAATTAAAAGGTGTTTTTCCAGCTCTCATTTAACCTCAAGCCAAAAGAGTCAAATCTTTCAAAAAAAAAAAAAAAAACCCACCACTTTTTAGAATGAAAAATAATTCCTATAGCACGTAAGACAAAACAATAAGTTAATGTCAGGCACCCTAGCAAAGCGAATTTTAGTAAATGTAATACTTCATTGCCTTCTGGGTGGGAACTCATGGCTTTGCGTAAGGGGGCAAAACCCTAAATTCACCACCAGACAAGAATTTCAAAGTATCTCTGCACGTCTAAGTTTTGAAGGGGGCTTCATCCAGAGAGGGAGAGGGGACCAGATGGGGGAGAAGCAAATTTATCCACTGGATATTTCACTCCCTACCCCAATATTAAATTTTATGTGGGGAATCTCGGAGTTTAAAAGCTTCACATTTTTGTGTAATAAAAAAGAAATACAATATCCTGTTGCTATGCGTAGTGACACTTTATGCAGGAAAGAAAACCATTCTCCTTAGCTATTCTTTGAAATACGACCTACCACGTCATTTAATTTTTGAAAACCCTAAGGTCATGTAACACACTTTCTCTGTCATTTGTAAGTACATTAACTCAGTGGCCATACGACAGTGAAATTATGATAATGGGCTGCGAAAATGGGTCAGGCAGGCACTGCATTTCACGTTAGCTTCAAACAACCATCAGAGCAGAGCTCAAATCAAATATGACAGTAGAAAAGCACGGAGTTTACTTTTCTTAAAGTGTTTCTACTCACTCAAGTACACACGCAAGACAAGCCAGAGGGGTCCCACCTTGGGGGTGAGTCCACTGCAAGAAAGTTGCCCCACTGAGAGATATGTTCTCTTTCAAAACGATTTGGCCTTAAAATCACAGATGCCCTGTGAAGGCGGGGCGGGGGGTGGGGGGTAGTGGTCGGGGCAGGCTTCTCTCCCACCATCTCTCCACCGTGGTCCGAGGCCTGAACAATTGGGATCACATTCTGCAAACTGCTCTGTTAAATGAAAAATATTTTAAAACAGAAGCAATTTAATGTACGCATTTAAGCAAACAAACAAAAGCCCCCCCTTAGTAACATTTGCTGTGCGCTCAACTTTCCTGAAGGAAGGAAGGGAAGGATACGTTTACGAAGTAGATGTTGACCTCGCTGGGATGGCACATCTTCGAGTGACGTGTAACTGAACGAATAAGGAGTCTGTAACTCAAAACGCCTGCCCCTCAATTTCAAACACACACACACACACACACACACACACAACTGACTTGGGAGTACACGTGAGGAACGAAAGTTTTCAAAGACACTTAAGGATGCGTGTCCTCATGAGCTCAACCCGACTGACTTCTAAGGTCCAGCGTCCACGTGGTTCTTTGCCTGGTAAGACTGGCTAGTCCGACCGCCCCTTCCGGAGACCCCACCGTGATCTCCAAAGAATGTACGTATCCGAGTGCAATTCCTTTTAAATAGCCCCTTCTCTTTCTTTTTTTTCCCTCTGTACTAAAAAATAAAATAATAACATAGAATAAAATCTGGCAGCCTAACAGTTCCTGGGAGAACTCTAAGCACGGGGTTGCTGAACACAAAGACACAGAAACACCATCCGCATGCACAAGTTAACTGAATGGTAGAGATAATTGTTAAAATAATTATTTTGATAGAAGCCAGGTGAAAGCTTCTGTGATGTATTGTCCTATTCCTGTTAAGGGTAAACAACCCATTTCAGATGTATGCTATTCACAATGACATTTTATTTTCGATTTCTTTTTGGAAAATAATTGTAATGAAAACCAAGGACTTTAAGAGGATAGCTAGCTAGATAAGTTTTGACACGTATTTCTGATTACTGTACCATAATCCTATCAAGGAGTGATATTATGTGCTCTCGTGATACCCTATCTCCAGTGTATAAAATAACACTACGCTTTATAATAAGAGAAGACGCACAAAGGATAGTCGGGACCGTTCTATGGGTCAGTATCAATGTTCTGCGGGTCAGTATCAACGGAAGCTCCTTGAGACTCTGGAGTTGACTGACAACGGAACTTAATGTAGTATAACTCCAGTAGCCTTGAGCAAAGATACAATTATAGCTGAAAAGCATCTTATGTTCCTGACTGTTGCTGGCATCATGATATAAATCAACAATTGCTTCTTCCCTTTTCCTCTGCAGCCCCTCCCCTCCAAACTCAAAACACAGAATCTTCCAGAATCAAAAACTTGGTAAAAGGTCAGCTTGTTTTCGTCGGTGCCATAAAAATGGCACAGCTAGGTCTGACATGCATATGCAAACCAGCTCAGAAAAACACTGATTTCCCTTCACACTGAATTACTGTATCTGTATGAATATTGATACAAACACCACAACTAACAAACACACACACACACAATCTCTATGGTTAGTTGCCAAGCTGCAAACAAGAAACATAGATACACTGAATACAGTTACTGTTTCTTGGCCCCATAACTGCAGCAAACCATTTCCTCAACTGATAAATACCTATTTTAATTTATTTACTTGTGTTAAGAGTTAGGGATGCTGATATTTGCTTGCTAGAAAAAGGACTTGTAAAATATAAAACATGGGTCAGAAGAATATATTGATTATTGATAACACGTATATGGGTGTTTAACACAAAACAGAACCTCGCTAGGAGGTAAAGAAAGAACAACAGAGATGGAGAATTAAATTGGCGGTAACATGAATGGAACTGCAGGTAGGTCCCACACTTCTAGCACCTTCTAGTCCTCCGAAAGGCATCTTAAGTCCAAGTGACATAAGATGAATCTGATTGTGACACAGAAGTAATGCTAGTTTGATAGATTACATTACTGACAAATGACTGCATGTTCTTTATTTTTTCTTTATTTTTTAAAAATTTTTTAATGTTTGTTTATTTTTGAGAGAGACAGAGAGACAGCATGAGAGGCAGAGGGGCAGAGAGAGAGGGAGACACAGAATCTGAAGCAGGCTCCAGGCTCTGAGGCATCAGCACAGAGCCCGACGCGGGGCTCGAACTCACAAACTGTGAGATCATGACCTGAGCCGAAGTCGGACGCTTCACCGACTGAGCCACCCCAGGCGCCCCTGTGTGTTCCTTATTTTTTTAAGAGACCGTATCTTAAAAAAATCTTGCAAGTACCATATTTACTCAAATGTTTAACAAACCCACACACTGCCTAGTGTGGAGCTTCCAGAAGCACACACAAGTTGACGATGGATGTGGCATGCTGGCACATGAAAAGCCCTGGGCTGGTCATCAGCAAACAGGTCCCCCATCTTATTTCCACAACCGGCATCCCTGGGACACCTTGACCAGTATCCACAAGCTACCCTGAGTCTGAATCTCCTCGTGTGCCACAAAGACAGGGGTGTGGCAGACGATCCTTAAAACCCGTTCCAACCTGGAAACGTTCTTCGAGTCGCGAGGGCCATAAGCAGCAGGACGCAAGGCACAGACCACAAGACGACCGCGATCAGGACAGTGTGATGCGGTGACACCCGGAACCAATCGTGCCCACGGCGCTGGCCACACGGTCATGAACAGCTTCTGCTGCTCGAAGGGCTTCTCGAGGAGAAAACACAGAGCGGCCTTGGGCGGTCAGAAAGGATTTCCCAAGGCAGAGAAGAACCCCTCTCTCCCGTAGAACCCCTCTCCCCTCTCTCCACAAGCCAGTCCACCTCAGGGGTTTGGTTTGAGTGACGGCCAAACCCTATGTGAGCTGGAGCCATTTATCTGTGTGTTTATTACACATTACTGGGTTGGTCTGTAAAAATCATCCCATGTGGAAATTAACATGTCCCCGCACATCACAACTCCTACTCGATTTCAAATCCCCAAAACCATGTCTTTTCATTTCAGCCGAAGGTCCCGTAGCCTTAAAACGCTGCGGCTGTTAGAAGCCCGCGAGGGTTTCCTCTTCTCAGAGTTCAGAAGTGAACACGCTGTGTAACCATCACATGAGGAATCGTGTTTGTTTCAACAAGGTGGAACAAGGTTTGTTGCACCAAGGCAAAACAGGAAGCCTCGCGCTTTCTGGGAGGGCAGCACTGCCCGCTGGAGGCAGTTCCTACGCTCTCTCTACGGCCAACGGGAAGCACTAAGGTGCCTTCACCTCTGGATGTCCGCCTGTGGTTGAGTTTATGGTAATGGGCGCATGGGTCAGGCCATGTATTAAAGATGTCAGTATCAGCTGACAAGTATTCCAACGCCCTTTAGAGAACATCTTTCTGGAGGGAGATGACTGTTGTCCTTCAAGGCAATCACCCAGGAGACCATAAATGTGTTACAATGATGTTGCCATCAATCAAAAGTGGTTTTGGAACCTCTCTTTTGGCAGAATTAGTTGGCTAATTTCTTACAAGGCAGAGTTTCTTCCTTACGGTCGTAGAATGCGCTGCCCTTTCGTCTCTCCTGTCTCCCTCGTCTTTCTATTTGGCCCCCAGAGCAAGCATTAGGGTTATTGGCCAATATTCAGCTGCTTCTTTTCCAAGCACATCACAGAACTGCGCTCCTTGAGATCAGATGCAACTGAGGAAATGTGGGCAGGAACAATACTATGTCCCTTCCCAAGAGCCTTCAGGCCCAGTGTGTGCACCACCCACCACATCCGCCACGGTGACCCCCAATGGTCTAGGCGGAGGCAACACGAACCTAGTCTCTGAGTGTGGAAAACACGCAGCCTACGTGGAGATAGGCCCGGAGCTCACGTGGGAAAGCAAGTTCAGTCACTCAAGGCCGCAGACACGTGGGGGCTCTTTGTTACTGCACATCCATTCTGCAGGATACAGTCCTATCCTCCTCCACACCCCAAATTACCGAGCTGGGCTGCAACATCCATCACCTAAGCCACTCGGCAGGCTAAGGACCTCCAGGAAGAAGTCTTTATAGGATGACTGTGGCGGTGGGGAGAGGGGAGGCGACGAGAGACCCAGACCAAGATCAGCAGTCAGGAGAAAAAAACACACTTTCAACCATCTGCATGATTTTAATCAATTATATCTGACATCAGAGGTACTACAGAGGTAGTGAGTATAAAACTAAGAGATCACCTAAAGCCGATCTGCCTGTAGGTCCCTTCAAACTTGGGAAATTAAGGCTTCCCTGGGTACGTGCATGTATTGTGGCTGTACATTTGTGTCTGGTACCCAGGCATTCAACGAACAAGTACTGTCACATGTCAACGACAAATGATGGCACCACAGAGGCAAAACTGATCACACCCACGGAAGTTCACAGTGAAAGCGGGGGTGACGTCAATCAATCCCCATCCCCTCTTTCCTCTGCAAACACTTAACAAGGGGGAACCAGCAGCTGGCCTAAGCCTCTCCACCCCAGGAAAGACAACAGGGACCCTGTGTGTAGTCGTGAGGCATGAGAAAATGGAAGGAACCAATGGCTTCGCTCACAAACGTGGACACAGAGATCCTGTCGACACTCCTGTGCGGATTCAAAGCCACTTACCAAGCGTCAGCTATCTGGCACCAGATTACTCGCTGCAGAGACGCAAGGTGAAGAGGCAGCCTTTGTCTTCACAAAGCCGAAAAGTAGGATGCGGAAAGGACACCCTCAACTCACTTTCATGCACAACAAAATGCTGGAAGTACTCTCGCGGAGTGTAGACCCTGTGCTGGGGAAAACGTAAGGGCAGCAGAAATCCTTACCTTGTCCAAGAAGACAGGAATAAACGTTTATTTCTGAAGCAAGTTCATACCCTAGTGAGCAATGCCAAGGACACAGGAGAAGCTGGACTGGGACACAGAAACACCACTCTGCAGCCCGGGCCTGCCTCATTTGTGCTCTCATTCATTCATTCATTCATTCACTTTTCCACTCCTTCATTCGTTCGCTCTTCCACACTCTGGCTCTGTCGGGATGAATGAGCTGGTAACTGTCAACAAGGCACAGTGTTGGTGTGAGGCCAGACTGGCACACACCTAAGAAGAGGCTCACTCTTTGCACACTCAATAAATGGATGCTGACGACACCTTTCTGGAAAGCAATTTGGCAATGAAAACAAAACGGATTCTTTGACCCCTGAACACCCGACTGAAGAACGTGTCCCTTGAAATACATAAGTATCCAGCAGCATTGTCTGGGGTGGTCCACAACCACAAACAACCTGAACATCCACCAATAAGGGAACAGTTGAACAAATGTGGGACCTTGAAAAGTATGCAGCCTAAAAATAGACTAGGATGTCTCTCTGGAGTGATGATCATGACTTATTTTTAAGTGAGAAAATCAAACTGCACAAATGGATTCTGCTTTTTAGACAATAAAGATAGCCCCACGTGCAGTACATATGTCTTCCCGCGTACGTACGAGCAAAAAGAACCAGGCTGTTTTCATGGGTTACCTTAGTGGGAGGGGAGATGGAAAGGGAGACAAGGGAAAAAGATTAGTAACTTTCTTTAACCATTTTTATTATGAATGCAAATGTTTTTACACTTTGCCCTATTACTTAAAATAAGCATGCATTGTTTTAAAATTAAAATAATAAGTTAAGGGGCGCCTGGGTGGCTCAGTCGGTTAAGCGTCCAACTTCAACTCAGGTCATGATCTCGCGGTCTGTGAGTTCAAGCCCCACTTCGGGCTCTGGGCTGATGGCTCAGAGCCTGGAGCCTGCTTCGGATTCTGTGTCTCCCTCTCTCTCTGACCCTCCCCGTTCATGCTCTGTCTCTGTCTCAAAAATAAACGTTAAAAAGAAAAATTTTTTTAACAAAAAAAAAAATAAGAACATGTGAATAAGCAGGAGCTGACACTAACGTCATCACTGTCACCGCCATTATCACCATCACCATTATCACCATCATCATCATCATCACCACCACCATTATTATCACCATCACCACCATCACCATCATCATCATCACCGTCGTCATCACCATCACCACCATCACTATTACCATCACCATCATCACCATCATCATCATCACCATCATTATTCTCACCATCACCATCATCATCATCATCATCACCATCACCATCATCATCATCACCATCACCATCGTCATCATCATCATCACCACCATCACCATCACCACCATCACCATCGTCACCACTGTCACCACCATCACCATTATCACTATTACCATCACCATCACCACCATCACCATCATCACCATCACTATTATCACCATCATCACCATCACCATCATCACTACCACCATCACCATCACCATCACCATCATCATCACCACCACCATCACCATTATCACTATTACCATCACCATCACCACCATCACCATCACTATTATCACCATCATCACCATCACCATCATCACTACCACCATCACCATCATCATCATCATCATCATCACCACCATTATCACCACCATCACCATCACCACCATCACCATCATCACCATCATCACCACCATTACCATCATCACTATTACCATCACCATCACCACCATCACCATCGTCATCACCATCATCACCATCACCACCATCACCATCATCACTATCACCATCACCATCGTCACGGTCACCATCATCATAATCATTCTTATCACCATCACCATCATCATAACCAACAGCATCCATGCCTCACTATACCGTCATCCTTCCTGAGTTTCACTGTGAGCCCAGATAAGGAGGGAAATCCCAAAAGCATACTGCAGGACAATGTTTTTCAAACTGAGAGCTATAACTCATTAAGGGGTCATAAAATCAAGTTAGTAACATTTTTATAATGGGAGAAAAAATATACAGATCTTTCTTGGACTTCCAATAGGGTTACATCTTGATAAATTCATCCTAAATTGAAAATCACAGGGGCGCCTGGGTGGCGCAGTCGGTTAAGCGTCCGACTTCAGCCAGGTCACGATCTCGCGGTCCGGGAGTTCGAGCCCCGCGTCAGGCTCTGGGCTGATGGCTCAGAGCCTGGAGCCTGTTTCCGATTCTGTGTCTCCCTCTCTCTCTGCCCCTCCCCCGTTCATGCTCTATCTCTCTCTGTCCCAAAAATAAATAAACGTTGAAAAAAAAATTAAAAAAAAAAAAAAAAAGAAAATCACATAAACTGAAAATGCGTTTCATACACCTGACATACCAGACATCACGGCTTAGCCTGGCCTGCACTAAACATGCTCAAAACGCTCACATCAGCCTACAGGTTGGCGAAATCACGTGTCCAGGAGCATCCGATACGAGCTGGCACACACTGGAGATGCTATTTCAATAGGAAGTCTATGTCAGTGGGGGAGCGGGGCTCGCAGAGAGCCCCTGACCCTGTGTACCACATACACTCCATCAAGTCTTCCCAACAAAACCTGAGTTGTGATCACGCAGGAGCCCGGATGGGGGCCGCCACGCTGGCGTTCCCACACCACGATAAAGCCGCAGACACCTTGTGTCGCGCTCGTGTCAAAGAGCAGGCAGGCAGTGCCCTCCAATCACTTCCTCCTCACCATTCCATCATTTTACAGACAAAGACACTGAGGCAAATGACGCGCCTCGGGCCACGGAGCTAGGACGTAGCTGAGTTTCTGGGACCACAGGGACATGCGTCAAGCAGCTGAAATTAGGAGTGTTGTCTGAAACCATGAAGATAAGCAGCAGGGAAGACAGATTTGACCAGGGACTGGGGGTGCCCTGAGACTATGCTTTCTGTAACAGAGACACCAAACCGGACGGAAATAGTCCAGAATCAAAAGCAAAGACTTCCACGACTTTATCTACAGATACCAGCCACTTTTTCCTGCTAACATACAGCATCTCAAGCAACTTAAGGCCAAATTTTTTAAATGCACAACATCCTGGATTAGGAACAGAGTGAATATCCTCAATCAATAAACCTGAAAAACATTTTCTCATAGGGAAGCACTTGCTCTGAGGAGTATGTCAAACTCTTACTTCCTGTGCTTGGTCCTACTCAAGGTTCTGGAACAGCAACCAAACTGTGTCCTTCTTTGTGGCACGTGACGAGAAGCATGGTTTAGAGCAGCAATAAAAATGACCCATTACTTAAAAATAGTTTAGCAGCTTCTATGTTACATTGAGAGTTTTGGTAAATGTTTCAAATGCATCCCTGCAAAACACAAGAAATCACATGCTCTTGGGGGTCTTGAGTAATCTGTCAATGAAGGCAATTAGTTTGGTAATGATCTCCCAACTGAAGACCACTTTGATCGAGTTACTTAACCGAATTCTTTAAAACTGCAACAAAGAACAGGCTGGGTCCTTTCTTCAGGGATGCAGATGATACTGGGTATTTCACAGGCATCTTTGAGGCAATAAATACACGTCACCACTATTTTCTGATAAGTAGGCAATAAAGTAAAGTTGTCCAGACAGTTCTAAAAGAATAGCATCTCACCATACATCTGTCATAAGTAAATTAATTCATCTGGAATGTCACAGATTAAAGAGAAAGCAAAACTTTTAATTTCAAACCTAAAAATGCCTCCTCTGACCTCGCTAGCTGTGTTTGTGTGTGGGGAAGGGCAGGTGAAAATGCACAATATTGGTTTCTGTATCTACATTAGATGTGCTGCTTTAGAAAGATCCCGTATTGCATAGAACCATGGAAATTCCTAACGTCACTAAAAAATTCAAAGAAGAAAAACCTAGTTTACTTAAAGAATGAGATGTTTTTCTCATAATTCTCCCACGTAGTTCATGAATCACTAAAACAATGGTTACATGATGATGGTTCTAGAAGATTCCAGGGAACTGTCCTTAAGTTACCAGTTCTGGCTTTTATCCTAATCACTAACTCACACATGGATATAAAAAAAAAAACAAAAAACCTGCCCCCCCTCCCACCTCACTGTATTTTTTTTTTAATTTTTTTTTTTAACATTTATTTATTTTTGAGACAGAGAGAGACAGAGCATGAATGGGGGGAGGGCCAGAGAGAGAGGGAGACACAGAATCCGAAGCAGGCTCCAGGCTCTGAGCTGTCAGCACAGAGCCCGATGCGGGGCTCGAACTCCCGGACCGTGAGATCGTGACCTGAGCGAAGTCGGACGCTCAACCGACTGAGCCACCCAGGCGCCCCTTACCTCACTGTATTTTTAAAAGGAGAAAGTAGAAGCTATCTAGTAAAGGCGATGATGAACACATCTTATTTTAAGGCCAGGAAACACAGACTCCCTTTGGAATTTACAATCGCCACATGGACACATGACCTACTACGGGTTACGTGGTTCAGAAGCCTCTGTGACTTAGCTCGTCGGCTATGACCAAACCCAAGGCACATCGGTCACTCTGATTTCTGGTCTCCAATGACTCAAAGCTACCAACGAACAGCCACCCCACGAGGAGAAGGAATGGGGTAATTACTTGAGGAACGGAACTTCCCTGATAAAGTGATGCCACAGTGCCTATCAATGATAAGCCATACGCCTTTTGGAAATGAATTCCCCTTAAAGGAATCATACCTCCTTACTGACTGCATGGTTTTATTGAGAATAGGTCTTTTTTGAGGACGTGCTATTATTTAAAACATAGAGATATCCGTTTCTATTGAAATACACTTAGTTGCCTACTTAAAGTCATTTGAGTGTCTTTATGCGTTAAAGTGTTATCGTTCGTGCCTTGGCCAATATCCCTATGAAAATAGCTCCCAAATTAAACTCCTAATAAATTAAGTTAATAATTCACCTTCATTAAGTAATTTAATTTCTTTAGTGAGCAATAAATAGTTCTTGTGACATTCTTCTAGGACATAAGTACAAATGTTATTTTTCTTCATTAGCTCAGACTCCTCCTGAGTACGTGGGGTAAAATACACTCGCAAAAGGCGGTCTATTTGTTATCCTCTGGTTTTGTAACTGCCTTATCACTGCAACAATTCCACTGTGTCCAGTAGGAATCAAACAATTCAGGCGGCTATTGTCAATGAAAAGTTATTTCTTAGAAACCTTACAAACTAGACCTTACGTGGGCACTGAAAACTACAAGCACCATTTTCCTAAGATTCTTTTTAGATACTGTCTCATAGATCACATTGCAAACAGTTACCTTTTAAGAAGGGGCAACGGGCTTATAACGCATCCCCAGCTTTGGCAGAAAAAAAAAAGACGAAGAAAAGACTGGTTAAAATACAAAAGTTACGTGTACGTGTAAATAGCCTGTTACCTGTATTTACCACATTTGCTTCCTGTTGCGCAAACTGTGCCCCGGTGGTCAAATGCGCGTGTCTACGGAACAGTTCCCCCCCCCCGGTTCTTCCAGGCAGCGCGCGGCACCCCACCTCCACGGAGTGTGCAAATGAAACACTGGAGGTGAACAGACAGATGTGGATGCAACGAGACCCACATGTGTTCAGACAGCACAGTGGCGCTCTCCTTCCAAAGGCAGCATCGGAGAAAGCACCCCAGATGGTGGGGGAGGAAGAAAGGAAATAAGCATGTCAGAGGAACAGAACCAAATAGTTTCCAGCCAATTCGACGTGAAAATATAGACACATTAAAACAGATGCAGAAAGCGTACTTAACCATTGTGAAATGATATGCAAAAGCGCTTCCCAAAAAACACATCAAGAATTTATCCCATCAAGGACTTAACAGATATTGTTGACTACAATCACAGGGATTTAGAACTCATTCGGCAAAGCGGAGTCTTCTGGGTAGTTGAAGGGTTACTCTTTTGAGCAGAATTTTATAAAAAATGTTTAAGCCCTGGAAAATCTACATAAAATATACACGCTTTTGCCACGCTGTTTAAAGTATATTGCACACAATTAAAATGTGCCTGGCGACTCCATATAAAAACTTGGGGCAATCAGTAACGGCCACAAAGGGGCAGAGAACGATGCCATTTCCAATAAATGGGCTGCAGTGCTATGTTTTTCATGTGATTCATTCTTCTACAATAGTTTTTTTTTTTTCCTTTCTTCTCCCTTACTATTAGCTCTCCTGTTATCACTTCTCACTGTTCTCTGTCTGCCTTTGCCTACTTCCAATTTGCTACTGTTAATTTGCAATGGCCTAGAACAGGTATGCGTGACCATTACAACCATGTGTGACGGAAAAATAAAATTCAAATGGCGAGTGAGGGAGGACCCAGAGATATTGTCTACCAATAAATACACGAATTCAACGCATGGGCTTTCGATGCCCAGGGTCCTTTCATCCCTTCTGATTCTTAGTGCTGTCCCGGAAAAATAAAGATGGTAATTAATTGGTTTCTGGATAGGCGAGGCTGTACTGTTTCAAAAAGGATATACACATGTTTATGAGTGTCTTACAGCCTTATTTATATATGATCACTGTAAACCCTCCTAGTGTCCCACAAAGCAGTAAACATCCCCTTTCCACAGGTAGGCAAGACAGGGTGACGGGGTGGGGGTGGGGGGGGGCCCACGATGTATTATAAAAGCTGAACAAATACGTGACTGTCAATTCCAAATTACACTACAGAATATAACACACCAAGATTTAATTTTCATTTTAAAGCCGGAAAAAAAAATCATTAAAAAAAAATTATTTTACATTAGGTTAAAGACGACCATGAGAGATGACCCAAAAAGCATAAATATTTTGGTAGATGTTACCCCAGGCCCGGGGCCTAAAGGATTTTCAGGATCTTCAGCAGGAATTCGGCATGGGCAACAGAAATAAACACTACACGTGTAAACCCATGTGATTTTATACGTTTGTAAAGATGTCGTCCCTGTCACCAGAGAACACTGGAAAACTTGGTAAGGATGTTATAAAGTGGCACATTTGGAAGACAAGTGTCAAAGCCCATCCCCAACCCTGAAGACGGTGGTCGAATCAGGAAGACTTCACTATTATTAACACACTTTTTAAAAATCAGGTCCTCTCCCTCCCTTCCTAACCCGCTGTCCAGTGGGCGGTGTTTATATTCAAATATAGCCCTTCTCACTGCTTCACCACGTTTAAGCTCCTTTTCCTGCCAATTCGCTCTGAAAAGATTTCACTTTTGAAACAGCCAGGCTTCACAGACGTGAAGATGGTTTCCTTTTCAGGCTAAAGAGACCCAGTATCTCCCTGACTCTCCACCAGCCGAGGGAAATCTCCGTCCCCCACTTGCCGGACTGCCACCATTCCGGTCATTTGTAAATCCTCAGGGATTTATTCGCAGGAGATGCTTTAAGGCATCGTTCTCAACCGATCCTTGACTTAAAGAACAAAAAATCCAGAATTCCTCCGTGAACTAATCAACATTGACCAGTTACTGTGTTGGTGGTGGTGTTTTTGTTGTTTTAAATAGAAAAGCCACAAGGGAAGGTGGCCATAAAAAAGTTCTAAAACGTAGGACGGAGCTACTATAGGCAACATTAACCACAACGTGTGCTAATATAAAAAGCTTGCTAGAAAGTTATCAAAAATCAATAGATTCCCAATGCGCCAATAATAACCAGTTAAAATACAACACAAAAGTAACTCCAGTCATAAGAGCAACAACCAACAGCTAAAGAAATGAACAGCCCGGGAGCTAGAACAAAGACACAAACAGTATGTGAAAAATCTGCAAACCTTCCTAAAAGTATAAAAAAAAAAAAAAAAAAGTAAGACTTGAATATATTTGAAAATATATCATTTTTATTTTTAGAATGGCAAACTACTTCTGTGGAGATGCTGAGTTTTCCTGAATTAATTTCTTAACCCAACATCATTCCAATCCCACTATCTGAAGTATTATTTAAGCGTACAAAAGCGGTTCTAAAGCTCATCTAATACAGAGGAACAAAAAAAAAATAACAATAACACTCTTTGAAAAAAAAAGAAGAGTGATGGGTCTAGGGGGTGGATAGAAAGCTATTAGATTATTTCAAAATATATTACATAGCCTCAGTAATTAAAACAGGGAGTACAGGTCAGGAATAGACAGACCGCTCATTTAAATCACAGGGAAAGCTAAGAGACAGCCCCGAACACATACAAGAATCCCGCGGACAATGAAGGAGCATCTGTAGGGTTCTGTGTGGAGAGGACAGATCTTTGACTAAACAGAACTGGGAAAACTGGCCATCTGAAAACAAGTAATGAAGTCACATGGCCACCACGCACCCTATGCCAAAATCAATTTCAGATATACCAAATATTTAAAAAGAATCAATCCATAAAATTACTAGAAGACAACAAAACTGAGCATTTACATAATCGTGGAGGTTGGAAGATGCCTTTTAAACATTACTTCAGAGGCGGAAACCATGCAGGAAAGGACTGGTGAGATTGCGTCAAAACAGCTCAGTCCCTCAAAACTCTGCCACGGCCCAGGGAAACACACAGTTCTGGGGGTGCTGGAAATGTACACAGCCTTCCCAGAAGGCCAGCTGGCAGTGTATGTACCAAAATAATTTAAAACAGCCCAAACCTTTGACCTGGTAATTCTACTTCTGGGAATTTATCAAGGAAATGATGATACTATTGCCAAGATATACATACAGAGATATTAATTACATCGTTGTTTACATCTGTGAAACTGAGCCAGAACTAAATTTCCAACAATGGTTGATTTCTCAACTAAATTGTGCATATCAATAAAATGGGATAATATGCAAGTACTTAAAATGACAAAGCAGGTCTATATTGGCATGGTAAATGTTATGAGCTAAAAAGTAAACTGTAAAACAAACTATGTAAGAAGAAACCACTTTGGTAAAAATCTATGTAAAGTACTTATATGTATATATTTGCATAGGAAAAGATGCTTCTACACCAAAATATCAACTTTGGTTATTTCTAGAGGATAGGATTTCACATAAGCTTCATCTATTTTAAAATTTCGTTTTCTTTGTTCAAGGTTTTTAATACACACACACACATACGTGTGTCTGTGTGTATATTATATACATATATATGTGTGTGTGTGTATATATATATATGTATATATATCTCACTTGTGTAATCTTAAAAGATAACAGAAGAGGGCAAAAACACCACAAACTAATTTTTTTTTAATATTTTTAATGTTTATTTATTTTTTAGAGAGAGAGACAGACAGAGTGTGAGCAGGGGAGGGGCAGAGAGAGAGGGAGACACAGAACCCGAAGCAGGCTCCAGGCTCCGAGCTGTCAGCACAGAGCCCGACGTGGGGCTCGAACTCACAGACCGCGAGACCGTGACCTGAGCCGAAGTCGGACGCTTAACTGACTGAGCCACCCAGGTGCCCCCGTCACAAACTAATTTTTAAGTCAAACCAAAGGGTTTGCTACTATACAGATACTAGAAAGAGGAGTGAACATCCTTATTAGAATTTTTCCAAATCCATAAAAAAATGAACAAAGCAATAGAAAAATGAACGAACAGGGGCGCCTGGGTGGCGCAGTCGGTTAAGCGTCCGACTTCAGCCAGGTCACGATCTCGCGGTCCGTGAGTTCGAGCCCCGCGTCGGGCTCTGGGCTGATGGCTCAGAGCCTGGAGCCTGTTTCCGATTCTGTGTCTCCCTCTCTCTCTGCCCCTCCCCCGTTCATGCTCTGTCTCTCTCTGTCCCAAAAATAAATAAAAACGTTGAAAAAAAATTAAAAAAAAAAAAAAAGAAAAATGAACGAACACAGGCAGAAATAACTGAAGAAAGAATCTAATAAATACATTTCTAATAAAATATATGGAAAATACGTGTAGATGCTACAAGGGTAACAGTGCAGCGTGAGAAGAACTCGAAGTGCACCGGACCAGCCGTGACACTAAGTACAGAGAGGATACCTCACCTGCGAATACGCCACGTCCAGGGCCTCCTCACGAGACAGACGCTGGGGTGAAAGTCCGGGGTCCTCGCCTGCCACCATCAACTGCCCAGCCCGCCTGGGTTCAGTCTGCTCATCATCCGCTAAAGGCCCCCCATCGAAGACCCCCTCCTTGCCCCCCCATCCCGCCAGCCCTAAATGCACGACTGCAACATTGCTGGTAACTCAGAGTCACTCCGTTGGGCGATTTGGTCAAGCGGCGTCCCGGTGCAAAGATGCATGAGCTCACTGAGGAACTTCCGCTCTGGCAAGGGGCGAAGCCTGAAGCCCCAAGGTGACAAAGCCTCCTGTGGAGACCAAAGGGCTCTACTACGGGCCCTTCCTTAAGGGACTGTTCTTTCAGCTTCCAGGAAAGAGGGATCTTGGCAGAAGAACTGGTAAGATTGAACGATCCATTCATTCACTGGCTGGCTGGCCGTTCTTCCGCGCATTCACTCACCCAAAGTCTACTCGGGGTCTAGAGTGTGTCGGGCACCGTCCTCGGCAGTGGAGGGGCAAAGGGAAGGCGGCTCCGATTTCGAGCTGCCCTCACTCTAGCGAGGAAGACAGATGCGGTGAGCAGGGCCGGACTTGAGGAACAGAGGAGAACTCGGTGCTGGGAAGTTCTCCCAGGTACTCGGCCGGGGTAGGGGGCCCCGGGAATGGACGGTCAAAGTCAAGTCTGAGATTCACTGCCGATGGACAGAAGAGCAGCAAGGAGCCCCAGGCAGAGTGCAGGGCAGAGGCCAGGCCAGAACAGAACCTGCTTCCAACCCCACCCCTCCACCTCAGAGATGGAGAGACTGGGGCCTGAGCAGGATACATTCATTTCCCCAGGACCCACGACATGTTGTCCCAAGAAACTCGGGATTCTTAAACTTTTCTATGACAGTGTTCTCCAGGACCTTTGTGGGGAGAGCTACAGGTGGACTGTCCTGGAAAGGGAGATCTGAGCAGCTGGCCCAGCATGAAGTGCTGGTGACCAGGCACTTCCGGGGGGCGGGGGGTGGCCCCTGCAGAGATGTGTGCAAAGACAGTGCCACCAAACCCGGAGACCCAGGAGACTGGAGTGTGGGGGAAGGCGGGTGCCAAAAAGACTCCGAACCTTCACCCTTAAAGAGGCCGGGAGCAGACAAGTAAGGCGAGCAGGCAGAAGAGCCAGGGTGGTCCATGGTGAGCCCCCCCACCGCCGGGGACAGCCGCTGAGTCTTCTCCCCAGACCTCTCCTGCCCCTCTCATTCAGCAAGCTGCAGACACGCCGATGCCCACCCCCACCACTGGAAAGTGCGGATGGGTCCTCTAAAACACAAAGGGTCTGTCCTTACGCCCACTGGCTTGTGCCTTCACCTCCTTCTTAACACACCAGATTTCTGGATCCTTGATTCTGCTGTTATTTCTCAACCGTTCACAAGGAAATTCTCAGCGGGCTCACACAAGACTTAGCAAGGAATGCAGACAGTATAGAGCATAATTAAACGATCACAGTTTGTGAGGTTGGACACACTACACCAATAGGGCTGTATTACTAACAGGAAAATATAATTTCGACAAGTAAATGTACATATATATATATATATATATACATACACATATACATATGCATGTATATGTATATGTATATGTATATGTATATGTAGGTGTGTGTGTGTGTGTGTATATATATATATATATGTCAGGTTTAATTGAAACACTAGTTTCCTATACAAAATGGACTCCAAAGAGAAAAAATACACTTTTTTAGAATTTGTGGTTTTTCCGCTTTCTTTTTACTTCAATCCTTCATTAATAGGGGCCAATTAGCTGTCAACTGTATTTACAGAAGTCAGTTGGTATTTTCAGTCTCTGCCTTTCTAAATTCATCACCACTTACCCTATCTCATCATAATACACAATCTTTGAATGACACAAAATGAGAAAGGAGTATCTAAAGAATCCCAAATTAATGCCTGAAATACACACACGAAGATGAGCCTAAAAGAAATACGTGGACCGAAATTCACTGCTTTCTATACCAACCGAGGGATTAATACGCTTCTAGCACATTCCACGTGAAACTTCATGCCACGTTATTTCTGAAGGGAAAAAGTCTTCATTAAAAGCCAGCAGTATTATTAAGTTGGACGCAAGCACGAATTTTACACTTGAACTAGAATGCAATTATTGAAGCCACGGATGCCGTGATGAGCCACGATTCGGACGCTGTCTGTGAGTGTGATGAAAGTCCTGTCTGCCTGCTGGAGGCACAGTTTTCCGGGCTAGAAAAATTTTTCTAAGCTTGCCTGTGTTTTTCATACCCATCCTCGAAACATAGTTCTAGGTGCTTTCTGTTGTTCGCGATTTCTTCCAAAAAAAAAAAAATGTATTTGGCTACTGCCCTTATCTTTAGATCTTAGAAAACAGAGTTCTGTTTTTCTGGTTTTTAAATGCAACCGGAAGCCTAGGGTTTACTTTCACTTTGCCTGCACCGTGGCTCTGAATAAATAAAACCTTTAGCTATCGCCCTTCTCTGTTAACATGAACAGGAAGTTTAAAAAAAAAATAGCGAAGTCTAAACATTTCAAATAAGCACATTCGGTGATAAAGTTGCCGATATTTTTCACACTTCAGAAGAAGGACAAGGCTGTGTGTGTGGCTACTCCTCTGTTTCCCTAATTACACTAAATACGGGAACATCATTAGCAAATGACAAAAATGGCCTCACCTCTGCATCAGAAACCTGCTTTACCGGAAAAGCCGGAAAAATGCAGGCAGCTGTACTCACAAACAGAATGAGGGGGAAAGATGCTTTCCAAAATGAAATTTCAGGGGATGATTCTCTCCAAAGTAAGAGAACTCAAGGGGCCAGGCAATCCGTGCACGGACTCGAACATCTGTTTTAAGTCATAAAGGCCATGAGATTTCGGGGGGTTGTGCCATCTGCTAATTCGACCGACTTCCTACAAAAGCATGGTGCCCTGGCATCTTCGAGGAGCAAAGGCACACGACTGGGCCGGCTGAGGGATCAGCACAGGGCCGGGGAGGGGCTGCACAGCCCTCCAGAGTTGGGGCAGGCGTGACTGTGCAACCCTGGAAACAAGGTCACGTCCACGGCGGGGCAGATCTCCAGCACCTGTGCCGTGGGCATCATCTGTAGGAAAGCACTGGCATTCGGTGAGGGCGGCAAGCAGGCGGTGGAAGCTACCAAGCCGAGGTGCTTTCGGCCAGTTCGCCGGCCCTGTGCAGGCATGTCCACCAAAGGCGCCTCCAGAAGGGAAAATCGTATTTGGGCGCCTGCATTTGCTGGAGCGAAGATTATGAAGAAGCCGTATATACCGCCAAAATACTGCGGGCTCCAACGTGGAATAAATCCTCCGGCCCTGGCTCGCGGCGGCCTCTTCAAGCAGGGTTTCAGTACTCCATTACCGCGAATGTTCTTTGGCCCCCAGCAAAAAATATTGACAAAATTCCGCTTTGAAGACAGTTATTGTCTCTGTGTACTTGATGGCAGCCTTCAGAACTCCACCTGCTGGCATTAAATTCTTGAGTTTGGAGGAAAGGAGAGAAAATCTGCCACATCTCAAGCTCTTCTGCTGGACCGGCAGCAGGCCAAATTATTCTTTCAATTAAACTAGTTTTGTGCCTAAAAGAAAAGAAGGCCACAGGTTTTCAATTCCCTCCCCCCACCACACACACACACAGACACAAAGAATCAAAGCCATCACCACGTCTAAATCCCATGACTCGGACATGATCTAAATGGCTTAACAGCATTGGATAATACAGCTCATAAAATTAAATCTAGTATCAGAGATTTCAGTAGTGCTAATTGTGGGATCTGAGCTCACAGGCAATCAAGTGATGGACAGCTGTACATTGGGGCACATGTCAATGGACCTGATGTAGGGCTCTACTCCCCCCCCCCCTCTCTCACACACACACACACACACACACACGAACTAACCCATCCAGGTCTGTGTACCAACACCACCCCATCTGGGGTCGAGCAGAGATCTGGGACTCCCAATGTCACCCCCACTTTCCTGAGGGACAGGAGGGACACCCCATGAAAGCCACAGCGCTTCCTCTTTCTCTGCCACGCGACACGCGCACACGAGTCACATTGTCACAGGCAGCAAGACAGCCCCGCACGGTACGTGCATCTCGGCCGACTTCCTGCCAGACAACCAGATCCAGTCTTTCACAGGAAATACCCAACTAACAAATGCTCTGTGTTGGGACTTTCTCTTCAAAACGCCTGGCCTGGTTCAAGGGAAGCAAAATTTGAAACACCCATCTCGGTAGGATACTTGTAAGGTAAGGTTGCCTCACGAGCTGAGGGTGCGTGGAGAGGACGTGACCACACATTCACGGGGGCAGGGCAAGGGGGGGTTCATGACACTGAATTTGTTTCACAGAACAGTCTCAAGAGAAGTCAGAGACAAAGGCTGCCTGAGATTTAACACTCAGAATAATCGGGATACTTAGTACAAGGAAACAGAACTTGTTTCTGTCGTGGCACACGTGATGGGTTGCGTCACAGGACTGGGTACCATTTGCTAACTGCCATGCGGATGAAGAATTTGTCACGAACGTGAATGACAGTCACTTTCCAAGGAGGAGCCGTCCTCTGGTACATCCCCAGATAAGACAAGAATTTCCCATGCTTGAAACACAAATTCTGAAGTTTCAGTAAACAGACCGTATAGGGCCAAAGAGATAAAATACATCAGAATAAAATGAGAAACCGAAAAGCCAGCAATTCTAAAAAGTCCGTATGCTTATGGTGATGGTAAGGAGACATCTCAGGTCTAGATCGGCAAGCCTGAAAAGTCTAATCTTTCCTTCTTTGTCCAGCTTCATATGTTTAAATACGGAAAACACGGTGCAGTATCATAACGCTAAGAAGGTATTTTAAATATCAATATAACGGCTTAAAATTAGCACCGACATACCCCTAAAAATCCAGGGTTCCCATTCATGCCTTAGCTTTCCAAACAGAGGCACCCACAAAGCGTTTGTTCCCTTCCGTAGCCCCGGGTAGCACTGGCTATCTTCCTGAATCCAACTTCTCAAAATACCAATGCAGAATTCACCTCCTCCCTGCTCTTCTCCGTTTTTACCTAAAGGCAAAAAGTAAATCTAGTTTCTCTTCACAGATTGTAGGCCTGGTTTTAATTTGTGCAATAGTCCTTTTGACAACAATGCCTAGTTAAAAACATCCATTAAAAGTCTGTAGCAGCCATTTAATGGAAGGAAAATCTAATAGGGTTCCACTGCAACTCCTTCATTAACTTTTAAAAGAATTCTCTCCTATGGTGTTAGCAGACGCGTGCGCACACACACACACACACACACTCGGGACACAAAGACAGACAGACCGACAGAGACGGGGCGGAGACAGGGGAGACGGAGAAGGGCTTTCATATTCTCGGGGCTGGATTATTAATCTTTGCAAAGGATGAGGTCAAAGAATCTTGGCTTCTTCGGCTCCCTTTACTGGCTCTTCCTAAGCTAACACCTCCTCTCGTAAGTAGTACCTACGGTCTCCAAGTCGTAACAGTGAGATGCAGAGAACGCGGGACTCAAGCCAGCCCTGTACCAAGGCCATCGGAGCGCGGAACACCCAGCGCGCATCCTTCACCAGGAAAATGCAAGGGCCAAACAGACTCAGGATGGGCCAAACCAAACAGCTGTGGCGTGACGCCCTGACCGACCCAGCTGTGCTGGAGGAAACTAGCCCCCGGCTCCTGTCCGTCGTCGGTCACCGGAGGAACCACATCAGGCTCACAAGGGCGCCTGGTGGCTCCCTCCGATTTCTCCAACCTGTGGGTGCTGCACCAGGGTGAGGGGCCTCCGCGGGGTGCGAGACAGCTGGTCCCCTGCCCGCGGCCCCCCACCTGCAACCTGACGCCCTTCCGACAAGCTTCGGTCACCCCTTGCCTAGTGTGCAGCCTCATGTGTACCACGGCGTTTCTTTCTTTATTAGAAACTTATCCCGGCTTTTTTTATTATGATTGTTTTATTCTGTACCCTGGTTACCAAGCTGCGTGGGTTTGGAATGGTCTGGCCCTAGCCCTATTTTTCCCATAAGCCTCAACTTCCTGGACCATATGTTGTGTTACCCCTAAAGAGCCTGCCCTAAGGCCCTACTAATAATTTGAAGAAAAGGCAAAAACATTCAAATGAAACTCAGAGGAGAACCGCGCACATAGGAAATGCATTTTTAAAAAAAAAAAAAAAAACCTTTTTGGACTCTTGAACTAATTTAGGGCTGGTCACCGGTAATTAACGTAGCAGATGAAACTGCACCGTGTTCGTCATTCTCCCAAATCTGAACACTCCTCAGCGATTCCTACTGAACACGCTAACCATGGCCACCGCGGCACACACGGCCGCTACTCACGACACCAACACCACAGTCGATCGCCTCACGCAGAGGTCCGGGAGGGATTAAAGCGGCAGGCTACAAGGCCCACGTCATCCCTGAGTGGCCCTTTGACCAACACCAACCTCAGAACCCGAAGGAAAGGGGCCCCCCAAAGGACCCCACCGTCCACTTGCAGTGGCTGCTCGCCATTGAGTGTCCTCACCTTCACCACCAAATCTAACAACGACCGGTCCATTAGCACATGCCCCGTAGATCCCTCTGGGGGACAATTTCACAGCTGTAAGAAGCCTCCGGTGGGTACAGCACCTACCAGCCGCCCTTCTGATTGACGATGGTACACTGTAACTCATGTCAATCGGGAGGAGTGTTTTGCCCTTCAGTCATCCAGTGTCATGGAAACACACTCAACATGACTAATGCTACACTCATTTACTGACCTCAATTTGTTCCGAGATGTTTTGGTGAATCACAGTATTGCAACTTTCTTGAGGATGAGCTAGTGGGGGACCCTTCTTTTGTATCACCCCCCGCCCAGATGGTGAAGACGTAGGCTCCTCCCAGCTGACCAGTGAACACCTACCTGTCAGGACGAGTCCCATGGAGACGGGTCCGTCCTTCCTGTCACTGTGGGACTAGCAATGGCCACAGTCCATACACCAAGTGGTCAAGATGGTACTGTTTGTTGCTCCTCGTCAATAACCGAGACATTGGTTGTCAATATCTAATATTTACAAAGCATCCTGAGCACATATAGGACTCACGGTAGCTTACACGTCTACCTCCAATCTTTAATAAAAGCTGTTGCCGAAAAGATAAGGCATCATATTCTCCTACAGTAGGTTGACCAGGGTCCTCCAAAATTCATGTCCTTCTAGAACCTAACATTGCGACTTTACTCAGAAATAGGACCTTCGTGGATGCAATTTATTTAGTTTCAGTGACGTCATCAGATCCGGATGGGTCCTAAATCCAGTGATTGGTGGCTAATAATGAGAGAAGACACAGAGAAGGCGGCCATGTGGCGATGGGGGCAGAGTACAGGGACACAGTCACAAGCCACGGTACACCGAGGACTGCCAGGAGCCCCCAAAAGCTGGAAGAGGTGAGGAAGGACTCTCCCCACAGCCGTCAGAGGGAGAGTAGTCTTGCCGACCCCTTGACTTCTGACTTCCGACCAGCCTCCAGAACTGTGACAGAATGAACTTCCATTGTTTTAACAACTGGTTTGTTTCACTATTAAACCCCCTGTTCTTAATTTTCACTTATTTGTTAGGAGCTTCCCTGAATAAGGAAGAAATCAAATAAGTTAGGTAAGAGAAGCATAAGCAAAATGGAATATGTTAGTTCCCCAACTATATACAATGAAACATGTCGTCCTTGACATCGAGGGTCACTGTCACACCTGCAAGCACAGACACACCTCCACGGTCCCTGACCTGGGGAGGAGCGGAGGGAAGAGAATCTTTCAAAGTAGACCTACTGCCCTGGTCTCCATTCAGTAAAGCAAGTCGCCCCCCGAGGGGGCAGGAGAGCAGGGCCTGGGCCAACAAATCCTGCACTGCAGGCTAGGTGGCTACCGCATGGGAAGGGGAGACGGGAACTGAGGACAGCTATTCAAATTCCCAGAAGTGTCACGGGACTGTAGGGGCAGGCCAGCCACCCCACCCCAGAATCTGGAACCCACACTTCCAAATGCTGCGGAACGCTCAAGCTGTGTCCCGGCGAAGTGACCCATTTCCATGGGGAATGGGACGTGCTCGCTCCCATCCCTGGCAGCAAAGCCAATGAGCACCCAATAAATATCTGCTCATCCACGAGAGGGAAGAAGAGCCAACAAGCGAGGCCGCCCCAGCCAGGGCGCGTCGTGCCTAAGGTGCCCGTGGCAGACACCCTTCCTACATCAAAACACTCACTAAAAAGCGGAAGAAAACACTCCGTCAATGAGCACTGTTCTGAATGTACTCATCTAAACAGCAGGTTTGACTGGGTGTTAAAAACTACTGACTCTGAACAGCAAAACCGAGTAGGGTTCGTGTGTTGTGACGGTTACAAAATCGTGGGATGCAATCCTCGTGCTGAAGTAACTTACAAGAGGGGAGAAGAGAAAGCACTGGGACACAGCGAGGGCCTGTGAGCAGCGGGAGACTGTATCTCCAAATAGGAGGCTGTGTGTCACCTCCTGCGGTGGGCGAGCTGGGATGGCCCATGGAGGGGGGGGGCGCCCACCGGGGCAGGCGGCACCATGGGAGACCATGTCCCCATTCCAGCAGGAGAGTGTCGTGTGTTGGGCCAGGGCTTGGGGAGAGAACACACATGTGCCCGGGGACCGGCACCAAGTTCCCAGCAAAGGAGAGCTGGCACAGCACCAGGGCGGGTCATCGGGTCCAGGGTCCCACACGCACGGCGGGGAGACGCTTTGGCGACTGAACCATCCGGACACTCACAGGACCCGAGCTGTGCCTCATAAGCCACAAAGCTTCCCAGGAAAACTGTTCACACATTCTCTAAAGATTTGATACAAATTCCAAACTTGGCCCAAAAAAAGAAAGAAAAGAAAAGAAAAGAAAAGAAAAGAAAAGAAAAGAAAAGAAAAGAAAAGAAAAGAAAAGAACAAAAGTAGCAATATCTTTCTCGCTTTAAAAGCCAAGTCACTGTCCTTGAAATTTGCAGAGTGATCACTTTCGGGGAGGAAGTGATGTGCATAAATCCATGAACAAGAGAAAAAAAGAGGGCAGCCTTTAGAGAAACCTCCTATTTGAGACCACACTCCACAAATTTTTGCTTGATAAAACTACAATTTTCTTCTTTAGACGTTAAACCCTCCAAGGACATTTCTATTTCCCAAGGTCACAAGTGTATGCTTATCTTTAAAGGGTCAGCTCTCAGGGCGCTGGGGTGACTCAGTCGGTTAAGCATCTGACTCTTGATTTTGACTCAGGTCATGATCTCGCATTTCTGGAGTTCAAGCCCCACATCAGGCTCTGCGCTGACCGTGCAGAGCCTGCTTGGGATTCTCCTTCCCTCCCTCCTTCTCTCCCTCTCTCTCTCTCTCCTTCCCTCCCTCCCCCTCTCTCTCTGCCCCTTCCCTGCTCATGTTTGCTCTCTCAAAATAAATAAAGGGTCCGTTCCACCAATGGGCTCAAGCAGGGGCTTCAAGTACTTTGACCCTCTGATGTCCACACTCATTATACAGAGCCAAGCAAGGCAGGGGGCTGTGGTCACTCCCTGCCAGACGCACAGCGGTCCAGATACACTGCGTTTTCCCAAAACAGGGGACACTGATGCCAGGCTTTCTCCCTGCTGTTCACAGAGCATTTCCCTCAGAGTTAATCCTTCTGAGCCTCTTCCTGCTGACTGAAGTGTGTCTATCCCAGGCAGGGAAGAAGACAAGTAGTATCTATTTTAAAAAAAAGAAAGGAACTGAGACTTTCTTCTCACTCAAAAACGGGTATGTTCAAAAGAGAGAGAATTTTCTTCTAGTCAACAGTTTAAAATGACAACTTAATAAATCCGAGCTTGTATAAAAAGTTGTTACGGTTTTACTTTTTATAATTATGCTATAATTTCCTAACGATTAACTTGCATAATATTCTGCATAATAATTTGTGCTTCTTTACATAACAAGCTCATGGTCAAGGTGTCCATATTCTTCCATAATGAAATCATTACATGGCCACGCTTCTGGAGAAATGCCAAAAAAAAAAAAAAAAAAAGTTTCTTCCAAGAGTTCAAAAGGAGCTGAGCTTTGAGGCTCCCATGAAATTTTAATCAAAATAATAATAAATAAATAAATAAATAAATAAATACTGCTGAAACATCAACTATTCATTTAATTCAGACCATTAATTATCTCGTTAGACAAGGCTCTAAACAAGGGGGTTTGCTGTGATGTCCCTGACGCCTTAGGCCCCTGGCTTGAGCTGGCCCTTTCTTCGGCCCTAGGAAGCCCTAGGTCCATGTGGCCTCCGAACCTTTGCAAACGTAGGACACCCCCACCGGGGCCAGGGAACCCACCGGGGCTCCCCTTCTCCCGCCACGCCTCCCATTGAACAGGGAGCAGAGGGGGCCCGCGGCCTGCTCTAGGTTTGATAAGAGGAAGAGGCCACGTTGGCAGAAAGTTCCCTGTTTCATGGACCCCACCCATCAGAAATGAAAGACCCCCTCCCATCACCCATCCCGGAGGAACGAGCGAATTATCTTTCTGTGCAGAACACGAAGGAAAACAGCTGGGTCGGGCAACTAATTAACAAAGGTATGCTATTTTTCTGGATTTTGTCATGTTTCAGGTTTTTAGGGCTTGTTGCTTGCTGGGATTGTCTTTCTTGTACCAGCCGCCCTTGTACTTTTATTAAGAGGCCTCCTGGCAAAACACCTGGCTTCCTCCCCCCCTCGCCCCCTGCCCCCCGCCCCCGCACTCAGGGCACTGGGCTCAGACCACCTCGTCTTCCTCACAGACGGGTAAGTGGCGTCACTCACTCAGCCTCTAGGGAGGCTCCTGGAGACTCAGCCAGGTCCCTGCCTTCGAGAAGTACCTTTCCCTCGGGCTCACCCAACAACACGCTACCCTGCACAGAAAATAACCCAAATAGTCTCTGGGCAGACTTTTTTCCTAGAACACTGTGATTTACTGTTCCAGTTTGCCAATTCTTAGAAATCTTAGAGTTTCCAATGTTTCCCACGCGGGCAGCTGTGGGAGCTACCCATCCGGCATCGGTGTGGCCAGCGAGACTTTGATCGTGTGCAGTGGTCGTCTTCAGCAGCCGCATGGTGCCCAGGAGAACCCGTCACAGGCACTATGGTGCCACGAACCACTTCTGCGCATGCCATGTCCCGATGGCAAAGATGTGCTTCCATCTCGCACACACACACACACACACACACGAGGCTGCAAAGTGCAAACCAACCAGCAGGGAGCTTAGCAGAGTAAACAGCAAAGTGAAACTCTGTTCAAGAAGGGCTTCGGATAAATTAATAAGTGAGACACGGGATGAGTCATTTGGAAGTGATGAATATTTCTAAAAACATCCCTCACCTTTTGAGCTTGATGCAATGGACATTGCCCAGTCTTGCCTACAAGATAATGTTGCAGCCATTGGAAAAACAAACACAAAAAAGTGTGCACATACATACACACATGTACACGTTATGTGCATCCGTGTGAGAGGTAGGATTTTTGTCCTTGTTCCGTACATGGAGCAAGAGAGCAACAGGAAAATTCACCATGACTCGTGGCTTTCCACGGAGAACGGAGAACGCATCCCAGGGAGCCTTTGGTCCCCCTCCCTTGGTTTACACAGGAAGAAACCACAGCGCCCCCTGCAGCTGGTTGGCGGAAGGACCAGGACGGCCGGGGGAACCAAGACTTCCGTGCCCTGTACCCCACCCATCAGAAACAGACTCTGCAAGATGTATGACAAACACACACACACAACACGTAGCTGGCTTCGGAGGTCAAGGAACCAGACCTACACGGCTTAGCTTGTATGACCTCATGACAATCTATGTGGCCTACCTATAGGACTTCAAATTCAGTAAGCTTCGTTCCATGTAACAGACACAAGAGTAAGAACAATACGGGGGCGCTCGGGGGGCTCAGTCGGTTGAGCGTCCAACTCTTGGTTTCAGCTGGGGTCATGATCTCGCGGTTTGTGGGATTGAGCCCCGTGTCAGGATCTACGCTGACAGTGTAGAGCCTGCTTGGGATTCTCTCTCCGTCTCTGTCTCTCCCCCACATGTGTGTGCACGTGCTCTCGCTCTCTCTCTCTCTCTCTCTCTCTAAAGTAAATATTTTTTAAAAGTCTTAAAGAATGAGAGCGCTACAAAAATGAAAGTAGAAATATACTAAATCCACTCCTCCGAGCATTTTTTTGAGCACCTACGATTTCCTAGACACTGTCCCAGGTACTGTGTGCACAGCATGAACAAAAACCTCCGTCCCCATAAAGCTTAAATGGTAGAGGTGCTTTTATTATCATTAGGGGTTGCCCTTTGCAAAGGCACCCTGAGAAGCATACCACACTTACTGTTTTGTAAGCACGTCAGTAAATCTGCCCGTTTCCAGGCTCAAAGGCGACTTTGGGGGACTGTTACAGAAGACGTGCAACCCGAGGGCACACTGTCCACCTGCCCGGCAGTATTCCCTTCCCCGGCAAGAAGCACGAGGAAGGCACGGCCATGAAGCAGCATGTTTTAGACAGGGGAGAATTTGCTAGAATTGGGTCTGCCCAAAGTACCCAGACTACCTACCTTAGTGACTCCAGGGAAGGTCGAGGGGACAAACGTGTGAGTGCCACACACCTGTCAGATGGGCAAGGACTCAAACGCGGCAACACGCCCGGAACCCCAGCAGGGCCCTGGGTGGCGACCGGTGCGGGCACGCCACGTAGTGCACAGAATGCCTACATAACGTTGTAGACGCGAGGGTCAAAGAGCGGCATCGGGAGAGAATGCGAGCGGTGTCCACACCGCAGCAGGGAGCGTGGCGTTCCCGCCTAGAAAGGGACTCGCCGATGTGAAAAAGCCGAGCCATGAGAGCAGACCCTGAAGGAAGCAGACAGGTTGCTCTAGTGCCCGTGGCAAAGGCAAGCAGCAGATTATGGTTGAATTATGCAGACGAAGAGAAGAAAAGACAGCTGAGATAAATCGGAACGTGGATTTTTTTGTTTCCCATGTTCAATCCTGACAACATTTATTTCATTACTCAACGAAATTTTTACATGCACGGGGTAAGTAAAATATTTTAATATAAAGTTAATATTGATAACCACTTTAGTTTTCCAAATTCTCTCACTATACCATGAGATCCTGGAGGACCTTCTTGGTTGTTTTTCTTTCTCCTAGAACTTTCTGGAAACAAGCAGGTACTCAAAATGAGCATTGATTGGCTAAATCAACCAACGAATGAACAGCGGTTGCAGAAATGAGCAAATGAACTCTGTGAGGTAGGAATCTGTGCCAGTTACCATCATCCTGACTCACAGCTGAGAGATCCAACATTTAATGAACGTGTGTGGCGTCTCTGAAGGTACAGAGCCAGTTGGTTTGGGTAAGTTGACATTAAAGCCACTCCGGTGTTCCTTACCCAACAGCATCGATGCACAACCAGGGTCCCCCCCGAAAGTTCCAGAAAGGTAATAATGAGAGCCAGTGACCCACGTCTACAACGTCAAGAAGCCAAAAGAATTGTATGTTTATTTAGTCCCCCACCTTACTCCAAGAAGGATCTGAGGCAGTTTGACTGATGCTCGGCAAGGCCACACTGACGGACGCTCACTTTCCCTCACATGAGCGTGTGTCCGACACGTCTGCACACAGGTGTGGCGCACCAGCTGCCCCCAAGGACCGAGCGCTGGCCGTGGCATACACCTTTATTCCAGCAAAGTGGAAGAAACTCGTAATTATCACTCGCTCCAAGCAACTTTTCAACAGACCAAATCTTCCGACGTGCTGGGCCGACCGAGAAAATAAAAGGTACCACAGGCACCACAGGATCTAAAATTTACTTTTAAAACCACCCAAAATATCACGGCAACAATTTGTTCCCCGAGTGGTTTGTGAACAGCAAATATGAGGAGAAAAAAATATTTTCACCGATACCCTTGAACTAAGTTTATAGAAATGCGTATAAATATGTCCTACTTAACAGAAAAGTTAATGGAAATATTGAGAACCCACCAGCATTTTCTTAATTTGAGTTGGTAACCAACCAACTCGCATAAAAGCACAATAATGAAGGCCATCTCATACGCGAAAAATACAGAATCTAATGGGAAAAAAAGAAAAAAAAACCTTTCAAATAACTGCGCAGAAGCCTTGGCAAAACAGCTACTATATTCCCAGCGCATCGCCTCTACTCCATCGTCCGGAACTGTATTTATTACGAATTACTAGATTTTGGAGCAATTGTCCTCTGAAGAGCTCAAGATACTGCAAAATAACTTCTGAAGCCATGCACAAACTTTATGAGGGACAGCCCGAGTGTCCCTGAAAATTGGTGGAGGAGGTGGATAGAGAGACATAAACAGACGGAGAGGGTCAAGGATAAGAAAAAGCAGCTGGTGAGAGGAGGAGGTGGGGCAGCCAGAGGGAAGAAGGTACGCAGGGAACCAGCAACCAGAGTTGCAAACACCCACCAAAGGCTCCGTGGGGCCACCTCTCTTCTCTCCAGGCACCAACCCCCCCACCCCGGTCCAGCTCTGGCTGTCTTCAGCCAGCCCTGTGGCCGGTCACCACGGACTCACGGGCAGTGCGGCTGCTGGCATACAAAAGAGCCCCCAAACCTACAGAAGATATTTCAGCTTCTGTCTGTGTAGATAGGGGCCCAGCTAAAATTAACAACTTCTCAAGGATAGTAAGTGGAATAGAAACGAGAACAAAGCCCCGGGTGCAGCCTTGTATTTCAAGAGCTCCGAAAACAACAACAAAATGGGTATATCCTTCTGTGTACAGATAACCCTACGCTCCATGTTCCCCAAAAAGGGGTTTTCTAAAGTTTTTTAAAAATCAATTACTCGATCCTCCCAAACGACTGCATAAAGGAAGTCTTACCAGGCAGTGAACTGCATCCCACGTGGTGAGCAGGGCAGGGATACAGGTGTTCGGTGGAACAGCATCACAACGCAGGCTGTCCAACAATTCAAAGTACAAAACGGGCTTTCCAAGTGAAAAATGTAGGTGGGTCTAGAGCGATCCCTCAAAAAGGAAGTTTGTTTACAGGGTTCTTCTTTTAATTTATTTATAAACTTATGAACTTACTTATTTTGAGTGAGAGAGAGAGAACAGGGGAGGGACAGAGAGAGAAGGAGAGAGAGAGAGAATCCCAAGCAGGCTCCGCAAGGTCAGCACAGAGCCTGAAGTGGGGCTCAAACTCACGAACCCTGAGATCATGACCTGAGCCAAAATCAAGAGTCAGACGTTTAACCGACCGAGCCACCTAGGCGCCCCCGTTTATGGGGTTCTTGAAGCTCCAAAATTGTGTTACTGCAGTCTCTAGTACGAATCCAACAGGCTGACTCAGTCTGCCCCCGACCCCCCGCAACCCTGAAAACACAAGGAATGATCCCAGCACATCTGTGATTCTCACATGCTAGCACTGGTTATCCAGAACCAACAGACCTAACGCGACGTGCGTTTTGGTGTATTTCTTACGGAGTGGGGATGATTGGCAAAGTACTCTTTCTAGCATTGCCACTGTATTGATACATGCACCATGAAAATCGACGTTAACACTGGAGCCTGGTTTTAAGGGAAGTTTTCCACTTTTATTCTTCCTAAGCAAACTGTGCTATAATAGCAATCCCAGATTCTCCACAAAGTGAGAAAAGAATGTACTTTACAAGATACACGAGAACATATTGGGAGTAAAATATGTTTCTATAGTTCAAAGTTTTAAAATAGATAAGCGGGTAGGGTTGGGGAGGCTGCAGGTGGAATGAATATCACTTTTCCGCGTGGGTGTGGGCGGAAAAACTCCAAAGAAAACTCCTACAACATAGTAAGCTATGAGACCAACCCAGAATTCCCCAGCTGCTGAGGCTCATCACCTGCCCCCGAGCCCCAGGCCAAGTGCAGGTGTGTCTCCAGACAGATACAGTCTGATACAGACCTGGTGCACGAGAAGCCTAGGTTGTGATACTCCTGCTCAATGTGCAGAACTATCTATTAGAAGGAATGTTCTGGACCCTCAGAAATACCTGCCGAATGAATCGATGAAAACAGAATAATACCGATGACACACTGAGTAAGGCAAACCTAATTCTCAAATTAAACTTCTTTTAGACTTTGCAAAATACATGCCAACCATCTTACAGCCACAGCGTCTAAATATCCTCCAGCAAGGTCGAGTAGATAGAAAATATCCGGGTAAATCTGAATTAAAGAAGCCAGTATCCTGTGACACACAGGTCCCCCAAATTTGGCTTTTATTGCTAAAAGTTACCTGTGTGGTTACATTATAAACCCAACTGAGAAATCAAGGAAAAATTCCTACTTGGAAGGTCCACAGCTAATGGGAATCTAGCTTAAATTACTAAAAAACAGGTCTCACCGTGCATTTATTTCCCTTACTAGGGCAAAGTTTTACAGTCTTGTGAGTATCTAAAATTACAGGGTACAGGCAGGGAGCCCTGTCCACACGGGAGCTAGCAAGTTGTTGATGTCGAGGAATACCCTCTCCGTATCAGCCACACGCTCTAGGGTGACCCACAGAAAAGCAAGGATCCGGGAGAAGTCCCATATTGGAGAAGCACCGGGAACACGCACAGGCCAGGCAGGAGAAGAAGACACTTCGGTGACGCGCGAAGGCGCCCAGTGATGGGCAAGGGCTTGGCATCCACTCCAGGCTGGGCAGCCTGAGGGCACCGTGGAGGGAGCCCATGCGCAAAGCGGAAGGGCGCTCACGGGCACCCCATCACCCAGAGCCCGCCAAGGCCCCACCAATAGGACACAAACTCATCTCGCCTCAGGCACCCAGGCCAACCCGAAACCGCCATCATAAGTAAGTGTTGCACAAACGTGGAAGGGGAGAAACACAGTAAGAAAGTGTTACACAAACGTGGAAGGGGAGAAACACAGTGTTTAAGGGGTATTTTCGAGTTTCCAGTCAAGGAATTTTCCATCCACTCCTTTGTTCTTTTTTTCTTCTTCTTCTTCTTCTTTTTTTTTTTCTTGTAGGAGCCAGGAAGGGCTCACGCTACACCAACAAATGACAGAGCAGTCAGGGGAATCCGGGAAGAAAGACGGCTTCTCTTTAATTTTGCACACATGATGTTTTCAACCACTAAGGTCATACCTGCGTGTGGTGACTGACAACTTTTCAGCTTGATTCAAAGCAAACAGCTGCTGGTTTGATTGCCTAGCAACTAAAAAATGACGGATGACCCTTAAGATGGATAACTACCATAAATCACCTCATTCAAACGCTGCAAGAAAAAAATTAAAAAACAATGGTTTTCATGACATTTGCTGCACTCCATAATGTGCCGTGATAAATTTGGGCTCCTTACGGATGCACAGTGGTGACTGCACAAGTTCCGTCACTTCTGCCGCTGTCGCTGGCCTCCTGGGCGCTGGGGCCCCCGGGGCAAGGCGGGCCGTAGGGACGCGCCGCACCGGCGGCCCCGGGCTCCTGAGTTGTGCCGGCCACTCGCCAGGAACCAGCTCCAGCATCACGAAGATGGCAGGGACCGCGTGCGCTAATAATGGTTACAATGTATTTAGTGTAATGATTTGACCTCCGCCAACATTACCGACGCCGTGATTCATAGGAATTTGACGGACTGCCTCCTGTTTGCAGACGTCTCCTGTGTTCCCGAAAGGCCAAGTGTGTGCTTTTAACTTGCAAATCAGCAGGGGGCCATCCACCATGATCAGACGGACGGGAGGTCCCGGCACAGGGTCCTCTGGAACGTCCGACGTCGGCACAGTCCCTGCGTGAGTCTGCCAGGCGATGTGCAGCGAGGACAGGGACCCCCGATTTTTCCGGGTGTCACGGCACACCCCTTCCCTAAGGCTCACCGCAGGGACCAGCATCCTCTATACTCCTTCTTTGTCCCTTGCTTTCTGTTACATTGGACTTGGATTTTCTCCTTCTCAGGTTGTGTCCATGTTATCAGAAGGCTGCCTCAAAGAGAACCATTCCATGACCAGACTTGGGTTAGCGGTTTGAGAGAGAAAAGGACCCTTGTTCTCTTTCCGACACCCCCCTCACCCATCTTAGCGGGAGCCAGCTTTCTTGCTGGCCGCTGGACAAGCACGATCGGAGGCACCGTGCTGGGCTATGAGCACAGCGGAAGCCACTCAGTCCTGCCCTCACGGAGCTTAGTGTCCTCTGGGACGCAGACGTGGCAGCGAGTGCCTTTACGAACACAGGCACGTGGTGTCACGGACCCAGTCACAGGGCCCGCGTAGTGTCTGCCTTTACAGTCACCCCAGTAGACCGCGCCGCCTCCGAAAGCTGAGAAGCTTCCAGTGCTAGAAGGAAAGAATTACTTTTTGTTCAGTAGGCTGCACTACCCCAAGCAACTGTCTATATTTAAAAACCCAAAGGGGGCCGGGGTGTTGGTGGGGAGGGACACAAATTCCAAGTCGCAAGAAACATCACAGCTGGGGTGGCGCATGGCGCTCTCGGGCCAGCGGCGGCAGCCCTGTGCGGTCGCTGCGACCTGGCCTCGCTAGGGATGCCTGGTGTCGGGGCCCTGGGTCAGGCACCTGCCCGGCCCAGCTCTGACCGCAGCCAGCCCTCCACTCATGGTGAGGAGCGCATCTATCCAAAACCCTGAAACAGAAGGATGACATAAAGCAACGAGACAACGAACAAAACGAGTTAAGGGCAAAAGAGCCAGGCCCCAGGTAGCCGGTACCGTGGACCCAGGATCATCAGCACAGGGAACAACTCAGAATCCACCAGAGAGGAAGGAGGTCGCTCCAGGCTCCCGGGCGTCTGCAATTATGCGTGAACTTCTGGGATCCGCACCCTGAGAAGGAAGAACAAATTCGCTCCCAAGTCCAGCTCTACGGTTTTCTAAGAACTGAGATAGGAGAACCAATCTTTGGAGGGTTCGACGTCTCGTGCACTTTTCCTGTGCGGGAAGCTCCCATATTGAAGCAGAACAAGAACCACTGGTATTAATTAGGTCGACTGGGCCACTTGTATCGCACACGCGACTACCTTTCGGCGTTTGGAGATAACCACGCATTCTCCCCAAAGCTTTGGCTCCCAACACGGCCAAGTCCTGCTTCGTTCGGTCTTCCATATCCATGGGCCGCTATGTGTAACGCTTAGGAGAGGGGATCCCGCTTCAAACAAGTAGTCTTGACTGTTTCCCTGGTAATGGTGAGCTCTGGAGTGCATCTCAATTTCTAATATTATCGGAGTCCTAACGGATAAGGAAGATCTGGAAAGTGGTCTTTAATGTACATTCGCATGGTCCCAGGCTATGCCACCAAGCTCTCTCAGCAATTCTGCCTGCACGCGGACTGTCCCCAGGGTGGGGGCCGGAGGTGGGGGGACACTGAACAGGACAATCGGGTATGCTGTCCCTTTAAAACCAGAATGCTTGTTTCCTTTCTGTAAGAAAAGTAAATCACACTATAGTGAGTTGAGCTTTGAAAAAAGCATCCATCCATTAAAGTTCATGGATTCGCGTTTCCAGATTGTCCCTCCCCTGGCTGGGTCTCAAGTTACAGCCTTGTACAACCCAAGTCTAAATAATATTCACCATGATAAATGGCACCATAACTCCGATATCCACAATCAATCTTTGCTTTAAAGATACATCCATCTTCAATAATGTTGATGGGGATTCTGTAAAATGGAAAACGTGACTGCTTTCCCGACCTCGTGACGGTGGGGGACGGAAGTTCTGAGTGATGGCTGTCAGCTCACATCTGGCTGCAAAAATAAATTAGCCTTATGTAGACAAATGAAAGGGCCAGTTCTGCCTAGAAAACAGCCACTCCTGAGCAATGGCTAATTTATAGGACTTCTTTCTGGAAAGTTCCTGGCTGAGGCAACAGTCTGCTTAGCTATCTCTTTAAATGATATCTGCAGCTGTAAATAACTTCAGTACTAGGGACCATGCAAAGTACAAAGGGGTAGGGATGGGAGAGAAACAATAACTTTTCTCACGTTCTCACACATGATTAAAATGCAAAACTCTTCCCTTCAAGGTGGGGGGGGGACACTTTAACCAAATGATTTTATATTTTAACACTGTACTGTACTGTGCTCTTTTCTGTTGGTTTGGGGACTCATCTAAAAAGTATACAATCGGGGGGGGGGGGCGGGGGGGGGCGGTAAGGGAGGGTAAGGCTAGCCTTTCTTTTTCTTCCTGGAAAAAAACATCCGTTTAAGCCAAGCATGAGACCCGAGCCCCATCACTGTCTTTCTGAGGGCAGGAAGGGGGGTTACGGAGTCTAAGTAACAGAGAAAGAGAAGAAACATCTATTGGGTTTTAGTAGGTGGTTTCAAAAATAGCGTAGAGTAAAAAACACTTCTTAGGCAGGCCCTAAAATAAATACGAGACCAAACTTTTGCCGGGGAGGACAGAAAGGAAACTCTATCCTTGTTCTTTATGTCTCTGACCTTGTCTCACTGAGGGAAACTTGGAGCTTGGATCCTTCGAGGCTGCTGTAGGAAGTGGGGAGAGGAGGGCGGACAGAGCTCTGTGGGGTGCAGGCGACTGGGGGTGGGGGGGGGTCCCGGGCGGGAACACAGCCCCTCTGGCAGTTGCTGCCTGCCGAGGTGGGGAGGGTTAACTCTGTGAAGGTTGAGGGCTTACAGTAATGCTGTGAAGACAGAAACATCACAGGCTTTCCTGGCAAGGGGCTTACAGAGGGTAGGAGGGACTGCGAAATGAACTCTCTCAGGCTTTGTCGGCAGGCTTTCCCAAGGCCCAGCCTGGCCCCTTTGATAAATGACACATGTCATTCTGTCACAGCCTGACAGTGCAGCTGGGAGGGCTGCTGATGTATGGCTCCAGTGAAAAGGAAATCAACTTTTTGGCACTGAGTGAGCCTGTGCCCTGTATAAGGATTTTGTTTCTCAAAAAGTGAAAGATAGACTTAGGATTAAAAAGAAAAAAAAAAAGTTGAAAAACAGATTGAACGACAGCTTACACTTAACATAAATTAACTCAGTAATGGCGAAATGTGCTAGCCTGTGATAAATAAAAGCTACATTAGTCAATTATTAATCACACTCTAACTTGTAGCCAGAACCCATGACTTAAATCTGGGGCCTGAGCTGCCTTACAAACAGATAAGACAGTGTCTGATAGATGTCTTCCAGAGGGCAATCAGGAAGGAATCAAAGACTCAGTGGGCTCACCAATGGGAAGGGGTGGAAGGTTCTAGAAAACAGGGGAGTCAGTAGGAAAGAAGGAAAGACCCATTCCTTGGAGACAGAATATCTACTGACTACACAAGGAAAATTAAATGTAACAGCTACATCCAAATACTTTTCTCTTATCAGGACTTAACTTGGTCTGAATATTCAAGGCGTTTAGACACTGCAAACAAATGTTTACACATGTATATATGACTTTGCCTTGAAAATATGTTGCTAGTTTTGAGCCTTCCCTCTTTCCTCCTTACAACTGAGTTAGATCTTTTAAATCTAACCCCTGGGGATTTTCCTAGCCCTAGCATTTATTCCCAAACTAATTGTTTACCACAGATTATCACTTAAGCCTCACATTTTACCAAACGATCTCGACATTTGACATTCATGCCGAGCAAACCCTCCCCTCGACCAAGTGGCTCTGGTTTGGCAGAGTTCTAAACATTCATGCAAAAAAAAAAAAAAAAATCAACCTCTTAGAGCTTTGAGGTCTCCTTACTCATAATAAACAACACGAAGTGAAACCCACCACCAGGATGCAGTCTTCAGTTGACTGCTCTGTGCTGTGCACCCCAGGGCATGCCTGCCCCTCAAGGCATACCCCTCCTCCCGGAAAACCTTTCCCTCTGGGGCACGATTTGCAAGATGGTCAGCTGTTCAAGAGCGGCACTGCATTTCCATGACCCTGGGATCCTAATTCCTCCTGCCCAGCAGACCTGTTGAGATTGAGGCCACTTCTGACGTTCCCAAGGGCACACTGAGGTCGTGGGCACGGGTGCAGAGAACAGACCCACTCAGTCAGGAAAGTCGCAGGGAGACACTGACAAGTAAGTCAGGGTGCGTCTCCAGCACCCTTGGGAGCACCACACCTAGAGCCTAGCCTTGCTTGCAGGTGTAGATATTCAAGAAATGTTTGCTGCATCCAATTCAAAATACCCCCTATTTCCATAACAAAGGCAAGTAAGCCATTTCTCTTTAAAAAGCTACAATCAGGTGGCCAGGCTACTCTTCCCTGATTTAGCAGGAAGTGAACCCAAGGAAGCATTGACTAAGCCCAATGCCCGCCATCATACACATCTGCACCCGATTCCCCCACCTGGTGCCATTTCTGGGTCTTCTGTGCACTGACATCTTTCCATATGTCTTGACATGGAAATGGCAGAAGGGCCCAGAAGTTGTTGATTTCAGCTTCCTCCCAATTTCACATGTAAAAATACACTCAAAATTTACCCAACTAAAATCCTCTGAGCACAACCAGCCTTTTTCTTTCTTTTTCTTTCTTTCTTTCTTTCTTTCTTTCTTTCTTTCTTTCTTTCTTTCTTTTCTCTCTCTTTTTTTTTTTTTTTTTAATAAAAGAAGATAGTTGTGGCTTCCTCCCACTCGGGGGTCCACAAGATGGGTTCAAGGGATCACAGGGTAGTTGTGGAGTAATGCTTGCAGGATCCTCCAAAATCTGAACCCTTCCTTTACAGATAAGGAAACTGAGGTTTGAGGCAGGAAAGAAAAGATCAGTGGAAGGACAAAAAGGCAGGCCTCTGTGCTGCATCCAGGGTTTCCCCCATATAGGACACTGAAATGACACAAAGTCAACCTTCTGAATTTTAATATGTACAATTAACAAGCAGGTTCCAAATGGAGTCAAATGTTGAAAATAGCCCCTAAAGCCAATGGTTTCTTCCATGGCTATAAATGGGGGGGGGGGGGGGGGGGGAGGGGGAATCATACATTAAAACACAGGCTGATGTTTAAACTTCTCCCTTCCTCCAGCTGAAATATAATTTTTCTTTAGTCCATAAAAAATTCAGATAGTGTGCAGAATGTTTATATATTACCAAGGTCCCTCTTTAAAAGGTTTATACTTTTACTTTATGACCTGTCCTTGATTCGACACTTCCGCTCATCAGAAAGGGATTTATAAAATAATCCTGAAGGTGAGGAACACACATGTGTCAGGGACTCGCTGGGTTTCACGACACGAAATTTAAGAAGAGAAAGAAATCCTGTTAAGCTCTCTTTAGTCACCAATAGACATCAAAGGTAATAATTAAAGAAGACAGACGTCATAAAACATAAATTTATGTCTCTTTTAATAATGCACAGGCACTGTAGTGTGTAAAACATCTATTAGGTTGGAAGAACATGAAAACGTTCCAATAAGAAAAATCTATGTTTTGTTTTGGGGTATTTTCCCTTCCTTTAAAAAAAAAAAAAAAAGTGAGGATCTTTTTTTTTTTTTTTAACAAGTTTAAACCGAAGTCTTTCAAAACCTTTGCCATCTGTGGGTACATGAACTATGAATGACCCCGAATGATTTGCACTCTGCTCAGAATCCCTTAGAAAGCACGGGAAAAAGTATCATTAAGAATGACTGATGACTGTCAGTCAGGGTTGACCTCATCCAAGCTTTGGTCTCTGCCTCCGTAATAAGCTGTCCTTTATTAGTGGTAACACTCCATAAAAGGGGTGTGTTTAGTCACAGGATAGCGGCCTCCGCATGCCCATTGCTTCTCTCTGAAAGATTGATTACTGCTCATTTTTACTGCCTTCCCAGCACATCCAGGGCAGTGCTGCAGAATCAGGCCTGCAAGCCCCAGACCGGAGTCAGGGGCTGGGAGCACGGTGTCTGCAAACAGGGCTGGCTGGGCGGTGGGGGGTCAGTGGTGTGGGTTGGTTGTTGTTTTTTTTTTTTTTTTTTTTTGAGGAATCCGCCTTTCAAAAAAAAAAAAAAAAAAAACCGACCCAACCACAAACCCAGCTGTGTGTTCGATTCCAGGGCCTGCACAAGAAACGCCCGGACCAGCAGCAATGTCTGCAGACACGGAACTGAGGACCCACTTAAGTGGTAACTCGTCTTGGAAACAGAAGGGTTCCGGGCCTGCAACCCTCCCTCTCTGAGATCTGCAGTTCCGAGCAAATCAACGAGGAGACTGCCTGCAGAATTAGGCCTCATAACCAGCCTGACATCAAAACACAAAGATGTAATTATTACCCATTAAAACTGAACATGTGTGAAACTGAAAAAAAAAAAAAAATCTTCCCTATACGAGCACATAAAACCCATCCACTGCTTTTGTATTAAACTACTAAATTATTTTTAAGAAGCAATTGCTATAGAAACAGACAAATGAATTGATATATATAAAATCCCCACGTCTCCCTAAGTCCCTCGCTCCAAGTCAGCTCTGGTGGAAGCAGCTGAGTTGCCCCGAGTTCCCAGGAGGCAAAACGGAGGGATAAATGTACTATTATCTCCGTCATCACCCTTGCAACCATCACGAGGTATCAGGTCCTGCATCACTCGGAGGAGACGGGGGAGCCGTGCTGGGTGATACCTCGAGCAGGTGCTCCGCAGAACACAGGATGCGTCCCATGCGAGCTCCTCCATTCCAAATTCGTCTATAAACAAATTTAGCTCACGGGGTGATTAATTTGCAGAAACCCCTTGGGAAGGAGCCAGACTCTCAGCAGCCTAATGCCTTCAGCCAGCTACCCAGAAATTTAGCCAAACACCACAACAAGCTCCCACTTTCAGAAAAGCTCCCTGAGAACGCTGGGGTCCGGTTACCATGTGCGCAGCACCTACTGGATTTGGATTTGTTGTCACAAAAATTAGGGGGTAGGTGGGGAGTCTGAGCACTCCGTTAAAGGGAGCCTACCTAAAGCAAACACTCAGCATCTCACGTTAAGTAACTCAGAATAAGCCTGCGGGGAGAAGGGAGCACAGGCGGGCCCCCTGCCTCCCCACAGGGCTGGCACCATCATGCCCTTGAACTGCTAGAGGGTCTGGGCCATCCCTCCGCCCCAGCCCCACACACCAGCTTCCCTGGACTCAGCACGCACGGAAAGGGGTGGGGTCGGAAGGAGACAAGGCTCTTTTGTGATCAAGGCAGTTCCAAGTTGGTCTTTCCCCCAGAGCTTTGGAGCCGCTCATTTTCCCAGTTCAAAAAAAAAAGGGGGGTAAACACATGCTTTAAAAACCACCTCTGTGCGTCTTCCAGGTCGCCAGGGGACGACACTGATCTGCTCCCTTTTTCTAAAATAAATGCTTACAACCGATTCAAAATTGACAAGCAATCCAAGTTCAACACCTGCTGAAGGAAGTGAGGAAAACTTTTCTCCTGCAGGAAATGACACGCTGCAAGGTAGCTCCACCTTCCCCAGCACCTGTCACACAAACCCAGGCCTTTGTGCGCTTCTCCCTTTGAAAACCCCCAGTGCACTCTGCTCCTTAATATTGTTAGTGTTTCATACACGATTCACAGCGTTGCCAACAATTTGAATTACTTCCGGGCCAACTTGGAATATTTCTCCGAGTGTTTACTTCCAATGACTTTCTGGAGTTAGAGCAGTTCCCTTCCATTTTAAAATTTTACAAAATTAAAAAACATATATCTATACATAGTCAAAAATACATAAGTATATATAATTTATATGTATAAATATATATAAATATAATTTTTATATATGTATAAATATATATATATATTTATATATATATAGTCAAAGTGGAGGTGGTTTGGAGAGATTCCTGCCCAGCGTAGTAACGGTAAGGTATTGTTTATGGTCACATTATTTGTCTGTATTTGGCCCTTCTCGATGCCAGCACCTTCCCAGGTAACAATAAAGCTTAGCAGGAAAAAACAGACATGTTTTACTGTTATTTTCATGTAGCTACGAACTGAAGCAGGGCAGGCTCTTATAGAGTATTACACAGTTTACTGCATTAATAATAGGATGCCCCACTGCTGTGACACATTCTGTACTTGAAATAAATATTAGTCACGATACTTGCGTTTTAAATCCATATATTTTAAAGCCGTGCTGAAGCACCGGCATGAGCAGCAGCGATGTCTTGCCAATAAGGCGTATTAACCATTTTGAAAAGAGCCTTCACTTCGGTTCAGTGTTCATTGGTATGTAGTACCATTTCTTGCTATGAATCTTGCAGCTGGCTTTTAAAAATAGTAAAATGTAATAAATACAGGTTTCTGAAAAGTTCACATTCCCAAGTCAGAATGTATACTGACCTTCACTGCTGATTTAATTTATTTCATCATATGATCTTGCTGAAGATGCACTTTACTTTTTAACTAAAAACTGGGGGTATTTTTTACAACCAAATTTTCTAAAGCTCCATTCAGTCCAAGCTCCTCACTCCCCCCTATATATCCACGCGTCCAAGCAAGCTTTAAAGTGGAATTTATAAGCATGTATGTACTTGACCTATATTTACCATATGCTAATTTTCTCCAGAAAGGAGCTCACGGAACACACCTTCAAAAAC